>NC_047066.1:1419655-1748810 GCF_902459465.1 Asterias rubens | reverse complement strand
TTCGCTTTCTATTTCTCGCCCAGAACGCTTTGGTTGTTACATCCTCTTCCGTAAGCTCTGGGTACCAGAAGCGGAAGGTGAAGTCTCTGTAGGCATTTGTACGCTTCAGCTTCGGGCGGAAGGTCCCGAAACCTTGAAGGCCGAGAAAGTCTGTCTCGCCTTTCAAACGTAGTATTGTGCCCTCATCCTCGACTGGCTCTGCCTCCTTTGAGATTTCAGGAGTACTCATATCTGTGCGGGGTGTTTGACACGCTTTAGCTTCCTCGTCAACTTCCTCGTCAGAGTCCTCTTCGTCAGAGTCTTCCTCGTCAGAGTCCTCCTCTTTACAGTCCTCCTCTGTGGCCGTTGTTGGACTGCTCACCTTGTTGGCTTTCGATGGACTGCTCACCTTGTTGGCTTTCGTTGGACTGCTCTCCTTGTTGGCTTTCGTTGGACTGCTCTCCTTGTTGGCTTTCGTTGGACTGCTCTCCTTGTTGGCTTTCGTTGGACTGCTCTCCTTGTTGGCTTTCGTTGGACTGCTCTCCTTGTTGGCTTTCGTTGGACTGCTCTCCTCCTTTGCTTTCGTTGGACTGCTCTCCTTCTTTGCTTTCGTTGGACTGCTCTCCTTAGTTGTTGAAGGACTTCCACTCTTTTCAGTGTCTGTTGGTTTAGGTTTTTCTCTAGGGAAGTCAAAGACGAGTGTTATGGCTGTAGTGTTGTCTGCTCGCAGAGAGCGATTTACCCATCTATTAATCGAATTCTTCACCAGACGTTGAGAGATTGTTTCTCGCATCTTCTCACCCTACAAGACACGAGGAAAAAATGTATTAAGATTTATTGCAATGTCAATATTGAAAAACAGGATCAACCTTGTTGTATTTTTTTAAAAATATTCATTAGATTATAAATTAGGCAATACAGTTAAGAAAACGAAATAACCTTTTTTAAAGAAAACAATTTGGAAAAAACATAAGCGGGGGAAAAAAAAAAAATATTTACAAGACACAGACGCACCACTTAAACAGAGATGCAACAGAGATGCAGGCCTTAGGAATGCCGAAAAAGCATAAAACCTATCTAGACGCTATCCCACTTCGCCCTCTCATTGTAGAGAAAAAAAGAAGAAGACAAAACCCAAACAAGACAAACCAGAAAAGGAGCATCAACAAATTTTTAAAATGTGGTGATGCAATGGGCAAGACAAAATAAAAATAGGGGCTGGGTCTGGTATGGTGCTGGTTTGACCACAAGGTTGGGAACGCAAAAGAGAAATTCAATGATGGGAAGAGGGAGAGAAAAGTAATTAATTAGTGAAGGAGGCAGACTAAAAGTACGATATCTATGGTCAAAAGAAGAAGGCAAAATAATTAGGTACTTCTGTATGAGTTTGAGGTGACAACATGGACTTGAGTTGTTGTGGTTTTGAACTGAAGTTTTTACACCACTGATCCTTTTTAAAGGCAGTGGACACTTTTGGTAATTGTCAAAGACTAGCCTTCACAGTTGGTGTATCTCAACATATGCATAAAATAACAAACCTGTGAAAATTTGAGCTCACATGAAGTTGTGTGCTTTTAGATGGTTGATTTTGAGACCTCAAGTTCTAAATCTGAGGTCCCAAAATCAAATTTGTGGAAAATTACTTCTTTCTCAAAAACTATGGCACTTCATTGGGAGCCATTTCTTACAATGTTTTATACCATCAACCATTACCTATTACCAAAAATACCAAGTAAGGTTTTATGCTAATAATTATTTTGAGTAAATACCAGTAGTGTCCAATGCATTCTGCATCAAAATTTGTTGTAGAATTCTGAAGTGAAACAAGGTCTTTAGAATGTTGGTTTTAACGCTCTGTTCAATTTGGAGCATTCTATTTGGTTATATTTTGATTACTTTTGAAAAGAATTAATATACATTTGTTATTTTTTTGCGGATCGACACACAGTTTGCACGTATAAGCTAGGTTGTGCACAGGCAGAGCCCTGGGTAGTATAGACCTTTATAATAGTTGTATATAAAAACTAGAGGGCGCACTGGTGATACTTCTTGCACAAACGCGACGAGATCGCACGGAGACACACGTGCACCATTCTGCATTGAATATGAAACACACGTTGGAGTTTGTGTTTATTGAGCGCTACGCGATACTGTTTTTTTTTCAACTCACAAAATGGCAGCGCAAACACCGCTAAGCAATGCCTGTTTTGTCAACTTAGAAAATGGCCGCCTGCGCGCATGCCGGGTCGCGTTTATAGGCCAGTGAGCCCTCTAGTTTTTATATATAACTCTATGACCTTTATCATGGTGCTGCCATCTTGATTGTCTCCCATTCAAATCAATGTAATCAAACTGAGGCTGCAAGGAGAATTAGTCTGGTTCCTTTTTATACAATGAATATCAGAATGATTCTCAGAATCCGTTACTGTTGTTGGATACAGGGAACATGACCAAGACTGCATCCCCACCATGCAAAGTTTTAAATCCTACTTACAAGTAACTGTACTTACCCTGCTCTTTTCGAAGTTATACAAGGAGATGATGTAGATTGATTCGCTAGAGCTGAGCATGTTCCAGAGGCCATCGCTTCCTAGAACCAGGCACTTGTGAACCTTAGGGTTAAGAATGTGATGACTAATATCTGGCGATGGCGACACAACGTAGTCATCGTGTAGCGTGCTGTAACTCCATAGATCACCTGAGAGAGACATTTTGATAAAGAGACGACATTTTAAACAATGTTTAGAAAGTTACAAAGCAGTCACCACTTTGCCAAGTGGCACACAGCACATTCTATTTTCTTTATTCATTTGGTTTAGATCAACCTTTTCAAAGATAATGCTTTCCAGTTTTAATCCAATTTATGCACACAAAAATACCTACATCCGGGATGACATTTTGCCCCGGCAGAGCTGCTATCATTTGCATCTTGCAAGTAGGGAGTTATTTAGAACTACACCCAACAATATGGATACACAAATTTCAGAGTTGGGGAGTTTTCCAGATTTTGTTTTAAACCTGAACATGGAAATATTGGTTTAATTTCAGGGAACTTTCTGCAGAATCTGGGAGAGCTGGCAGCAGCTATGCCTTTGTTTCAGGCTAAAACCTCAGAATTGTATTGCACGATTGGTTGATGAATCTTTTGGCTGTGTAGAAAAACAAATAAGAACACTTGACCAAGCTCAAAGCCTAAATCAAAGTTGCCTGAAAAGGGAACTATCCATGGCATATAAAACGAACCTTACCTAATGATCTTGCAACTGCTAGAAATGGAATCTTATCCACATTAGTGCTTCTTCTGACCGGTCCAGTATGACTCAGCTTCGTGCGTTCCCACACCACCCTCTGTACACCATTCTTGGCGAGCACCTGTCCTCCGATTGCTTCTATCCTCTTCACCTCCTTTGGAGATTCCGGTTTATGGTCGATGGTAACTGCCCGAGCTTTGAGAAAGCGTGAAGTGTGGGTGTTGACGCCAAGCACCGCACGAGAGTCCCCAACGTGAGCCACATACATGTGTCTCCCTCTGATGATGGCAATACAGGCTGTGGTACCAGCTGTACTTGGATAGCCTGACTTAGTCCGATTCCAGTTACCTATTCGTGCAAATAACCAATGGATGATACAGCATAGATTAGAGATTGAATACAATGTGTGAGAATATGAATGGTTGTAAAATGGCAATTGTTACCTTATGATACAAATAACCAATGGTTGATACAGCAGAATTTAGAGTCCTATATTAGCCGTGCATTATAGGTTTTTATCACCACTCCATTCTGCGAATCTGATTGGAGGATTAGAGCGTACTTGAAGAATATGAATCTGGTGATTTTGAGTGCAGACTCTTGTTTTAAACTGGGGACCCAAATTCAAAGAACCAACGAAGCAGACAACACTGCTGAAAATGTTTTTGCTATGCAACAAAATTGCAGGATACCAGTCATAGGTTGTACGAAGATTTGTATTTTGGCTGGTAACCATATTCTAGTAAGCATAATATTGTTTTGCTATACTATTTTTTGCTATAGCAGCTCTATGAAATTGAGCTTGGGTCTTCTCTGCAATCATTGAATTGTATTATAACGCCCAGCCCTTGGCAAAATTTCATAGTTGCTTTTAAAAGCACAAAAAATAACTAGTGGCGTAAAAAAATTACGCTTACCAGAATAATTAATTTTGGTTTTTACCCATATACACCGATGTATGTAGCACTGTATAATCAGTACTTTCCCTGAGTCCTGTGAAAAAAATCACACGCATTTTACTCGGGTGGGATTCGAACCCACGACCTTTGCAATTCTAGAGCAGTGTCATACCAACTAGACCACCGAGATAGCTGGAGACAGTTCGAATCCTATGTTTTAGCAGAGGGTACTGCAAACGATTTAATAGATGTTAAATTTGCATCGGGGATAAAGAATATTAATTACCAGAATAAGGTTACCAGCCAAACTACCATGTCACAAGTGCAATTTGTGACTGGTATCCTCCTCATTTCTGCTCTATGAAATTGGGCCCTGGAAATGCACAGAGGCAATGGCCAATGTTTTGCCGTTTCCTTTAGTGACAGTACGAATGGAAGAGCCCTTTGTAACATAACAAAATATTTCTCTCTTATCTCCTCATAAAGCCTGATTTTTAAAATAAAAGTCCCTACCTCTTTTGTTTCAAATATTTGTTTAAGCATCCCTGTTGGCTTCCTTTTTAGACGCGGCCTCCTTTTAAAAATTATTTTCAAATAATATTTTTCAAAAGGAGGACGCTACACAATGTTTGTTTTTTTTGGCCTTATGTCACACTGTTAGTAACAGTGATAGTTGACAGTTTTCAGTCAGTCAAGGCAGTAGGACAAATTATGGATAAGGTTTCCTGTGCCTTAATGTACGCTCTCCGGTTTCCAATTTTTTTAGCTAGACCAATTTTTCAAAAACAAGGTCCAACAGTCCAAGGGCGAGCAGAACCCAAGGGCCAATATCTTTGCATTATATGAAAGGAAATTCAATAACTAAAAATTTGTGTTTGACATGAGGCCGAGTAAAAAAGGGAAGCGGGAGGGACTTTACATTTTATATTTCAAGATTGCTGCCAAAGTAGCGAAATAACAAACAGGTCAAGCCTGTCATTTTAAATGATCGCTGCTTGTGTCACACAGACAACTGCGCAGATTGTCACTGTCAAGATTGTGTGTTGTTTAAATCACAATCTAGAGCACCCAGGGAGAACAATGTTTTGACAATGATGGGGCTACCCTGTATGAACAAGAATAATTATTGAAAAATAATTAATGTCATAATAATAATATTATAATCAAAATGAGGTCTGCAAAGTTCGTTACAGTTTTATTATCTGAACCGTTAAAAACGTAATTTGTGTTGCTGGATGATCGGTTAATATGTTATCGGTTAAATTGTTATGTAACCGTCAAAACCGTGTAATCGGCGCAGGCTAACCATAGAGCAAGCTCGGATAACTTTCCGTATGGCGCCACCACTTTTTCACTCGTTTATACAGAAAGGGATATCTCATTGAGGTTAATTTCATATCGAATGAAAAATGTGGTGGCGCCATACGGAAACTTTCCGCAAGCTCTAGTGGCTAACTAAGTTCCAACACAAGTCTGATTGTGAATTTAGTATATTTATAATATAGAATAGTTGAAAATGTATGGTTTTTTTTAAATTAAATATCATTTTGTATTGTATCAGTAGGCCTAAATACAAAATTTATGTGGCCCCATAAAAAGAAGCGGGCGGGGCTACTAAAAAGTTTGATGTATTTTCGGAAAAGTTTCCGTATGGCGCCACCACTTTTTCATTCGAAATAAAATAATTATAGTATCTAATTTACCTGATTGGTATATCCCTTTTTGTAAAAATGAGTGAAAAAAGTGGTGGCGCCATACGGAAAGTTATCCGTATTTTCTTTTACTTCATCACCTTAATACTGTAAAACATTCATAAAATTACTAAATTAGAGACTAAGTTTAGAGTAGGGACGTCGCCCGGTCACGTGACTGGCGAACAATTTGACGAAGTTTTAATTTGCGACGGTGTCATATTTCAGTTCCAAAAATTTTTTTTTACGAAATGGTGTAGAATAAAAGTATGTTAATAATGTAAAACTTTTGAGAAATTCGTTTTCTAGTACTTGACAAAATGTTAGAATAATTAGAAATTTACTTTCCGAGAAAAGAGAAGAAAAAATCCGTACTTTTCGTTAATTCGCACCCCGTCAGCGCGCAGTTCATTTCTTGTCCCTGAATTGCCATGCGTGATGAAGTTTTTCTTTGGGCTGTCGTACGGCCGTAAATCAGTCCAAAAATATCGAAATACCCCTTAAAATGAAGCTTAGATGTTAGGCTTTTTAATTATGGCTAAGTCCACTTTGCCATAATTAATCTTAAACTATTGAAACAATGTTAAAATGTTTGTTGAAGGGGATTTTAACGATCGCGACTTAGCTCACCATCGCGACGCATACCAAACGAAAGACCGTGTTCTATTCTACAAAATGGTGGCCGTAGCTAAGTTGAGGAACGAGGCGGTTTTCAGCTACAGCGCCTTTTCCATGAGGGGTCGCTCAAGAATCTGTAGCTATTCGGTTGCAAGGTTGTGTACAGAGCTAGATGTCTAGTTTTGACCTCTCGTAAAGAGTCATTCATAAATCCCACTACAGCGCAGTGTACATGGTGACGTCATCGCGCCGAAACCAGACTTGCGCAATGAAGCTGCAAAATGGCAGTTACTGCGCCGCGTGGGTCTTATATTTGTTTACACTCCATTATTCATTCGTGAAGAGCGGACGTGTATTGAGAATTGCAAGTGTTTATTGATCAAAGTGCAGAATATTTGCGGGAAATTTGAACTTTTTAGAGAGAACTTTTGTTTGTTGACAAAGAATATTCACATTATTTTCGTAAAAAAGAAATTGAACTTGTTTTTCGTCCGTCAAAATTGTTTTTTTTTCTTCGGATTTCGGTGATCCATATTCAGCAGTTTAAATTGCAAACTTTCTAATCTCCAATTTCACACATTTTATTCTGCAACTTAGCTTTGTTACTTGATTTTTGACTAAATATTATTAAGTTTTATTGTTATCTTTCAATTAAACATTTACTCTGTTATTTATCTTTGTTGTTTGACATTTTTTACATTTTGAGAAGTTGTTCATTTTAACATTTACTCTGTTGTGTTCATGTATGATGTTGATATAGCTGTGTTTTTGAAATTTTCACATTATTTTAAATATTGACCTTTTGAGAAGTTCACTTTTATTTCATTAAGATCTTAAAATTTACTACATATTTTCCCAAAGGTTGCATCATTGCTTCATAGTTTATCTAGACATGCAGGTGTCAAATTTCAAACAATTAGGCATAATTTGCAAATTTTGAAAAACAACAATAGTTGGGGTTATGGGAATTTTGTTCTTGCTGTGCAATAACCTTGAAGGCATCTCACTTTTCTATTCCTTGTCCAAAAATGAAGGGGGTGAGATGTTTACTTTTTGAGATATGCACTTTTGAAAATGCGACATTATTTATTAGTTTTACACAGCAGGTGTCAAATTACGGGCAATTAGGCTCAATTTGCATATTTTGAAAAATAACAATAATTAAGATAATGAGAATTATGTTTTTGTTGTTTAATAACCTTAAAGGCATCTTACTTTTCTAATCCTTGTCCAAAAATGAAGGTGATCAGATATTTACTTTTTGAGCTATGCGCTTTTGAAAACACGAGTTAATTCATTATATCTGGCAGGTGTCAAAATACAGATAATTAGCATGATTTGCATATTTTGAACAAGAAAAAAAATTATTTAGATAAGGGAATTTTGTTATTGTTGTTTAAAAACCTTAATGGCATCTCCCTTTTCTATCCCTTGTCCAAATATGAAGCTGGTTAGAGATTTCCTTTTAGAGATATGCACTTTTGAAAATGCAAGGTATATTCGCTGTTTGTTTATCTCAGCGGGGAGTCAGATTACACGGGTAATTAGGCCTAATTTGCATATTTTCAAAAATAACAATAATTAAGTTCATGGGAATTTTTAGTTGTCATTAAGTAACCTCAAATGCATCCCACTTTTCTACCCCTAGTCCAAAAATGAAGGTGGCCAGTCAATTACTTTTTGAGATATGCTCTTCTGAGAACTGTTGTTTATTCATTGTTTATTTGTTTATACGAAAGATCAAGATATGCACTTTGAGTAATCCCTGGGGACTTTGAGTCCATTTTTGAGGTCTGTTAATTCAAAATCCACGCAATCAAATTGGTTTTTTTCTTCAGTTCTCATAACACTTTTTGCCTGGAACCAGAATATTTCAGTTTTGTGTAACTAAAAAGTCTAATTTGTTAATTAGGATTTTATTAAAATTGTTATTTGTTTGTTTGTTGTTTACTTTAGTTGCTAGGCAACGACCACGACTCTGAACTTGACACTAAATAACCACAACTCTGGAACCCCTTGACCGATTTTCTTCAAACAACCACCAAATAACTCCATTTACTGAATTCTTTCATACTAGCCACATTTCAAAGCTATAGAACAAACATTGAAATTCTGGTTGCCATCCCTATTTAGAGTGAATCACTGATTACTGAATACATTTAGTTAAATTAATAACCACAAATCACAAATTGCAATAATGTTCAACAAACAAAACTTAAAAGAGATAGTCAGAGAAATAATTAAGTCTGAAACAAAGTGATGCTATTATGAGAAGCCAGACTTCACAAAAAGCAGTCACTTTATTTTCAAGGCCATTACGGATTTTGACAGTGTAAAAAAATGAATTTGCTGGTGTTCTGGCAAAATGTCCACTGCCTAAAGCAAGGCTGAAAAAACAATAAACAATTGCATAAAAAACGTTCGTAGAAACAAATAAACTATATTTACCTCTTTTCTTCCACATAGCCTCCTGTGTTTTTAGGAACCCTTCTTTGATGGCTTGTTTAACCTTGGCCGGGTCTTTCGACTCAAATCCACGTTGTTCTTTGATGAAATCCCACAACATGTCGCGTGCAAACACCGCAGCTTCCCGCCCACCATGCCCGTCAAAAACACCAAAAAATGCAATATCATTATCTTCTCTTCGCTCATATCGTATAGAAACCATATCTTCCATGTAATCCCTACCCCCCTTGTTTGAGTCGCTCGACACTCGGATCCCCAAAACTTGTCTTTTGGGAGGCATTTTGGGGGTCGATTTTCCGCTACTCAGTCCGGTCTCCATCTTGCTTGATTGACGCGATACCGGGATGTTTGCGCGCGCTCCATGGTTTTCACCGCGCGAATGATTCTTTTGTGTATACGGTTTGACCTTGTTTGTCTTGTTCCAGCTTGTAGAAATACGGCCTTCTGATTGGTCAGTCGGAAAGACTAACCATTTAACTCGATTTATAATTCGGTGTCTGCTTCATAATCTCGATTAAGAGGTCAAACTTTGGTTAACTCGGTTTATGAATATTGTTTTTTTGAGGGCGCTCTTTTAAAAGAAGACGGAGAAATAAAAGTATTTTTTAGGTGGGGTTTTCAGTTTTTCTTTTTATTTAGGAGCACACACAAAGTGTATTAGTGAGTTTTGGGGAAAACACTTGGCCATTTGCTGGAGTAATGTATATTTTTTTAAAGCAGAAAAGGGAAAAACAACTGTTGTAAACCTTGCATTTGCATGAAAGAGCTTTTCAAATTATTTTTCTCAAAGCCGTATAGCGCCCCCTGCCGCCCGAGGTTTTTCATCTTTTGTAGTCCAACTTCCCAAAATGGCAGGAAAAAAACACAAGGGTAAAGATGAAAATAAGGGTAAGTTTGACATTAATTGTCTTTGTTCAGTTAAAATTCTACCGACATTTTGCTGGAGAAATGTAGCTAACTGGGGTCTTGCAAACGAAAATCAAAGATTCTTAATTTTGTGTGTATTTTTTATTTACCAACCTAGTATAATTACCTTGAAAAAGGATGGCCATATTGATTTTGTCGTCTGCTAAAAAAAAAAAAGATTGTTGTGCTGTAAATTTGGTCAACTATGTGTGTACTCTACTTGTGTCGCGGCCTCAGGCATCCGGCGTACTCAGAGCTCCGGGTGACGTCACCGGGCATTTTGGCACGCAGTAATCGCGGTCTTAGATCTCTGCCTCTGGCGTGCCAAGCTCTCTGCCCCCCTGCCGGCCCTGGGATGACGTAGCATGCTGTCGTTGTGGGCGTGAGTCTCCGGTGCTCTGCTAGTACGATACCCCCCCCCTACTACCACCGCGAATAAATCTTTGGGACCTGTTTTGTTATCGTACGAGTGCTTTTTCGACAAGCAACCCAAAACCCTCTTCTGTTCTCTGGCTTTCAGAAGAACCTTCTTTGTAATTCCCACTCCTCAAATACTTTATTATGTGATTATTTTTTTCGCAATACTGTAGACGTTCCACTCGTTCACCATACGATTTACTTGTGGACGCCGCCATGACAGCTATAGCTACGAGTAGAGCAAAACAGGCAGTCGACTCGGCACGGCACAGCACTAAAATCAACTACTTTTGCTTGGTGTGCGCAGGCATGGCATGACATGGGTATTCCATGACGTAATACTACCAAATTTGGTAATCCGTAGCTCTGAGTATGCAGGGGCTCGAGTCCGTCACACCGGTCCTGCCCAATAAGAAAGTGTCTTTCCTTCTTTCATGTTCATAAGAGAGCCAGAGAGCCAACTGACAGTAAATCTTCATTGTATTTGTTGAGCCAAAGTTAGCTAAAATTGGAAAAAGTAGGTTAAAAAAATGTAGTTAAATCGAAAGTTAAAAACCCTTTTGTTTTCACAAAGCTCGCTGGTGTTCAAAGTTGCATTATCATTGTCCTAAGTCTCTTTAAGTAACAGTAAGTAAGCCCTTTCACCGTCTTATATACACCATCTTGTTTCATCAAGCAGGGATGCGATGAAGGTAGAGCTTCTTCCATATTTCAAGGGTCAGAGTTGTATACACTTGTCTGATTGACATCTGCAACTCGGCATACTCAGTGCTCAAACTTTCATGGACCTTCCAGAGCTTAGCCCCACTACAAAAAGGCACTTAGCCCCATCATAAATAGTGCCAGTGCCAGATATGCTGGACTCCCTTACCGAACCCCAGCGTATGTGGCACTATTTATTGGGTCATCCAGAGCAGTGCGAGATGATTGTTTTAATGCACGATGTACTTAGCAGACAACAAAAAGACAGGAGTGTTGAAACTAAGCAAATCTGCTTCTGAATTGTGAAACTGATTTTCTTTCCAAAAACCTGAGTAAGATCACTCATTTCAGTCGTGACACTTGTGTCCTTTAAAAGCAAGACACTTAAACATTGCGTCGTCCTTCGGATGGGACCCGACGTAAAGCTGTTGGTCCCATGGGTTGTGTAGCGCATGTAAAATAACCCAGTGCGCTTATAGAAAAGAGAAGGGGTTCGCCCCGGTGTTCCTGGCTGTGGCTGCTAAATGCGCCATAGCACCTTGTAAACCTATATAAGGTGCTACATAACAGGGTCTCAGAATTCATCACTGCAATAACCTATCTTTCTGAAAATTTGTATAAGTATACTCAACTCCTTGAGTATATAAGGCTTCGATTTTATTAAAGCCATTATACACTTTCGGGACAGAAAAATAAAAGTTCACAGATTTACAAATAACTTACAGGGTTTACAGAAGGTAATGGTGAAAGACTTCTCTTGATATATTATTCCATGAAATGCTTTACTTTTTGAGAAAAAATGTAAACAATTGTCAATTTTCGGTATCAAGAATTACGGATTTATTTTAAACACATGTCATGACACGGCGAACTGTGCGGAAACATTTTCTCACGACTCCGATGACGGATTGAGCCTAAATTTTTACAGGTTTGTTATTTTATATATAAGTTGTGATACACGAAGTGTGGGCCTTTGGACAAACCTGTTTACCGAAAGTGTCCAATGGCTTTAACCAATTTTTTTTTTGATTTATGCAGAACTAAATGATGACACCAGGAGCCCAATGTATGCTGCCTTAGCTGTAGCATTTGTTGCTGTTTTCATTGGCGTGCCAATATGGTGGTTTTCAACAACAACATACAGAGCCTTCCTTCCTTACCAAGAAATACAGGATTTGGCGATGGCAAAGGTAAGTTCAGTGCATTATTTATTCCCTTGCACAGTGAACTGGTCTCCCATATGGATATAAGGTACTGTGGCGGGCAATTGCAAATTATTACTATTCTCCAGGCTTAAAGACCATCGAGGGGTCTAAAGGCTGTGAGACGAGGTCCGTTTTGGAGGAAATATACCGACGATTGCGTAATGATCAGTCTAATTCTGTTAGGTACACAAACACAAGTTACACGTAAGCAGAGAAACCTTGACAAATTGGCTGTCGGTAAAACTGATCACTAGATCCTTTATTGCACAATCAATATTCAATCAAATCATATACATAATTGGGCAGGGATTCGTTTATTAAGCACCTTTCTCTCAGGGTCAATGAATATACATGTACATCTCAACAAAACATTAAATCAGTACTACAACATACCCTATGAATACACATACCCTTGCTCTAACGTAACCCCAAGTAACCCTCTGCTACATCCAAAGTAACTCCAAGTAACCCTTTGCTAAATATTTATAGTAACTCCAAGTAACCCTTTGCTAAATATTTATAGTAACTCCAAGTAACCCTTTGCTATATCCAAAGTAACTCCAAGTAACCCTTTGCTACATCCAAAGTAACCCCAAGTAACCCTCTGATATATCCAAAGTAACTCCAAGTAACCCTTTGCTATACATTTGTATCCAAAGTAACTCCAAGTAACCCTTTGCTACATCCAAAGTAACTCCAAGTAACCCTCTGATATATCCAAAGTAACTCCAAGTAACCCTTTGCTATATCCAAAGTAACCCCAAGTAACCCTCTGTAACCCGATGACGCTTACTTTGTAACCGGATGACACTTACTTTGTAATCATGTAAACCTCCCTTTACTTTTACTTTATATATCTGAAACCCTTATATTTGTGCAACTGCTCACAGTGTGTCCTCCAAAAAGGTCTCCACTGCCCACGGAACAATAAATATCGGATACAACAACCAATACAAGAAAACAACAAATACCAGAAAATAACCACACCAAACCACACTTCCCGAACTATGTTCACACTTACTGCAAGCCAAAAGCTTTTACAGTGTGCCTCTACACGTTCCTAGTGCAATACCATAACCACGAAAACCCAACTTAATTCTTACACTACCAGAAGGTGTTCTTTACCTTGTCACAAGCCAAAGCATTTGCGACCGGAAACTATACACTCAACTTGCGTGTCACATAAACACAATCACAGCCTAACTTAATTCTTACACTACCAGAAGGTGTTCTTTACCTTGTCACAAGCCAAAGCATTTGCGACCGGAAACTATACACTCAACTTGCGTGTCACATAAACACAATCACAGCCTAACTTAATTCTTACACTACCAGAAGGTGTTCTTTACCTTGTCACAAGCCAAAGCATTTGCGACCGGAAACTATACACTCAACTTGCGTGTCACATAAACACAATCACAGCCTAACTTAATTCTTACACTACCAGAAGGTGTTCTTTACCTTGTCACAAGCCAAAGCATTTGCGACCGGAAACTATACACTCAACTTGCGTGTCACATAAACACAATCACAGCCTAACTTAATTCTTACACTACTAGAAGGTGTTCTTTACCTTGTCACAAGCCAAAGCATTTGCGACCGGAAACTATACACTCGACTAGCGTGTCACATAAACACAATTACATGATAATACACCCAGAAATACTCAACAACTTATGCAATAACAATTCCGTAGACCCCTGGCCTATCATATAAGAATACAAAGATACACTCGTATAAGACCCCTGGCCTATCACATAAATGCAAGAATGAACTTGGTAAAGACCCCTGGCCTATCAAATAAAATGCAAGGATAAACACAATATGCAAGAATGAACAAACTAATATATACACTTTGTACAGAGAACTTAACTTACGATCTCTCCCGCTCCATCCACGAACTATTTACACAGCACCTCCTGTTTGGAGGTCTTCCGCTACACACACCTGACACGTTACTGCCCTCTACACGCTAACCCCCGGTGCCATGCCTCTACACATGCGGTCCCAGATCGCTAACTGTGCACGCGCACCCCGCTAACCTGATCACTGCGCACGCGCATCATGCCAGCCTGAGTCACTGCAAGCGCTTAGGCTCCGCCCACTTGCATCGATCGCCCAGCCACACAGCAAACACATGCAAACACATGGACTTCACTAAACAGTCACATGTCCGTCACATGCATTTCCGCTACAGTACTTTTCTTTCATCGATCCAAGTCTAAAGCCATGCCCGAATAGTCGGCTACAGCTTTGGCTATTGCTACATGTAGATTTACATATAACTTAGCAACAGTTGTAGCCGTAGCTGTAGCCGCCAATTCGGATACAACTTAAGATTTATAACAAAGAAATGAACTTCATAAAACATCCTGTAAGAAACATCATGTGTGATGTAAATTGTAAACCAAATGATTCCTCCATTTTCAGTAAAAGAGAATTTGTGTTTTCCTTTAACAGACAAACTGCCTCATTCCGCTTACTATCGTTTCGTGTTTAGCATCAACAGATGAGCAGGACCTAGAGAAATTTAAGGCAGAGTTAATGTTATCGCTTCAGTCAGGTATGTACAGGTAGCAAAACAAAATTAGTTTTGTGACTCGATGTGATAAAATAAATCTGCATTGAGTTTCAGTGCTTGTTTAAGTTCAAACAGTTCAAATTGTGCAGATGTCATTTTGTCCCATTTAACTTCTAGTTTCGTGAAAATATTGTTGGTCCAGTAAACAAATTCAGCTGCAGTAAACTTGTTGAGGTACAATCCAGTCTTGTGGATGTTTACCCCGAATTCCAGCCCTGACAATGTACCAATGTATTTCTCAGGTAAGGTGTGTGGTAGCAGTATGTGTATTTTTATATCTCTTTTGAGTAGCATTGGTTCTGAAAAGAACCTGTTGTCATGGTTGTCGACAACTCAAATGTTTCAATAAAAAAACTCTGATTGTCTTCAGGAGAAATGTATTTCTTATTTCGTTATTTCTTAGCTACGATAAAGCGAAATGAAAACACTGTTCATTGTTTGTGTTTCTCTCTGCAGGTCAAGGTATCAGATTAAAGATACAGTATACAGTAGACTGGCAAACATGTACTACACAAGAACAAAGTGTTTTCGAATCAAGTACATCGTTAACAGGTAACAGATCTTTCTGTATTACTATCTCTTACATGTCTGTCACAGGCCTGCAATTACACGGCTGCCACAGGCCATGACCTCTGTTGCCCTGGTCTTGGCCTCAGAGCCCCTTCAGAGTTTTCCCATATGCTTTAAGATTTTCCAATGAGAGTGCCCTTTGCAAAATGAAAATGGCATTGTACTCTCAAAGAATAATTCTATGCCTACTGACAGGCTGTGTGCTTTTAACCTTTATTTTTTAAAGTCGCCCACCGAGCTAGTTAACTGTGCATTTTACTTGACCCAAGGAAGTTTTAGTAGCTCAGATTTTAAACATCTATTGCATAAGTGTATCTTGTTGATGTATGTCAAATGAAGTTACATTCACACACTTAAAATAAACAAATACATTTAAAAAAAATTGAGCACAGTTTATAGCTCACAGGGCAAGTTGAGAAGTTGATTTGTGCCCTCTTGAAGTGTCACACCAGTTCTAAAAATATTTATTTTTGTGATAAAAAACATGAAATGTTGGCTAAGTGTCTGTCGAGAGAACTTTTAAAGACAGCAAACTACAATTGTCTCATTTCTGTGCATTTGTTTTGTCTGTAGAACTTGATAGCAGTATAAACACAGTTAGATCCGTACCTCATGGCCACTCGGTGATCTACATTGTTCATCAAGATTATAAACATTTATCAGCAGCAAATAGCTTCATCGGGAGAGGAAGGATTGCAGTGGCAAAGATGAAAGGTGAAAACATGTTTTGGATTTTTGTCTTCATAAATTGTATTTATTTATTTTGGTTGTGAAGCCAAGGACGCATAGAAAAGTAAACTCAATCATTAAACTAGCCAAGAACCCCATGGAGAGACGAAAAGGAATTTTCAGATTTAGATGTGGGAGGGAAACCCCGGAGAACTGTTTCAAGGGAAACCCACAGTCTTGTAGGGACTGAAAACTCGATCCACATAGTGCCCCTGGAGGGATGTAAAACAGGTTCCTGGAAACAGAAGGCGGGGAAAGTAATGTGGAAAGAAATGTGCCAACCTGACCAATCAAGCATGATTAGCTGATTTCCTTGTTTTTGGTGTAAACAAATTATTTTTATCCAAATAATGCTTGAAATAAATTGAGCATTAATTATTCTAATCCTCTTGTCTATTTAAGATCTAGTCTTGCCGCTTGATCTAATCTCATATTATCCAATTGTTAATCCCAGGTTTGGATGTAGCTGATTTGATTAAGACTAGATTAGTGAATGAAGATGCATTGGGCAGAGCATATTTTAATGCAGTCGGAGCTCGCTCTAATCAAGTAAGTACCAACCTTAGAAGTGAATTCAATTCTGTAGCCTTGTCTAGAGAAGTTATCCAATCTTTAGGGTTAGGGTTCTAAAGGGTTAGGGTTCTAGTGAATGAAGATGCAGTGGCCAGAGCGTATCTTAATGCAGTCGGAGCTCGCTCTAATCAAGTAAGTACCAACCCTAGAAGTGAATTCAATTCTGTAGCCTTTTCTAGAGAAGTTATCAAATCTTTAGGGTCAGGGTTAGGGTTCTAGTGAATGAAGATGCAGTGGGCAGAGCATATTTTAATGCAGTCGGAGCTCGCTCTAATCAGGTGAATACCGCAAGGACTTTTCCACCCCAGAGTTTACTGGCCCAATGCTAAAATCACTGGCCTCGGGCATGAGTTCCGGTGTAAATTTCAAGCCATGTCTACTTTAGTTCCTTAGGAAGTCAAATACACCGCCTGCTTTTGATCATATTGGCTCAACCAACCAGGAATAACAGTCAAAATTAAGGGAATAATTTTATCGGGTTCTAAACCAGTGGAAGTTGACCGCTGTAAATGCATTGTATTTGGAAATGTGTGTAGGGAGTATTATTCTGAACTTCACTAACCTTGTCAGAAGTTTTGATACTGAAACACTAATAATAATCGATATTAAATATTCACTCTTTAACATGGATGCAGGCGGATGCAGACAGTATGAGATCTCTTTTATCTACACCTGGATATGAATTATCGTTCAGTTTACTCAACCCACAACCAGAAGTATTGAATGCCGAATGGGATATAGCACAGGCAGTCAAAGGTATAACATACTCTCACTCATCGGTTCTTTTCAGAACCAACAACTACTCAAAAGATATATACACTTGGGCCCAATTTCATGGAGTTGCTTAAGCAGAAAACAGTGCTTTTAAGCAACTCTCTGCTTAGCAGAAATGAGCAGAATACAATAACAAATGGTACGTGTGTCATGTTAGTTTGGCTGGTAACCTTATTTTGGTAAGCATTATTCTGTTGTGCTTAACATCTTTTTGTGCTTAAGCAGCTCTCTGAAATCAGACCATTGTGCTGACCTCACCTAATAATAATAACACTGCCACCATCTTGGTCTTATTTCCTACTCTGTATTGACCCATTTCACCTGACGTCATCATCAGAAAAATCTTGAATGCGCCATACTGGTGGGCAATTTCACTGTGCGTTTTTATATATAACTCTACGCTGCGCGTTATGCAGTAAAGTATGCATTTTAGGCGACGCTGCGTTAATACACGTAAACCTAACTGCCCACCAACATGGTGAGCGTGGCATTGGTCACCGCGTGTGATGCGCGTGCAAGGGGTCAATAGTAATCATGACTGATGATTCTCCAACAAGGTGCCAGATTACTCCCAGCAAGACTCGGTTTGGAATTACATTATTCGAATGGGTTGAATACAATACAAGATGGTCACACAAGCTCCAGTACACAACTTACTTGTTATCAATGTTTCTTCGTTCAACCCCAAATCATATTTTTGGTGCATGTGCCATCGTATTTCTAATTGCACTAAGAATCAGTACATTAAACCAACATGTCTAATTCATGTACTGTTTGGTGTTTAAACTTAAGGCTATGTCACACTGGGCAATTTACAGACAACCAGTTTGAGGCAATCTCAAAAAAGAAACTTGTTTCACATTTCTGTTTTCTCGTTATTTTTTTGGGAAGTGAGTTCATTTCTGTTTTCCCGTTATTTTTTGGGAAAAGTGAGTTCAAGCTAGAAGTTCTGTTATAAAGTTGCCAAAATGATCCTTGAGCATGCAGTGCAAATGGTTGTCTTCAAGTTGACTGAAAAAAAAATTCCCTCAGTGACATGGAAAACTGCAAAAAGATAATTTGTTAACAAGTTTTTGTTACCTGTCACCCAAACAGCCTACCTGAATCCTTTCCTCGGGAAGTTATCAGAGTTTGCAGAATTCACTGTAAATTCCCAGGTACTCTACTTCACTGGTCTCTCAATCAAACCCAAACACAACGGGGAAGATGACAGCTACCGTGTATCCCAGAATGCATTGCCTCTGGTCATCAACCCGGTGGAAGCAAAGCTAGGTGAGATTTTGAGTTTCTACTTCATCTCAGACAATACCAACTTTTTACAAGGACTTTGAAACCATTTCTTTTACTACTGTAAACAATTTTGGCCTTTTATAAAAGTTAAAGACAAAAGTTCATACCATTTCATTGGTTTTAATCACTGTACAAGCCAAGAACCCAATGAAGAGAAGACAATAAAGGGAGTTTCAGTTAGATGTGGGAGGAAAAGCCCGGAAAAATATTTCAGTTGAAACCCACGCAGTCAGTTAGGGACTGAACACCCAATCCACATAGTGCCCCCGGTGGGATTTGAGCTGGGTCCTAGAGGAAGAAGGTGAGGAAAGATACCGCCACGCCAACCTGACGACTCATTTCATTTAAAGGGTTTCATTTGATTACAAGGGTTTTATGTTAAAGGAACACATTGCCTTGGATCGGTCGAGTTGGTCTTTGAAAAGTGTTTGTAACCGTTTGTTATAAAATGCATAGTGTTAGAAAGATGTTTTAAAAGTAGAATACAATGAGCCACACACATTTGCCTCAAAGTTGCGTGGTTTTACTTTGCGAACTAACACGGGCGGCCATTTTTTTGGAGTCGACGAGGTAAAAGGAAAACCACGCAATTTCAAGTAATACTTGTGTGGATCATTATATTCTACTTTTAAAATATCTTTCTAATCATATGCAATTTATAACAAACGCTTTTCAAAGACCAACTTGACCGATCCAAGGCAACGTGTTCCTTTAAGAGTATTTTGAGTTGAATCACTGTTTCTCTCCAATCAGGATCTCATGTGTCGACCAACCCAAGTTTGAATTTCCTTCTCTACATTCCACGTCCGAGGCACTTACCTCTGTACATCACGGATAGCAAAGGTAAATTTGAAGACTAAGTTGTTATTCAATTGTAAGTAGACTGGTAATTGACGATGACTAGAGCAAGCTAGTTGAAACGTTGAGACCAATTTAAGAACTGACTCCGCGGTAGTACAGATAATCATGATCCTATAAGCTAAGTAGTAGTCCCAGCCTATTTTCTATACCATCCGCCCTGGTAATAGTTAATAAGCAGGACAGTTCTTTTCAGAACTGAGAAGTCTCCTGAACCCCCGAACATCTACTCTGTAGTAGAATAAAGCAAGACAGTTCTCTAAGAACAAACTCTACCTGGCAAGTAGATACACACATGGTGTTACCGCAAACCAAATATACAATGATACCTCACCATGCAGTACCTCAAATCCTGTATAGACTGTAGCCCTATATAGGACTCTTCCTCTGTACACAGATACAGAGTCCTAACTATTGAGGCCCGTTTCTGGGGCGGAAAATTTTCAAAGCTTCATAACTTAAATCTTACCTGCAACAAGCCACTAATTTCAACAGAATCACAATCTATGGCGGCATACGTTTTTCTGCGATGGGTTTTTGTCCTCATATATTCCTCACAAATCCGTCATTTGTGTGAAATAATGCAGCTTCCAACGTTTAAAAAAATTCCTGTTTCGATCGTTTTCTCACAGTGTTGTCTGTTGTCGTGCGTACGCGTATACATTTGCGTGCAAGACGTATGATGCAAGACGCATGAATTCTTGGTCACCATTATCTTGACTGCACAGCGTTATATATTTGTGCATTGTGCGTCTTGCGTACACACGGCAGACTGTGAGGAGTACGAACAAAAATTTGAATTTCTTAACGTTGGGAGCTGCATTATTTCATGAAAATGACGGATTTGTGAAGAACATATGACGACCAAAACCCACCGCAGAAAAATATATGCTGCCAATCTATTGAAATTAGTGGCTTGTTGCAGGTAAGATTTGAGTTATGAAGCTGTGAAAATTTTCCGCCCCAGAAATGTACCCTGATGTCCGGGACGTCACTGTAGTACAATACGAAAGTGTAAGGCCGCCAGGGCTATATAGATTGGTACCCTCTTTAGCTGATATGTCTAGAGGTGAGAGGTCATGAAGCATTTAAAGGTATGGATTGTTAAGAGAGAGATTGACATAGATTTTGAAACGAATCTCTGATGAAGTGTATGGGTATCACAAGTGTACAGATACAGAAAGAGACACAGTTACGATATTTGTATCCGTTCACGTTGGATGCGTGTCACATTTTGTTTTGTGCTTGTAGAGTTATTATAGTTATTATATGTCGGGCCTAGGCTTAAGTGTAGATGTTTGCATAGGATTTGCGATCAAATAAATCCATTTTACTTTTTTTAATATCTATAAATTGACTCACGGTAGATTATTCCTGTGCAACTTCCATTTCAAAGAAATGTTGTTTCCCTCTTTTTGTTGTTCTTAAGTGGTGCCATCTTTCTTATTACTCCTCTGTAACAATAACATGTAAACATATTTGCTAGGGCTTATCTGCAAGAAACATCTGCAAGTGATTTTAGCAGCTGGAAAGGTTTCTTAGATGCTCTGTATGTCTGATATTTTGCTTTTGATAAACACTATTTGTATGTGTTAATCCTAGGTGAGCCAGTAAGCAGCAATGCTTTCTTGAGTCCACGTTGGGGTGGTGTCTTGGTACATAACGTTCCTAGACCATCGGAGAATGACACCTTACCACTGACTGTAGAGATTGATACCAAACATTCCATGGAGGTATTCCTCGCTCAGCTTCGGCTGCTGATTGGTGTACCTCAACAGGTAAGTGACTTAATAGACAGTTAGACCCCCCCCCTTCTCTCAGAGAATGACACCTTGCCACCAAACATTCCATGGAGGTATTCCTCGCTCAGCTACGTCTGCTGATTGGTGTACCTCAACATGTTAGTATCTCAGACAGTTTCCTAGAGTGGTTTATGATGTGACACTATTCACAGTGTAGTTTATTTTGAAAATAAGATAGTTTCAAGGCAAAGTCTACATTTGTATTTTGGAACTGTTTGAATCCTATATCAATGTACAAGTAGATGTACACAAGAAAACTAACATCCTAAAATTTAATTTCTAAAGGTGGTTTCGTTTCTGAGATATCGCCAAAAACTTAATCCGGAGCAAATATGTCCACACAGAGAGAGTCATCCCTAATAAGATTACACAATCTGAGAATGTTACTATTCTCATATTCAGATTTTGGGAGATAAAACTGACATCTTTTAACATAACCACATTACTTCAAAGTGAAATGTTTCTCAGAATACTTTATACTATCAACCGCTGATGTAGGCTTTTAACCAAGTGTTTTTATTGCCATCAATTTTAATAGTGAAAACGTATAGCTTCCCTTTAAATGATTGAATGAACACACAGTACTATCCCTTTCAATATCTTGACCACAGGCTGCATCGGACCAAACCCTATTAGCTCCACCAGACAACACTGGAATAACTAACTGGGTAAGTTGAACCACCCTCAAAGTTCCAGAAGACAAAGTATTGATACCAATCAGTCCTGTCATGCTATCAGGTTTTTAGACAATTTTGAGAAATTTCAGTCTTTTATCCAACTTTTATCTGAACTTAAACTTTTTAAGTCAGCAGGGTGAATGAAATCAGCTATCTTTCTGAAAGTTTGTATAAACTCAGCGCCTTGAGTACCTTGTTTATACGTGCGCTATATAAGACTTTGATATTATTTTGTCCACACACAAAGCAAGGCAGTTTTTTTTCAGAACTGAGATGTCTCCCGATTTCAGAAAATCTGCTCCGCGGCAGTAGAGAAGTCTCCCAAATAAAAAATAAAAATCTGCTCCACAGTAGAATATAGTTGAACAATTTCTCAAAATAACATTATCTACCTAGCAAGTGAGATATACCAACGTTGTTACCGCAGGCCAAATTACATATAAAGTTACCCTGCTCTTTGATCTACTTCTCTAGTTCTGAGGACACTGTTCCTAAAATCTTGTGAAATCTAAACCCAAGAAATCTAAGGGGGAATCAAAAGGTAGAAATAGCATTAAAAGTAAGGTTAAAAACCAAATTATATTCTTTATCGCTGATGCAAAAAATAAAAAATAATAATGATTAACATCTATTTTGAAGTTATAAAACATCCTATGTTATTATTTTTTTTGTAGGAGTATGATGTTCTACTAAGAGGCAGAACCATTGAGAATCTAGCGACGTCAGCAACCACCCTCTTGTCACTTTCACAGTTACTTAAACAGATTGAGAATATTGTCATCAGAGATGATATAGCAGATCAGGTACGAAACCATCTTCATTTCTGTTGATACGAAAAGATTAACCCTTCTACTGTCTTACCCATCATCATCATCCACTGTGGTTTTGAATGGTAGATAAAATATACCAGCCTACAATTTGATATGCATCTACACAGTCAACCCCCTACTGTCTGACCAATTTATATCATCCACTGAGCTTTTTAATGATAGATACACTTTGCCATCCTGCAGTCTGATATCATTTGGTAAATGCATCTCCACAGTTCACAGTCGACCCACTTACCGATTGACCATTCAATATCATCCACTGGTTTTCAATGATAGATATACTATACCAGCCTACAAAAAAGCCTCAGATCAGCTTTCATTTATGATTATCTTTGGTTGTTCGCTATTCAGGTTTACCAAGTCGTGTCATCAATCCAGGAGGGTCATTCCTACCTAAGTGAAGGGAATCTCTACAGAGCCTTCCATGTCAGTAAGCGAGCCATCGAAGCCTCAGATCAGCTTTCATTTATGATTATCTTTGGTTGTACACTATTCAGGTTTATCAAGCCGTGTCATCAATCCAGAAGGGTCATTCCTACCTAAGTGAAGGGAATCTCTACAGAGCCTTCCATGCCAGTAAGCGGGCCATCGCAGCCTCAGATCAGCTTTCATTTATGATTATTTTTGGTTGTACACTATTCAGGTTTATCAAGCCGTGTCATCAATCCAGGAGGGTCATTCCTATCTAAGTGAAGGGAATCTCTACAAAGCCTTCCATGTCAGTAAGCGAGCCATCGAAGCCTCAGATCAGCTTTCATTTATGATTATCTTTGGTTGTTCGCTATTCAGGTTTACCAAGCCGTGTCATCAATCCAGGAGGGTCATTCCTACCTAAGTGAAGGGAATCTCTACAGAGCCTTCCATGTCAGTAAGCGAGCCATCGAAGCCTCAGATCAGCTTTCATTTATGATTATCTTTGGTTGTACACTATTCAGGTTTATCAAGCCGTGTCATCAATCCAGAAGGGTCATTCCTACCTAAGTGAAGGGAATCTCTACAGAGCCTTCCATGCCAGTAAGCGGGCCATCGCAGCCTCAGATCAGCTTTCATTTATGATTATCTTTGGTTGTACACTATTCAGGTTTATCAAGCCGTGTCATCAATCCAGGAGGGTCATTCCTACCTAAGTGAAGGGAATCTCTACAGAGCCTTCCATGCCAGTAAGCGGGCCATCGCAGCCTCGGAAAAAGCTTTCTTTGATCCATCATTACTAGAGCTTCTCTACTTTCCTGATGATCAGAAGTAAGTGTCAATTATTTCAAAGAATTTTGTTTTGTTTTAAAGATCTGTTTTAAAGATCGACCTTATTTCACTGATTAATAAAGGGTATGGGTACTTTTTGTAGGACACAACACAATGTCCCCCTATTACCATTAAACTTATACGGTTTGAAGATGATGATGATCAGAAGTCAGTGTCTATTATTTCAAAGAATTTGTTGTGAAATCAGCAGTTAGCTTGGTAGGATTTGAACCCACAACCTTGCAATTGCATGTCCTGCAGTCTAACCACTTGACATTGGTGTTTCCCATTGATATGTTTTGTTGACTTATCAGGGTTTTTTGTTGTTCATATTTTGTCCAGATTTGCCATCTACATTCCTTTATTTCTACCCATTGGAATACCAGTTGCCACCTCAGTCTTGAAGGTTATAAAATGGATGAGAGCCAAGAGAAAAGACAAACAAGATTAATCATTTTAGGCATAAGACACTGGACACTATTGGTAATTGTCAAAGACCAGTCTTCTCAGCCTTGTCACATGAAGTTGTGTGCTGTCATATGCTTGATTGCAGGACCTCAAAACCTAATTATAAAATATGTTACTTCAGAGGGAGCCGTTTCTCAACAGCTCTCCATTGCCTGTTACCAAGTAAGTTTTTTGCTCATAACTATTTTGAGTATTTACCAATAGTGTCCACCGCCTTTAAGACGCGTTATTTTAGGTAAAGAAATTGGTTTGTAAGTATTGTCCCTGAAGTAGATGTAGTTTGAGTTTTATACTTTAAAACCCTTTTGGGACCATTCATTTCTGTGAAATCATTACTATATGCCAAGTATACCCAGCCAAAGTTTAGTTGAAGAAAAACAAATAATTATGTAAAAGTGTCTCAAAATATAATAACAAACAGAAATATTTCTATAAACAAAGATAGATTTTATGTTTAGATGAGAAACATAACAAAATGTCAGTTCAGGTCATGACCTTAACTTTGACGATTTTAGTTGAGTGGAAGGTCAGATCTTGCAGCCGTTTGTGGCCGATATGGGTATTTTGGTACAAGCCGATAGCGGCCACTGTGGTCTCTAAAGGGCTATTAGTTTGATAATAGAGTACAGGAAGAGTTAAGGTGCGACCCAGCCCAGGTTGCACTTGTGTCTTCTCTGGGCAATGTAGATGGACATCCAACCACGGCCCGATGTCATAGAGCTGCTGAAGCAGAAATTATTGCTAAACAGAAATAAGCAGGATACCACTCACAAAATGTACCAGTGACATGGTAGTTTGGCTGGTAACCTAATTCTGGTAAGCATAAAATTGTTGTGCTTAGCTACTTTTTGTGCTTAAGTAGCTTTATGAAATTAGGCCCAGGGCTAAAGGCAGGGTTTGTTGTCAACGTTTTCAGCAACTAGCCAGCGAGACCAGTAGCTTATCATTTCACCAGTCCGCCAGCTTTCTCACTACTCCTAGTCCATAATTCACATTATAAATAGGGATGTTTTCAACACTGAACTAGCAAGCTGGACAAATTAAAGATTGACTTGTCCCCTGGTATTTTAACTAGCATTTGGCCAGCGGACCACTTTTGAGGGAGAACGCTGGCTAAGGTTGAACTGTTTGTGTCCAGAGATTTGTGTACATATTCTTTCCTTGATGAAACATTGAGTTTCAATGTAAAAACATTCAGTGACAGCTAATTTTAAACTGAGTTTTTGTAAGCATAAATCTTTTCGGAATTAAGCAACTTGGAAGAAAACCCCCAAAACAAACATAAAGGCAATCCCAACTAAATAAGGTGATCAAGTTTAATGAGTGAAGTTTACTTCAGATTTCAAACATAATTTGAGGGAGTTATTTTCTGTTTCTTGTGCTAAAGTTTTCTTTCTTATGACAGTACAGTTGCTTGCCAACAGTGCCTGAAGTACAAGGCCCAAGAATAAACTGAGAACAAAACACACATTTTAATATCGCCTTCAACATTTTTAACTTGTTGGTGTCAACCGTCTTTTATTCAATCAATACTGATAGGAGTACAATAATACTATAATAATTTTGGGGTGCCAAGAAAAGTTGACTAGAGCGGCTGCAAGTTCTGAATTTAGGCGTCGGTGTGGCAGGAGATTCTGTCTCCCATACGGCGAACCGTGTACAAACTACTTCCGATAGCGCCCTCTTTTGAGATATCTACCTTCAGCCCATGTTAATTTTCCATAATTATTGGGGACAGAATCTCTGGCAGACCGATTCCCTGGGACACCGGCACTCTACCAACCTAGCTATCCACA
Source organism: Asterias rubens (assembly GCF_902459465.1). NCBI lineage: Eukaryota > Metazoa > Echinodermata > Asteroidea > Forcipulatida > Asteriidae > Asterias > Asterias rubens. The sequence goes on along the minus strand of NC_047066.1, from coordinate 1,722,486 downwards.
TGTTCAAGTCCTGCTGTAGTCAATTTTTCTTTGTTCCCCTCAAACAAAATTCCTAAAATTTTACCCTGTGAGTTTCCCTCATGGTTTATTAATTGATTAACTCTAAACTAAGTACAAAATAACTATAAAGTGTGCGTTGATTGTTCTTGTGACCTTTTTAAAAAAACAGAAAGACTCATTGCAATAAAATAATGATCTGGGACTAATGTCATTCCTTCAAAATTTTCTTGTCAACCCTTGAATTTTTACAAAAGGAAAATTATGCCAATCGCCAACCACTCCTTTGAGGGTGAGACTGAGATTGGTCAGTTCCTTGCTCTATGGTCAGTTGATGAAACCTCTTAAGCTTTCTTAGCAACATTCCAACTTTTGAATCATCCTGCCATCATTCCTGTCATGTTCCAGAGCCCACGCATGATCAACAATGCACATTCTTTCCATACAGAAATGGCACCAGGCTATTTCCCTTCAAAGATATTGTGTGCATTCGTTTAGCTTCCCTGGGTCTACCTCGCGGTGCTCACTCGTGTGACAAGAGCTAAACGAACGATCACACTCACCCTCGGCATGTGACCCACTCCACAAGCAGGGCACTGGGGGCTGACCCGGGTGAGCCCCTGGAATGACGTCAAAGCTATTCGAACGTACCGGGGTGACCCAGGGAAGCTAAATGAACGCACCCATTATACATTATACAGGGTTGGTAGAGCTGACATAATAGTTGCAGTTTAGTGTGATCAATCAAAACAAGAAATAACAAACCTGTGAAAATTGGGCTTTATCCCTTGTGTTAGAAGGGAGAAAATGAAGGCAAACGCCAAAATAACCCGTAAATAATTTAGGTATAAGAAAAATTAATACCAAGCCATACTCAGCACGAGCCTTATATCAATTTACATCAAAAACATTTGGGTTAAAAACTCACAAAATATCCTCTTATTTATACAAATTACATATTGTAAATTACTGCACTTGTTTTTAATAAATACACGAGATCTAAAACTCTAGTGAACCATTATTTTGGTAGTTTTTTTAAAGTTTTTTTTTAACAAAACCTTCTAATACCACTGTTTTGTGTTAAGTTATCTGAAAAATTTGTACAATTGCAACACTATAAATATTTTTTTCTTTTCCTTGCCTGTGACGATCGAAGTGTAAATTCCCTCATAGAAGTTTGGTCATTACCTGTAATGGGTAAAGCTCCGATGCTAAACCAAGACAGATTTATAAAAAATAAACAAGAACCAAATACAGCAACATTTATGTTTGTGCTGTGTCATGTGTGTGTACATTTTAATTGTCACGGTACATAAATCATATAAAAAAATCTAAAAGTATAAACAAAATGCTAAAAAATATTCATAGTTGACTGAAATAAGGGCACTTTTTCTCTAAAAATTAGGTGACAATCGATACCAACACCAGACAATTTCCTGCAAAAAATCAAAACTGGCTTAATTTGCTCGTCAACTAGCTGAAAATGAGAGCTGTCAAATAACACCTAATTTTTGCCTATATGGGTTTCAGTTGTCTCTACTCTTAATGCTCGATTTTGTCATGGGAGCGTCACAAATTATTAGCGATTTCACAAACTGGTGACAAATTAAGTTGAAAGTCTCAAACAGCCAGTTAAATATTAAATTCTGTTTCTATAAATAAAAACAAACTTTAAAAACACTAATAATTAAATAGTTGCATTTGGCCCTTTAATACATGTACCTCTGCACCAATAGATCCTTACCCAAGAAATATGTTAATTGCACATCACATAACTTTAACACAACTGGTTTGAAAATTGTTTCTGTTTAAAAAAAAACGTTCTGGTTGTGCAGCCTTATCCCCTTGTAGGAGTTTGCCGAGTCCCCCTTGATGGGAAGATCATCTACAAACGTAGCGTGTAAATAGCATGTTTCATGGGAAAGAATTATTGAGACAATCTCATCATAAATCCATCATTACTAACACTCAAGTTTCTTCAATTATCCGCCTCATTCTCAAATGTTTGATAGTTGTCATTATTCTCATGAATTGTGTCAGCTAGATGCCCATTCTGGCGCATATACTCGGCTAGTTTGATGGGATAATCTGTCATGATACCGTCCACTCCAACATGCATTGCTCGATCAAACTGTTCCTCACTGTTCAGAACCCACACGTAAATCTACAAGAAAATAACAAGAAGTTAACATTACTCTTTAGGAAGCGACCTAGAACATGTTTTCAATGGTTCAGAAATATTATACAAATGTTGAATGCATACGAGTACAATAACAGCAGATAATAGTAGTACCCATGTTTTAACTACTGTTGAAAATGTTTTATTTCAAAATATCCTTTATTTTGAAACCTAGCCCACTAAATCTAAGCCAAAACTTTGGTCACAGCTTCAAAGACCAACAACCCAAACACAAAATGGACCCCAAATCAAATGGTGACTTACCTTTATTCCTCGTCTTTGTAGATGTCTAAACATTACTCTATTGACCAATAAGAAGTCCAGGAACCAGATTATAGCTTTCATCCATTTCTTCTCAATGCCACTTCAGGGTGAAAATAGGAACAAAAAGAATTGTTAAAATATCAGACATGAAATAAGAAATTATACTAAGTTTGTATCTATTCACCTTATGTTGGGGCAGAATTTCTTTAAGACTGTATCTTTTCTACTGTGCATTTATGTATATTTGTCTCAGGTTGTCTGAGTTTTAATAATGTAATTCTCAGTGTTATAAATGTCATGTAATTCAGTCTTCGGCTGCAATGTGTTTTTAGCAATAAACCAATTAATAGTAATAGTAAATAATAAATAGATGTTTTGAGGGAATTGTGATGACTTATACATTCAGAGTATGCCAAAAGAAAGATAATTGGCTATTTTTTTATATCCTTTGACAAAAATATAGGTAAAATAACAAACAGCCGTTGTGTAAGTATTGAAAATAGCTTGTTGTTCTGCCTACCTGTTCCCGAATACGCATACATACTCATAAACCATTTTGAGATATGGTGGACACAGCCGTTGCGCACTATTTGGTTTTGGCAAGGGCCCCGTCCACCCCCTCAGTCATGCTTTAATAACTGACCGTGTCTTCCGTGCCAGCTCATGGGGGACGGAGCTCCACTGGACCCCCGCCAACAGTCCCCTACAAAGGCTTTCGACTCCGTACTTTGCCGTATTCAGGAAAGACCGCCCTTGCATGGACCCAAACCAAACAGTGCACTCCTACGGTGCCCACAATATCTGAGCCAGGCTACTTGGAGTAGCGTTTCTATTGTTTATAGGGCAACCAAGGCTTGATTTCAAATACAATCTTTTAAATTTCTCATGACCAAATTTAAAATGGCAATGGCTATTTTCATATGTCAAACATTAATTTATTTTATGGTTCAATACGAATTGAGACCCATGTGTTAGTCCAATAGTTATGAAAGTATTAAAGAAAACTCATGCAGTTAGTAAAGTTAGTATGAAGACAAGAACACTTGGCGATCTTACACTTGGCGAAGTTACATGAGTTAGAGGAAACAGTTCTCTAATCTACGTAACTAACTATTGTCTAAAATCTAACTCTTTTTAGAAACTCAATGAAAGACATACATAGTGCAGCAACCAAGCACAAACAGCAGTGCGACCAAACTATTAAAAAACCCAAACCACACAACTATGAAGACAAGAACACTGGCGATCTTACAAGCTACATGAGTTAGAGGTAACAGTTCTCTAATCTACGTAACTATTGTCTTAACTCTAACTCTAATAAGAAATTCCATGAAAGACATGATTAGTGCAGCTCCCAAGCAAAAGCAGCAGTGCGACCAAACTATTAATAATCCCAAACCACACAACCATGAAGACAAGAACACTTTGCAATCTTACAAGTTCTTGATGAGTTCTCTGCCCATCGGAATCTCAAAAAAGTCCTCCTTGAATGTCAAGAATGGCAGGATACCAGTGTAGAATGCTATCAAGACTTTGAATGCAGTTGGCATGCTCATTATCAATGGTACCCCAGGTGCCTGTTTTGATGGGTGAGTGGATGGGACGGGTGGGTAGGTAAGTTAAAATGAAAAACTATCTTATATTTTAAGTGAAGAATATTTTCAGCATAATGACCATGACCATCAAGCCCATTTCATACTGCGAATGTGAATGGATAGGAATTTTGACGTCACAGGGCTGTTTACACAGCAAATGTTTCACAGGAGTTGAGTAAAAGTCGACTGATGTGATTTATTTGTTGCAAATTTGTGAAATCACACTTCGCATCGCATTCGCAGAAAGTATGAACCAGGATTTATGTTATGGTAACTTGAATGCAACTAGCATATCAACGTCAACTCAATCGAAAGCAGCAAAATAAATTGTTAATGCCTTGCAAACTTTTTTTTCAAGACGAGCAGTTTGAATGTTTTATCTTTGTGTTATAACTTTTTGTTTTGGTTCATACAATTATAGTAGATGCATATAAGCCTGTTGCGAGATTTAAATATTATCTGGTACAATGACGTGCTTGATCACAACACAAGTTACCACTTAAATTTGAATTCCTCAGACCATAGAGACAGGTGCTATGTCATTTGGGCCGGGGCAAGCTTTTGAGTAGTTACGTAAGTGATGGCTAACACCATACAACATTTTGAATGAATGTGTATGGCAACAATCGTACCATCGTCTTAAGGTTGCTATACAAAGGCGTGCCCCTAACCTTTTCACATAGCAACTGTCTCTATTGTCAAAGGAATTCAAATGTAAGCGGTAACGTGTAACTAAGCACGTCATTACACATACCTATATTCAAATCAAAAGGCTTATTATTGTATACACATGTACAGGGTAGGTTATATCCCTGTCAAATACATATTTACACCATTATTCCACATGTAGTTCATAACTCAAAGATAATGCATCCAACATGTAGCTCATGCTCTTTTGAACACAGACAGACCCACACATACACAATAACTTGTTGGGGCTAACTAGGGTGATTGATTTCCATGGCTGATTACTTCCAACAAACTGACAAATCAAAGAAAACTCTTTTCCTTACAAATTTATCATGATGACAGACCCCATAGGAATTTCAACAAAGCTTTCTTTGAGGGAACAGAAGGGGAGGAGTCCAGAGTAGAAAAGTAGGAGGAGCTTACGAATCCCACTCATGCTGAATACGAGGGGGTGCTTATGGCCCTAAAAGAGGGGGAAAGATTAATTACCAATTAATTTCCTTGAAGACACTTGACACCTTCGGTTTTTGTTTTTCATACCCCACATGGTTTTTATCAAAGATACATATGAAATTAGGCAATTTCTATAAATCATTTTAGAAACCTGACAACACTAAACAATAAGGCTGTTCCAATTCCAAGTCAGAACAAAATAAATTCAAGGTAATTAGACAAATTTGCTCAAGTTGAACCGGCCACAATTTCAAATGTTTTGACGTGAATCTCTGCAGAACCAAACAGACATTTCTAAATTGATTTACAAAAATCTTTGAAATTCATACAAATTTCAATTTAACCCCGTTAGAGACACTGACAGCAGTCAAAAATACTTCTGTATCTACAGTACAGTGTATATGAGTTACTTTTCCGTTAATGTCTTTATAAATTGTTTGACAACTTGGTCATTTAAAACTTACTCGTTGGTGACATTTTTTTACGATGTTTTCTGAAAAGTTTCCAACAACCGTAATCTCTTCTCTCTCAAATTCACAAATCATCTCTAGCACCTGGAAGTTTAGAAACAGGGATTCAAGTAATCAGTATCTATTAATGGGTCAACACCGTTCTCCCTTCATAGTGGTCCGCTGTCCAAATAAGGGTAGCAACGAGTTCTTGAACTGCCGTTTAAAATCGGCAGGATCAGCCCGGAAATGACCTTGCAAGGTTTTAAACGGCAGTTTAAGAACGAGTCACTACTCTTTTATTCCCATTCATAAATGCCTTTTTGGTTAAAATGCGTAATAAAGTATGAAACTCTTTTAAACTTATCCGTTTTCCGACGTCCTTGACATGTGTTGCACTTTTATGACAGAGACATTTTTTTGGATATGCATTCGTGCACGTAGTAGTATGCATCTAAATGTATCCGAAGACAACCGGTTATAAACAGCTCCTGCTGGTCATTATCAACCGTTTAACCCCCCCCCCCCCCCCACTCGACGTACTCTCCACCAATAGGAATAGCGAAACTGTCCAAGGTATTTATGAATGCCAGTAAAAAAACTTAGGACCAGTCAAAACTCACTTGAAATGGTCCAGCTGTCTAGTTCAACATTGAAAGAATACATAAAGTATGGACTTGTGAAAAAAAAGGTGAACTAGTGAAATAACAAGCTAGTACTGCTAGTCAAGTGAAAAGCATCTGAACACAAAATAAAATTCACAATATCCCGCAAACTTAGTAAATAATGATAAAGGCGTGCATTTATAAACCAATCCGTATATTAAATTATAATGGGGTGCTGGCAGCGCAAGTTTTTGTACACTAAGACATGCGAATTCTACATATTTTCTAATTTCCCGAAATGTTTTAAATGTGTGTCAATAACTACCCAAATGGTTTTTCATTTTTTTTTTCTTTTCTATTTAGAAACCTGCATTTCCATATTTCATAGACACAGAATCAAACAATACAAAAAATACAAATAACCAAAATTCTGGCATATTTTAATAAATCTTCCTAGATAGTTCTTTATCATTCTTACTCACCTTGTTAATGAGGTCATCTTCGTCTCTCTTAATGTCTAAATTAATTGGCACATCAGGAAATGTCTCAAACACTTCTCGTAAAAGGGGAATCTTTCTGTCATGTGCGCTGCCACAAATACTCTGACCTATAAAGAGACATGAATAATGATTACAACAATGGGTTACGTAAGTTGCATGTACAGTCAACTTGGTATTGGTTTTCCTCCAAATACAAGTCTGGAACTTCAAAACCTGCTTGCAAAATTCTACATCCTAAGTTTTCTGAGATTGGCAGCGAGAAAACAAGACTACAATATCAACACAACTTACTCCAGTTTACTTGGAATTGTTACGTTGGAATGGCACTCAATCGGAAGTACAAGAGCAATCCTACACACGTTTGAATGGAATGTTAAGGCGGTCCAATGGAACGATCAATGTGTACGCGCTGGATCACTTATCCGATCCAATTTAAACAGTCATAACGCTCCCACTTTTCTGACCTAATTGAATCCAAAACTTGAATGTTTTTCTTACCTTTGCAGAAATGTACAGCAAGTGTTCGTGAAATCGGAGGCAGGTCCTGGAAGAAAACACAGAGGCATTTTTTTGTTTACAATGCACATATTTTGTAGTAAAGATGAAACAATAATCAACACCAAAGTTTTCTTTGTGGAAAGTAAGAGCTCAAACAACAGCATTACAGTAATAAGGTCCATTGTTAATTTAGATTCCAGGATTGCATCGACTGAAGACAACCTCTTGCTCAACTACTAATGTGAATTACACCTCAGATGGTAAGAATTGCGGCTCAGAAGGAAACGGTAAGCCTGTACTCCGGAGCTTGTTCTAAAAGAAAATTGCAGGGCCTAGTCATATTCTTACTGGAATTTTGATGATAAGAAAATCTCAATGCTGGTTGCTTTTAAAACAAAGAGGTGTCAATACAGGTGTGAAACTTTAGCATTTTTTATTTTGTTCTCCCTTACCTTGAAGTTTAAGTCACTTATGTTTGCATCGACACCTGTTACTCTCTGAAGGTGATCATCATGTGCCACAACGACCTCTTTGTCTTTCGTAATCTGACAATCTAACTCAATCATATCCATTCCTGATGCCATGGCACTGAAAGATGTAAAACAATCACAAGAATTACCAAATAAAAATGCCTCTAGCTACCGAGCAATCTCGGTAGTCTAGTTGGTAAGACACTGCTCTAGAATTGCAAGGGTTGTAGGTTCGAATCCCACCCGAGTAATATGCCTGTGATATTTTTTCACAGGACTCGGGGGAAGTACTGAGTATACAGTGCTAACACACATCGATGTATGGGTAAAAACCAAAATTAAACTTAAAATGAGATGGATGGTCCTTAGGAACGGTTCATTCATTGTTTGAGTTGTTGATTATATAGGGCCTAACTATAGGAATGATTCAGGAATGATTAAGAAATATCATGGGTACATGTATGGGGTGGTCCAGTGGTTAGACTGCAGGATTTGCAATCACAAGGTTGTGGATTTGAATCCTACAAAGCCTTGATTTGACAATGAGAAGAACAATTATTGTCGTCTAATTACTAAATCACAATATTTCTTGATTTGTGCAAATCATAATCACAGACGTTAAACCAATGTTTGTATGAGAGAGACTGGCTGTTGCCAGCTTGATGTTTATATCCCCTTGTTGGAATTTGCCGAGTTCCTTTGATGGAAAATCACATAAACAAACAAATGGTAAATTTCAATCTGACTGGTTATCAGTTAGGATGTTTATACCAGTACCAATCCTCTTCAATTTGTTTCTATTTTCACTATAAATGACGCAAACAACTTCCAATAGTGTCCACTGCCTTTAAGTGTTGATTAAAAGTTACTTAAAGGCAGTGGACACTATTGGTAATTACTCAAAATAATTATTAGCATAAAACCTTTCTAGGTGACAAGTAATGGGGAGAGGTTGGTGGTATAAAACATTGTGTGAAACAGCTCCATCTGGAGCGCCATAGTTTTGGATAAAGAAGTACTTTTCCACGAATTTCATGTCGAGACCTCAAGTTTAGAACTTGAGGTCTCGAAATCAACCATCTAAACGCACACAACTTCGTGTGACACTATTATTCATTATTATCTCGCAACTTTGATGACCGATTGAGCTCAAATTTTCACAGGTTTGTTATTTTATGCATATGTTGATATACATCAACTCTAAAGGCTAGTCTTTGACAATTACTAATAGTGTCCACTGCCTTTAACAAACCTCTTATACCATCTTTTCATTTTATCCAGTTCAATCTATGTCGTCAATAATTCTAAATGAAAAATGTATACTTACTGTTTATAAGCGGTTATTGTGTTCTCCAAATGCTCCCCAGCACCTTAAAAAACAAAAAACAACCAGACAACAGAGTAACTGTCACAGCAACTGATTTGGTGCAGTCAAAATGTTAGCAAGTTTCATGGGGAGTGCTTATAATGGCCACAGGGCTCGAGTTTAGGGGTACAATCTGCAAGACCGTAGGACTTTTAGCCCAACTCTTTAATTGCACCAGAATTAAAAGCATTAACAAAATATTGTATCTCATTTGTCTTAAAGCACTGTGGTCTACATGAAATGCCGCTACATGTGTATTTAAAAACTCATTGTATTGTATTGTATTGTATTACACTAGCTAGTTTGAGTTTTGAGCCCTGATGGCAGAAAATTATTTTATGTCACTTCTTTAAAGGGTCTGTACTTTTTGTAGGACAAAAAACACAATGTCCACAGATTTACATTAAACTTACACAGTTTGAAGATAATGAAAGTATTACTTGCTGAGGTGCTGTAGTTTTTGAGAAATGAGTAAAAACAATGTCATGAAAATAATTTTTGTCTCAGTGATGATGAGACGAAAAATATTTTAGCATGTAAAAATATATTTATTTTTCATGACATTGTTTTACTCATTTCTCAAAAACTACAGCACCTCAGCAAGTAATTGTTTCTGAGAAGCTTTCTACCATCATTATCCTCAAACGGTGTTAGTTTATCTTTAAAGGTTTACCTCCTCTATGAGCAATCAGCCTTGCATTGATCTTCAGCTGTTTCTTACGATGAATAAGATTCGGAAATCTTAACAAGAAGATGGAAATCACAGCATAACCTCCGACTAGAGATAACGGCACGATGACTGCTGCTGACATGGCTTTTCCTAAATCATTAGAGAAGTTACAAAATGTTTAAATCTAAGACTCAGTATGACTGAAGATGTCAACAAAATTTGAACAAGGAGTACAGCGGTTAGTCGGTCTATGTTGTGGTGTCCAGAAATCGGACTAAAATTTAATCGTGCTTATAAATAGACAAAATAAAGGGTTGTTTCCTTCCTCTCACCCTCATGCATGTCATGTTATAACATGCGATAATCCTAACACGAGTCGCAGAGGATGGAAGGTTATGATTATCGCAACATCCTAATGATATTAGTACCATGCCAACTCACTGGCATTCCTCCGTAAAATAGGAGTTTGGGTGCTTGACCCAGCCTACATCTAGAACTCATTATGATGAGATTTGTTCTGTTATCGTCTTCAAACGATAGTAAAGTAGAGAAGGCCTTATTCTTATTCTTATTCTTTATTTGGCCAATAAACAATTACAAATACAAGCAGACAGTATGTCAAATATAGATAATTATAAGTACATGTACAAAAGTAAATACAAAGCAAGAAAAACAATAAGGGCACAGGAAATTATAAAACAACCCTAATGTGATGGCCAGGATCAACTACTCTACTCCAAGAATAGACCTTTTAAATCACGATTCTCGCCTGGCTGATTTTTCTGAATTGTCGATATAAAAGGGGGAATTCTGGATAATTTTCCGCACCTCGCCACCACTTTTTCACTCTTTTTTTACCAAAAGATATATCTCATTGAGGTAAATTAGATACTATATTATTTCATATCGAATGAAAAAGTGGTGGCGTGATACTGATAAGGAAATTTTTCCTTCCTTCCAACAATGTCTTTCAACAATTGAGAAATATCAGCAAGATGGGAATCACGATAAGGCCTTCTGACTGAGGTTGGTTCTGTATCGTCTCCTGATACGGAACATACCTTTTATAATGCAGGGACTTTTGTGGGAGAACTGGGATTCCGAGTACTGCCCTACACACATACATCATTCAGTCAGAATCATGACTCTTATTAACCGAGACTTCTTGAGTCTTGACTGTGTGAGGGTGTCATTAAAAAGTTAACAAATTCACAACTTTCTACTTTAATTGTATTTTCTAATGCAATGGCGGATAAATTGGTGGCGACGTCCGGAAGATTATCCTAGGATAATTATAGCTTAATAAGAGTGTCACTCAATGACTCATGTGTGCCGGAATCAAAATTCGAACCACATTTCACAAACAAACACGGATAATAATATGTTTTATGATGTCGGCCATCACATTGTGATTCACAGCTTGAATTCGGGGGCCAACTTTTATTGGTCCAAATCTTCAGACGCTTTACCTACAAAATTACACAAAGAACAAAATTCTTACCTTGAGTTTAAAGGTTGGTAAAAGAACAAAGATTCAACCAATACAAACACAACCAAGACTTATCTTAATAATTGTAAGAGTTCGAATCGTTTTTGCCTAGTCACGTTGTGTGTGTGAAAACGCAGTCTGTGTGATTTTGGTCGGTTTCTTCACCGGCGTATTTTGTTGACATACCTACAGAGGGCGCTGTTTACTTTTGACAGTGAAGAGAGGGGTGGGCGGGGTTTGTAAAGGGACTTTGCGAATTATTACTGGAAAGCTCAAATAAAGTCAACTTTAACCAGTGCTTTTAAGCCAAATATCAAAGCACTGCTACATAATGACTTGCCTTTCTCTATGGATAAGTCTTTACTTTGTTTGAAGCTTTTTAACCTAGGAGAACCAAGAACTTACCCTGTTTCTTTCTTGAAACTTCAACTCCCCAAGCATGCCAGGAGTATGCAGAATATTTTGACAACCAAATTGCATTATTATTCAAAATCAACAATTTACTCAAAGGGGTGATGAGAAGCCATTTCAGTATACCAACTGTCATGACCAGAATCCACCCCCACTATGCTATCTAATTGTTTATTTTCAATGTTGACTATTAATTCTTTTGCTGTTAAATACATTTATTTCTTTGTGCAGCTCCAGTAAGTGGCATTAGATTGCGAGGTTTTTGAGTCTCGGTTTAACTTTTTAGATTATAGGCATATGTCACTGGTTTGTTCTTTTTCTTATTTTTATTTTGGTACGCCGAATAAATAATAGTAATAAAAAGATCCAATACCTCTCAGCTGCCACATGCTATCGTTATTACGGCTGTGTTTGGTAATACCTTAAGAAGCAAAATTTGTTTACTGCAAACTGGAAGACAGGGTTTTTCTTGTGTTCGTTTGTTACTGGACAGGACCATCAGTTATAAAAGTGGTTAGACTTCTCGAATCAGGACACAAGTGTCAGGACTTTGACTGGAACCCGCACCCTGCTGATCAAAAACACCAGAGCTCGAGTCCAGCGAGCTAAACCACTTGGCCTAGACACTCAGTTAGCAGTATAAGCAGTTTACTTTTTTAATATTTTCTCCTAGAAACATTTGTCATTTACACCAATCAAATAAATAATATAATAACATATCAAAGTCTTATGCAGCGCATGTATCTACCAAACAAGGTACTCAAGGCGCTGAGTATATACAAACTTTCAGGAAGATAGGTTATTGCAGTGATTAACTCCGAGACCCAATTATGTAGCATCTTATAAGTGTTTACAAGGTGCTACGGCGTGTACAGCAGCCACAGGCAGGAACACCGGGGCGAATCCTTACTCATTTTGATTGAGTGCACTAGGTTCTTTTACATGTGTTACAAAACAAATTGGACCAACGGTTTTATGTCCGATCCGAAGGACAAAGCAATGGTCAAGTGTCTTGCTTTAAGGACACAAGCGTCACGGCTGGGGATTCAGAGATTTATGATTGCTGATCAGAAACACCAGAGTTTGAATTAATTGCTCGGGAAAATAATTCAAAATAATTGCATGGAGAAATCGATTTAATACAACTTAGAAGCTTTTATTGAGCACAAGAAGAATGTTTTTACATTGATTTACTCTACCATGGCAATCTACATATAATGTAGTCAGATAAATAATTCACATTATGATAAGCTCTTTTTTTTTTTTTTTGAAAATAATTTTTCCTTTTTTCTTTAAAAAATATGTCAATTCAGATAAGATATTTAAGCCTAAACAGTCATCTCTTATACATGATTTTCCCCATTTGTGTATAGCTTTGATTAAAGTTACAACACTGCTATAAAAAAGCAATTAAACTCAAAATAACAAAAACTCTATTTTTGTGGATTTTCAATGGTTTTGGTGACACCATTCAAAATGTGTAACATTGTACATCACATGAATCAAATGAGTTTAGTTTTACCCTTACACCAATGTGAATTAAGCTCTGTTTACTCAGTACTTTCCCAAGTTCTGTGAACAAAATCCAAAGGCAAATGACTTGGGTGGGGTTTGAACCCAGTACCAAAATGCTAGAGCAGATGTCTTACTTCTAGACCATCCAGTTAGTCCGATAGCTAGAGGCAGATCAAATCTTAAGCAGCGAATACCGAGTAGCGAGTAAGAATTCAAACTGCCTCGGTCTAAGCGTAAAAACCAAAATGTTTTTCTTTAATCCCTGATGATTAAGTAAACTTATATAAACATGAATTAAATTGAACGGTTCGTCAACATTGGAGTTGTCTCCTATATTCAGATTCAATAACCCAATGACATCCTACACAGCCTGGGTTTACACAGCGCTTTTATCAGGCATATCACTACGCAATTAAGCAATGAAGCCACGAAGGACATGGTCTCTGTTGCCCTGGTCTTGGCCTTAGTGCCCCGTGAAAAGTATCCCAAAAACTTAATACGTTTCAAGGGAATAGCCCTTTGCAAAACCAAATATGTTGCCCTCTCAAAGATGAGGTTCAAGTGTAAATATCAATGAATGTTCCCAAAATGAATCCCAAGTTACTCATTCTACTCATCAATGGCGCTTTGATCTGTTTGAAAATAACAAGAAATTTTGAAAACAAACTATCCTTGATTACGGTAAACAAAAGCTACAAATTTAACTTTCTGCATACCATTTTTTTACCAAGAATGCTTGAATGGACTTTTAATCGGAGTCTTTCTGGGATGCTAGGTGGCAGCAGACTTACCAGGTAAAGCCATTGTTCTCAGAATTCTGCGCATGTTCAGAACTACGTAAAAAATGGAAATTTACTTGGTAAGTCTGCTGCCACCTAGTGTTGGAAAGTCTCCTAGTGTAATTCTAATAGACAGAGACTATAGTCTTGTAGTTTAATCAATGTAAAACAGTGTGGAGTAAAACATCGCCACAATTAAATATTGGGAATAAATACTTCTAACACTGGAAAGGTAAGAAAATGTTTTCTATTGCAAAAATGTCATTTTGATCATAAATCTAAAAAATGGATTAGTATTTTGTAAAAAAAAAAATGAAATGTTGAGTCCCTCCCTTCCATACATAAAAGTTTACCTTAACCCAAAAGTTTATAAACCACTTAACGTATAAAAATCAAATTTCTATTTAATACTTTTGAATTTACTTCTAGTTGTTATACAATGCACTAACACAGTTGAAACTGCTGCAAAATTTGTGGTCAACATCATACACAATAGTAATCTTATGAATTATGTAGATAAATGTTTAATATAATTAAAACATATTGAATGATGGCAGAAATAATGTAATGATTTTTGTACAGGCAGTCTTTCAATGCTATAATGTTTGACCTTTCTGAGGTGTACCAAAGTCATTGCCCAGTTGCACAGCTACTTCCATAGCAAAACGATCCAACTCGAAAAATTACATTTTAAGAAAACATTTTGCTATACCAGGACAAAAGTATAACAGTGGCCAAGATAAGACATGATTATTCCAATCATACGTTATATGCCTCTGAAACTGTGAAATGAAAAAAACACCCTAAAATTACCAAGACTTGATCTTATATTAAAAAAAAAAAAATATTTGAGTTGAGCTGTTATGCTACGGAAGCGCCGAGCTGCGTTTGATTACACTTAACAAGATTATTGTTTAGACTCTTCCAAGATTCCATTGCTTCAGAAAAATTCAGACATTCTCAGCCTTTAAATGACTGAATGCAAGATGAGGCATTTATTAGTTTGAATCCTTCTTATATAAGCAGCGCCCTCTAGTTCTGGCCATTGTATGTTTACAAACAGGATAATTTTGCGCATTTTTGCGCATCTGCGCATGAAGAAATATCGAGAGGTACAAGCTTATTGTGAATTGAAAAATGCAGTGTGCAAAAAGGTTGCTTTTCAATGTCTGAAATTATCTGGAATACATCTCGGTATGTTTGAAGATCAGACAGAAACAGTTTTTAATAAAACCCATAAAGCTTAAGATTGAAATTTCCATTATTATTTGAACAATCTACGTAAGAAAAGGCTACGAAATTATCAGACAATTCTGCACAATATGAATATAAAAAAACACTATAATGAATTGTTATGTATCTACACAAACAGTTTTGAAATTCAAAATTCATTTAAATGGAAACATTTTTCAATTTGCGTCTTCCTACAAAATACGTTTTGAAAAAATTGTCTTTGTATCTGTATTTTCAACAACCGTTAACATCAGTTTCGTTTTTACCCATACACCGATGTGTGTTAGCACTGTATATACTCAGTACTTTCCCCCAAGTCCTGTGAAAGATATCATATGCATGTCACTCGGGTGGGACCGTTAACATGGTTGCCAGTGATATGCAAGTATCACAGAAAAAATCTCAAGTTTGAAATTGCTGGATGATCCACAAGTTTAAGAATCTGCTTTACTCTTGTTTTGAACGTATCGTTTTAGACAACAGGTTGAATTCAAGAAGCCCCGCCCATAAAAACTGGCAAAAAATTACCAAGATGATGGAAATTAAAGACAAACATCAGAACATTTTAAAAACCATAAGCTTTTTTGGGTGAGTGTTGGCTTTTTAATCACTGATGTTGTCTGGCAGTTGCTAAGGTGGGCGGGGCTTAGAGGTGCTTCAATTAATCATTAATTATATGTGTCATCAGAATGCTGCAATCTTGGTCTGATACCCTGTGTACTTGATGGCAATGATGAGAATAATTCTGATTCCATGAAATTGTACCAGACTATTATTAATCCCAGCCTTGTTTTGATAACACAAAGATGAAACCAACAAAAATGGCTACATTCCGATAACAGCAACTTCACTATGTTTCACAATATAAGTGAATTAAACTCTATTATTATATCCCTCCCCTTTCTTAAAAAAAAAACAATGATGTATCTGAACCTCTCATTTTGTAAACTAATGACTTCTTACATGTACAAGTATTTGTTCATTTTCTGTATCTGCAATAAAAACTGACGTTGATTAGTGTATATTCGGTTAGCTTTACTAATTAGTACTTAAACACTATTTTTTAAGAACACAAAATATACCAGTGCGTCACTACATGTATGTGTACTTAATGTAAATATACATTATAGAGAATTCACTACCACAGTTAATATTTTGTTTCTGTAAATCTATGTACAGGCTCTTATAAACTTCAAATTTGGTCAGTCATGATGCTTTTATACAGCATAGGGAAAAGACAGGAGGGTTTTTCCTTTATGAAAAAAGAGACTAAAAAAGTTACAATGGGGGCAAAGGTGGGAGGTGATAGTTTGTTTGAGTCAGTATGTTCAACTTTGGGCTGCAACTATGTTCAACTATTTTGTTTTGAATACTCGCTTTTAGAGTTATGAAAAACTCGATCATCATTGACTTCCTGATAAGAACTCAGTTCTCAGGATAATTGATTGTACCTAACAGACCGTTGTAGTGCTCCTTGTACCTCACAAACAATTGCAAATACTCATTCTCATCACATAAAATGGGGACCAGACTAAAATCACTTCAAGCCTCACTTTGGACACATTGACTAAATGGAAGAGAAAACAAAATGGCTGTTCTGTAGTTAGAGTCTAAGATGAAACTGAAAATCTTTCGAGGCCTCTCTCCGTCTTTGTAACAGTCTTGATTGGCGTCGCTGTATTTTGTATTAGTCATCAATAGTCATTGGGTGCACAATCAAAGGTTTGGGAGGCTGACTCGGAAGGACTGGGCAAGTCTATGATGCTGAATTGTTTTGAGCCAGATGTTCATGTGATACTGTCTTTTCTCCAATCATTCGTATTGCAGACAGTAATTTGTGTTGCAATATTGGTGACTACGTTTAACAAAATTAACGTCGCAAATCAAGACTGTATCTGCAATAGTCCATAATCACAAGCATGCTTAAATTTGTCCTACTTCAGATAGAACCTTAAATACTTGAAAACCTTTTTGAGAATATCTACAAAATATAAATATTTGATGAGGTATAGACATCAAAGGTATATCAAATACTATGGTACATCAAACGAGCTTCAAAAGTTTATCAATTGGAGACATTTAAAATTACTTGATAAATGTACAGGTGTTGGTTAGAGCAGAAGGTAGAGTTTTTTCGAACGGGAAGGAATTAAAATTTTGCATCTAGAAATTAATCTCTCTCTTACAAAAAGTAAGATGGTATACACCCATTTCACCTCACACCAAAAAAACACCTTCATAAAGTATAAAACATAACCTACCAAGATATCAAACAGACCTTTTCTGGTGCTAAGTATTTCTTGTAAGGTGCTAAATAAACATCAGACACCAAATCTGCACACTATCTGGTAGTGAAACGCTACACAAATTGCAGTAAAATATATTCATCTTTTCTCAGCAGATTCACAAGTAACAGCTGCGTTGCCATAAACAGACAGAAAAAAAGGAAATAAAACACACAAAAAAGATTGACAACTTTCAAAATGCTAGTAATATAATATTAATAGATCATATCTTATACAAGATCAAATACCGTAGAAAATCTCTAAACCAGTTCCAAATTTCTTACATTCAAAAGCATGTCTCATTTCAACAGTTTAAGTCTCCCTCGACTCTTCTTTTCAAATCTTCAAAGATAAGCGAAGGTAAAGCAATTGCCAAAAATAAGAGCTATGGCTTGAACATCAGCTGTATCAAGCTTCCTACACATAACAGTTACTCCTAAAATTGGCATTCAGTTGTAGCCAAATACACTCTGTTTATACTGTCTTTGTAAGCTCACTTTCTGTTATACCTTCTTTGCTTTTACATCATGCATGTAAACCCTAGTCTTCTTTTAAACAACCTCAAATTCATATATATACTCTTATTATTATGTAATACATGTAGCTAAAGTTTTGTTTTTATTAAAGTTTATAACAAAAAGGTTCTAGTATCTGAATTATCTAATAAAAACATAGTATCCTCTCCTGTAACCAGTGCAGATCAAACCATTCCAAAACCACTCTTTGTTGGTGTAGCTCATTCCAAACAATTCCAAATCAAACCAGTGCAAAGCGGTTCAATCTAGTTCAAACCACCTCAAACAACTTCATGTTGAAGAAGTTTTACCACAATGCCAAATAGCATCATGCATGCATCAGATTCAGGTAACTGAACATTTGGAGTTCATCGATTTGACAAAAATCATTCTGTCTTAACATATTCTATTCAAATCCGAACTGAAATAATCCTATCTTTACAGTCCACGATATTTATGTCTGGTGACAGAAGCACTGCTTATCAAAAAATAAATTCAATCCAAAACCAAAAATATCCCAAAATTTCAACTTAACCTTGTCATGTGGCCAACGTAAGCTTCACAAGAATCACTTACAGTTTCTAATAATACAACCTCTCCCAAACCATGTCAAAGAATCAATGAAACAATGAACGAATCTTGTTACACATGCAGCCCCCCACTACCCCACCCCACTTAAACTCCTCATTAAACCTTTATTTACAAGTGGTCCAGCTCATCTTTTTTGCTTCACAACAAAACCTGTCACCATCGGACCAAAACACTCACAGGTAGTCCTGACAAATAACCGTAGAGGCCAAGTCACACTGCAGCGACAACGAAGCAATCACAATACAAAGAGAACACTTTCTATTGGTTGACATGCTCCACGCAGAATACGCCCACGCTCATTCAACCAATCGAGGGCGTGCATTGTTAACATTCTCGTTGTCTTTGACGTTATCGAGGCCTGTGTGACCAGGCCGTCAACCTTAATGGCAACTGGCACACAAAACTAGCAAACGATTTGAGATAAGCCCTATCTGTGTGTTTTGTTGAAAAGCTTCATCTTGCAGTGATCAAGATTATCTAAGGTTAAAAGCAACACAAGACTACAGTATCGCTTTACTTTCGCGGGAACAATTTCAGAAAAGCTCTTACGCAGAAAAATAATACAAGTTAAATGCTTACCAAAAAGAATCAGATGACTAAGCAGAAACAGGTTACCAGCCCGAATACAATGTAATATATATGTGACTGGTTTCCTGCGTATGCTAAAAATTGTCTCAGCAAAATTTTCTGCTTAACAGTTTTTTGAAATTGGGACCCGATGAGTTTACAAATCTGCAAGAACTGGTTTGCCCACATTATACAAATGACATGTGGAAACAACATACAAGATGACCTGATCTCATTCTACTAAACAAAAATCAGAAGTGGTTAAAACCAGTCAGATCCAGATCAAACCGGCTACAACCGGTTCCTGACAATAAACAAATATGTGTTCTATATGCGATGTTGGGACTCACTGTCTCCTTAACTCATTTCTCCTTCATTCATATCATTTCTTGGTAAAAGTGCAAACTTTGTGGCTTCTGCAAAGATCAGTTCTTTCAGTTCCTCTTTGGGAAGATCGTCCAGCTCCGTCTCAAACTTAAAAGGTTCTTCTGCCACAGGCTGCAAAATACAAGAAATGGTTTTTCGATTGAGTAGATTGCTAAATAAACCTTCTGTTTTGGATTAAATCTTCCATTATGTTCAGCTGATGATGATATAAAAAAATCTCTAAATAGAGATTTAAAAAAAATAAAAAATAGCAAGGACTGAAGTTATTTCTATTACTATTTTCTATTAAAGGATTTGGGTACTTTTGTTAACACAATGTCCACAGATTTACGTTAAATTTTCACCAGTGGAAGATAATGTTAGTAGAAAGCGTACCTTAAAATATTAGTTGCTGAGGTGCTGTAGTTTTTGAGAAATGAGTAAAACAATGTCATGCAAATACGTTTTTACATGCTAAAATAATTTCTGTCTCATGATCACTGAGACGAAAATTATTTTCATGACACTGTTTTACTCATTTCTCAAAAAATAAAGTGCCTCGGCGAGTAGTATTTTCAGGGAAGCTTTCTACCATCCTTATCTTCAAACTATGTAAGTTTAATGTAAATCTGTGGACATTGTGTTTTTTGTCCTACAAAAAGTACATAGACCCTTTAAAATAAATTAAAAGAGTGTTGTCCTATTGTGAATGGCTTTGGCAAATCGGCCCTATTAGCCACATTCGTGTTCATAGCTGTAGCCATAGTACCATGTGTAAACATAGCCAAGGCGTTATTGATTAAGAGTGGCTAGTTCAGGGCTCAAATGGTACACTGGACCGCAGGCCTGTCTGGTTCTCATGTGTTTTAACTAGCATTTGGCCAGCGGACCACTGTTAATGCTGCAATTTCATGGAGACTGACTGCCAAGTGGCACCTTTACATGCCTGCTGCTCGACCACAATGTAGCAACATCCTTCAAACTGCAGCGATCTCAACTGCCTTCCAAAATGTTCTTGTTATTGTTTTGGACTTACCTCATCGGTGGGGTCATGGTACTGCTCCAAGTAATCATGCTTCAATGCATCTTCAACTGTTATCCTCTTATCTGGATTGAACGTCAACATCCGATCAAGAAGTGACAAAGCTGTTAAAACAGAAACAAAAGGATTATTAGACTAGGACAAACAATTTACCAAAAGAGCACTAGGGTGAACAACTAAGTCCTGGGCCCAATTAAAAAGCATGTAAGCACAAAACATTTGCTAGGCACAGGAAAAACCTTGCTTAGCAAAAATAGGTTTCCAGCCAACATTCCATAAAGTTTACACTGTTGGGACTGGTGCCCCACTTTTGTTTGCTTAGCAAAAACATTTGTTAAGCACTTTTTTCTGCTAACCAGCTTTTCACCTATTAGCAGAGAATGGTGATTGTAAGCAAAGAATTCAGCGGTAAGCAGAGCCATGAAATTGGGCCCAGCTTAAAGGTACGGTCATAGTAAGCGACATGATGATAGCCTCGTTTTGGATCACATTGTTGTGACAGGTGCCCAACCCATTTTTTGCTTAGTAAAAAACAAATTCTCAACAGGCAATTGAAAGCTGTTGATAGTATAAAAACATTGTGAGAAAGGGCTCCCTCTGTAGTAATGTAGTGTTTGAGAAGGAGGTAATTTCTCACTCAAAAGGCATCTGAAAGCACACAAAATTATGCAACAAGAGTGTTTTTTTTAAACTACTCTCTTGCAACTTCGATGACAAATCAAGCCCAAATTTTCACAAATTTATTATTATTTTTTGCATATGCTGGGATACACCAAGTGAGTATACTGGTCTTTGAAAATTACCAAAGGTTTCAAGTGCCTTTAACAGCTTCATGAAATTGGGCGATGGTTCTTACATTTAGGATCTACTGGTCCATAGAGTCTCTTCCAAGGTACTGTAGGTTTGTGTGGTAGTGACTGCATGTAACCACGAGCTTTATCATTGTGAATACAGCCAAGATCCTCAGAAGACGGTGATCCAAGAACATTAAGAATGTGATTCAATTGATCCAAGTCTAAAGGCAGTCTGGTTAAGGAAGGCACTTTCTTCATAATAATAACAATTCTTATATAGCACTTTATTACACCCCTAGGGGCATATCAAAGCCATCATGATAGCAAAACAAAATTTCCTCCAGGTTCCTTTCACATTTTTAAGGTTTGGGTAAATGGAGTTTATTGATCAAGAGTGGTTTCCAAAAATTTGTATCGCAAAAATAAAAATATTTTTTTCCAACCTTTATTCACAATTTTTAGTTAACAACTTTTTTATTAAAACAAATTACTAAGTTACAATTAGCGACCTTATAGCACTGAGCTGACGATATGCAATTGGCTTTTTAAAGGAACACCTTGCCTTGAATCGGTCGAGTTGGTCTTTGAAAAGCGTTTGTTATAAAATGCATATGATTAGAAAGATATTTTACAAGTAGAAAGTAATGATCCACACAAGTATCACTCGAAAGTGCGTGGTTTTCCTTTTACCTCGTAGACCAACACCGTCAGCCATTTATGGGAGTCAAATTTTTGACACCCATGAATGGACGACCGTGTTAGTTCGCAAAGTAAACGGTAAACCACGCAATGTTGAGGCAAAGTTGTGTGGATCATTGTATTTTACTTTTAAAACATATTTCTCACCATATTTAATAACAAATGGTTACAAACGCTTTTCAAAGACCAACTCGACCGATCCAAGGCAACGTGTTCCTGTAAGTGTTTATAACCTTCTTCAGCACAAAGAATATCATGCAATGTATATCGACCAGGTTTGAGGTAACACCATGCGTTGTGTCTACTTGATGGGTAGTAGAACATACAGAAAGACAAGTTCTAAAAAGAACATTATCTACCCAGCAACTAGATACACACGGTGTAATATCACAAAACAAATAATCATTGATACCTCACCATGTCATGCCTCAAATCCTAAATACCATGCAAGATAAACAAAAATCAGGGATGTGATAGGCTGCTGAGAAAAAAACCTGAACTATCGAGTGCAAAGCATGCGAGCATGAAGTCCAATTATTAACATTTATCTGTAGTTTGAAAAGCCCTACTCTGCAATCTGGGGCCTTACTATATGGTTATACCCTCATTTCTTTTAGAATTTGATCATTAAACCAAAATGTTATTTTTTTTGGGGGGGGGGGGTGGGGATAAAAACAGGATTTTTTATTTTTTTTTTTTTTGGGGGGGGGGGGGATAAACACAGGATTTCTTTTTTGAGGGGAAAAACAAACATGGAGTTCCTTTTTAAAACTGAAGAATCACATCCCTGAAGAATTAAGTCAAGAAAAAACTTGGCAATTGTGTTGGACCAGCCCCGATTGAAAAAGGATACAATGTTTCCCAGGGAAGATAGGTTTCCCGTTGAGCATCTCAGCCAAGATGCATCCCACAGACCAGATATCAATGCTTTTGTTGTACCCTTTGGAGTTTAGCATGATCTCTGGAGCTCTGTACCATCGAGTGGCTACGTACTCCGTTAAGAACCCTGTATGGTCGTGGACTGGGTCGGCTATCCGGGCTAAACCAAAATCACAAATCTATGCGGAGAGACGATAAAATTCAATATTGCATTATAATCAAAACAAAATTATAGTATTACACCAATAGTCTTGTTTTTTATAATTTAACACATTCAAAGGAATGTACACCTTTGTTTTTCTTTTACCATTCGATTGTGTTAATACTATATAAATGTAGATACATACATTTTGTACTTAAACCAAACTAACCGGTAAGAACTTCTTTCAATTTTGAAATATTGCTTAAGATGCTCGTTAAGACCAAACCACCCACCCATAACCACCACGTACTTCAAGAAAATACTGTTTTGTTGGTGCAAATATCGTGTATTTTGGTTTGGCTTTAACAATGAAGCTCATAGTGGAGGATGTCTCATGCGAAAAACTTCTGTGTACAATTTACATCCTTTGCATACTCCGAGTCTTGCACATTTTAAACAGATACAATGACATTGTGATATACCCATATGAGATAAATTCTAAGGCGTCTTCGTACCTTCAGATCACATGTAGTATTAAGCAGTAGGTTACTGGGTTTGAGATCTCGATGTAGCACGTTGGCCGAGTGGATATACTTCAGACCTCTCAGGATCTGGTACAGGAAGTAGCATATGTGGTCGTTACTCAGTTTCTGTGTCTTCAAGAGTTTGTACAAATCTGTCTCCATAAGACTCTGCACAATGTAGCTGGGCATTCAAGATGAGGTGGTTAAGGAAATAATGACATTGATACTGGATGTTGTGACCAAGATGATCTACAGAACAGGGTATACATGGATTGCACTAAGCATAATTTATTCAATTCAATTCAATTCAATGAACATTTATTTTCATGTTGACAATAACAATTTAAGCATACACTAGAAAACAAATACCAATGACTATAATGAGGGGCGGATGCAATGTTGAAATTTGAAGATAATAACTACAGAAATTAACGTAATAGTCAACATGCAGGGAAAAAGTTTAAGCATAATGCTTTTGTATATTTCCCTGAGACAGACAAGGACTTGGACGACAAGGACAAAAAAACAAAAGCAACCAAAACCAGAACAAAGAAACAAAAAACAAACAATGACACAGCCATAGTTGATGAAATGTGCACGTGTGCAAGGCTATCATTGGCTAAGAGCTGTGCGTAGCTTGTACACGGGTGCACTTTTCCATTGTTTATCATCAAATATGGCGATTGATGACGCTTAGTGCAATCCATCTAAAGTGAAGAGGGTCTACATGGTCTAGGAAAAAAACAGTCTCATTCCTTATTTTGTTAATTCACTAAGTAGGTAGTTGCTTTCGTTTGTGTGTTTTGTTGGTGGTTTATTTATGTCTCTTAGAACCTATTAAAGACAGTGGACTCTATTGGTAATTGTCAAAGACCAGTCTCCTCACTCGGTGTATCTTAACATATGCATACAATAACAAACCTGTGAAAATTTGAGCTCAATCGGTCATCAAAGTTGCGAGATAATAATGAAAGAAAAAACACCATTGTCACACAAAGTTGTGTGCATGTAGATGGTTGATTTCGAGACCTCAAATTCTAAATCTGAGGTCTCTAAATCAAATTTGTGGAAAATTACTTCTTTCTCGAAAACTATGGCCTTTCAGAGGGAGCCGTTTCTCAGAATGTTTTATAACCATCAATCTGTCCCCATTACTCGTTACCAATTAAGGTTTTAATGGTGATATATTTTTTATATGGTAAATATCAAGCACAGAAAACCTGTTCAGAAGAAAATAACAACACAATGGTTTCTTGTAAAAACACTATTCTACATGTAAAGCAAGTATGTTCTTCCCTTCTAAAAACTAGTTGCTTACAGTAACCCATTTCTGCTTAGCAGACTGTCTTCATGCTTATGAAACTGAGCTCATGAAACAGAAGGCACAAAAGTGATTTCCACTGTCACTCAACTGGAAAGATACATGTACATCAATTATTTCGATACAAGACCTAGGAAGTTGAGGACAATATTACAAAAACGTACTCCCTCTGGAGGTTTAAGGAGAACAAGTTCTTCTTTCGGCCTTTCGCCCAAAAATCTCCAGGTTCATTTAAAGCAAATTGAGACTAGTCAGTCAGACTGCAAAATAGTTCAAATCAGTGAGTCATTTTGTTTTATTTATTTATTTATTTATTTTTTTTTTTTGGGGGGGATATCGACAATAAACAAATTTCCTTCATCTTCTAGACTTAGAATTAAGCTGAACTTCAAAGGATACACATCTTTCATTTCATCAATGGAGTTTGCATGGATGATATCTTGAATGTTGATAATCTGAAAAAGAAAAGAACAGAGAAAAAGAAGGTTTGTTAAAATTGTTTAAAGAGATACATTTACAAGTTTATGTAGCTTTAATCAAAGATCCTGACTTATAACAACAACATTTTGCTTGTTGTTTTTGCTTAAAGACAGAGAAGAAGAATTCGCTATTCAAAAGATCATCTGGCTTATCCCCCGGGATTAAAATCTTGACTCCTGGGATTAAGTCTCGCTAATCCATTCCTCTAAATGCCTCGGAATATTTCAGGAACACCAGTCTACGTTCACTTGACATTTAAATGCATGCAAACAACAACTTCAATCACGTTCTGTGTGTTCTTCCATGCTTCAAATAACTCATTTATTGGACTTAAAATAAATATCTTTAGATGAAGTACACATGTACGGCATGTCCAGCCATACATGTAGTAGTTTAAGGATAACGTCCCCATTTATTCTTATTCTCATGTTGAATGAAAACACGTTGCATTTTATTCATGTATCTTTATTTATATTTCATCATGATTTAAACGCATATAAGTCCATTGTAAAAACTAGTTAAAGGAACACGTTGCCTGCCCTTGGATCGGTCAAGTTGGTCGTTGAAAAGTGTTTGTAACCGTTTGTTATAAAATGCATATGGCTCAAAAGGTGTTTTGAAAGTAGAATGCAATGATCCACACAAATTTGCCCCGAAATTGCGCGGTTTTCCTTTGCGAACGAACACGGTCGGCCATTTATGGTAGTCATGGCCGACCTCGTTAGTCGAGGAGGTAAAAGGAAAACCATGCAATTTCGAGTGATACTTGTGTGGATCATTATATTCCACTTTTAAATATATTTCTTATCATATGCATTTTATAACAAACGGTTACAAACGCTTTTCAAAGACCAACTCGACCGATCCAAGGCAACGTTCTCCTTTAAGCCTTCGAGAAATGTCCGGCCGAGAACTATTTTTGGAAATTTATACCTTACATCCTTCTGGTTGAAGCAGTTTTCAATCAGTTGATTCTATTTTCTCACATAACATTATACATGTACATGTAGTACACATAGTGTAAAGAAACAGGTTTTGTAGAGAGTTCTTTTTATTTGCAATGATTTTCTTTGTTAATATTGACAACAGACAGCGCAAGATAGAGTGAGATGGAGAATTGGTGAAGAGGCTTTCCTCCTGCAGTGGAGTGAAACAGGCTAGACACGAATATTGACATAGTATAGACCGTTATCACGGTGTGGCCATCTTGATTTAACTCCATTCCAACTCATTGTAACCAAACTGAGGCTGGGCGAAATAATAGTCTGGTGCCATTGTGCGCAATGAATGCTAGCATACATTACTGTTATGGAAACAGGGAACATGACCAAGATGGTGACAGCGTGATAAAGGTCTATTGTCCTTAGCTCAAGGCTTGGCAACAAGAATGAACTCAAAAAGTTTCAGTCCCAAATCCCCCAAATATCTCTCACATCCCCAATTAATCCACTCAATTAACTGTTTTGTCCTAACAGGGAAGAAAATCCCAAGAAGCTGCAGTGCATCTTTAAGTATTATGAAATGTGTTGTGAGAAACACTTAATAACGATAAATCAAGACATCAGTGCTGTCTCCAAGGGCTGAAGTAGATCCTTGCAATAATTGAAGAGTATTACAAAGATGAAAATCATTGGCAATTTATCTTGACGATGGAGCCACCATCTAGGTCTGTATTCCAGGAAATCCCAGAGAGACCTTTGCAGACTGGAACAACAAATTCATAAGGAGTCCATTACGGATGTACAGTGTGCGCTTCGTCTTGTCCATAAATGCATTATACAACAATCATTGTGTGAACAGCGTACATGTACGGTACGAGCAACCACTGCATTTTCAAAGCTTGTGTACATTTCCAAAAGGTTTTTCAGATTGCCTTTTAAAACCATGTTAAAACTAATGTACAAGATTTAAAGGTTCTTAATTCAAACTCTTCCTTGCTCTGTCATTCTAATATGCAGGGCCCAATCAGAAACCAGCTCTTTATACTGATTTGGCTCACCCTGGGTAAAGGAAGTAAATAAACAAAGTAAATGAGGGCAGGTGTCCATTTGGGAATGCTGCAGCCAGAGATGCGGTTGGTACCTGCCATCACCTCACCAAACCTGGATAAATTTGTGGTTTTTTTTTGCTGTTTTCTCAGCAAGAACTGTATTCAGCTGATCCTTAAATTTTTATTGCACATATCTTTTATAAATTTAGCTATAAATCAGCATTAATAAGCTGACAAAAACTAATCAATGAGCCTTCATTTAAAGACACTGGACACTATTGGTAATTGTCAAATACCAGTCTTCCACCAGTACCAGTGTATCTCAACATAGGCATAAAATAAAACACTTTTCACAATCATGACAATACAGAGCCATTTCACAGGAAATACAATGCCAAGAAAATCCTAATGACTTGATAAATAAATGATTGCTCTGTGCATTTCAGAGACACCTTCATCCAATGCTTGTTTCATATTTCATGAAAATTTCCTGGGAAAAAATGAACGCGGAATACGCTAACCGAGGAAAATCTTGCTTAACTTCACTCCAAAGCAGGGGTCACAGTTTCCCCTGGCTAATTCTTTGGAGTCTATAAGCGTTAAAAGGTCAACAACTTTCCAATGTATTTCCAGAAAAAAAAATCTAAAGTGAAGAGGACTTTCTACTTGATGAACCAATCTAGTTGTTTTATTAAAAGAGTACATGTACCAAGACCTGTATAATCGGCAGACTTAGCATTACATGCGATCAATTTCCTAATGAATGCAGATTCATTTGAATTGGTTAAGAAGAAACAAACGACAAATATATTGAAAGGGAACAAATTTATTAGAAAGACGACCGTTGAATCTCATTAAGGACTTTGACAGAATGAATTGTGTCATAAAGGAGCAGGGGATGGATGAATATTACAGCCAGCTTTCTGCAGACTAGAAGAAACATTTATAAGTATCGGCTTAAATAGCATCACCAAGCCTCGAAAATAACCCACGGCACACACAACAATCATGGCATTGCCAAGGTGCCCTGTGGTTTTGCTGTGGTGCCCTACTGCCGGGTGCTTTTGCTACGGCATGTATGGTGCCATACATGCAAAGTTCCAATACAAATTAACATTTTCCTCCTAGCCATGAAGTGCCCCTTACCAGAGGAAAATTGCTGTGCTCGTTCAAGAGTGAAGTTCAAGGCATAATGTCACCTACGTACTACATGTATGTAATATACGTACCTCAATTTGATAATTTATCCAGATAGTAACATAAGTGTTTAAGCCATTATACACTTTCGGTACAGGGAAAAAAAAAGTTCACAGATTTACAAATAATTTACAGGGTGTACAGAAGGTAATAGTGAAAGGCTTCTCTTGAAATATTATTCCATGAAATGCTTTACTTTTTGAGAAAACATTAAAACAATATCAATTCTCGATAGCGAGAATTACGG
This sequence comes from Asterias rubens, assembly GCF_902459465.1. NCBI lineage: Eukaryota > Metazoa > Echinodermata > Asteroidea > Forcipulatida > Asteriidae > Asterias > Asterias rubens. The sequence continues at coordinate 1,693,684 of NC_047066.1, read as the reverse complement.
GTTTATTTTAAACACATGTCATGACACGGCGAAACGTGCGGAAACAAGAGTGGGTTTTCCCGTTATTTTCTCCCGACTCCGATGACGGATTGAGCCTAAATTTTCACAGATTTGTTATTTTATATAAGTTGTGATACACGAAGTGTTGGACTTGGACAATACTGTTAACCGAAAGTGTATAATGGCTTTAACACATTCTTCACCGTATCTTTATAAAACGAAAATGTCACTAATGAAACAAAAGTAGGTACATGTACACCATTAACTTAACGTACAATGTAACCTTAGCTTTCCAAAAGTAAAACCAGGGACTCTGTATTTGTTGGAATTTTTAGGGTCCCTGGGGGTAGTAAATATGCATTCATAACTCTTATTTACGGCTTTTTCTACAGTATACTGGCGTACTTGTGTTTGCCTCTACTTCAACATGGCTGCTGGCGTCAAGAATCATCGCCACAGTCACTCCAACTCAGAAAATGGTATTAGTTTCTTCTCTATAGCCACTTATCAACATGAACTTTTTCAGGGCTGCAGGCACTCAAAGATATAAATCTGGCTGTAATTTTTTTTTCCCCAGAGTGTGACGACCACGATGAGGTAAACAAGAGCCCAGCAAATGCACTTTTATTTCATTATGATAAATTACCTTTAACGGCAAAGTATACCTTTGGTTTTGGAGCGTGTGATTGTTTTAATTCTATATAAATGTTTGTAACATCTGAAAATTTCATTTCACAAGGTGGTCTCGTTGATGAGATATCGCCAAAAAGCCAGAGCGAATATTTCCATGCAGGAAGAATAATTCTTAATACATTGATGATCTGAGGAGTGTTAAAGACATTGGACACTATTGGTAATTGTCAAAGACAAGTCTTCCCACTTGGTGTATCTCAATATGCATAAAATAACCAACCTGTGAAAATTTGAGCTCAATTGGTCCTTGAAGTTGTGAAATAATAATGAAAGAGAAAACACCCTTGTTACACGAAGTTGTGTGCCTTCTGATGCTTAATTTCGAGACCTCAAATTCTAATTCTGAGGTTTCAAAATCAAATTTGTGGCAAATTACTTCTTTCTCGAAAACTACGTTACTTCACAGGGAGCCGTTTCTCACAATGTTTTATACCATCAACAGCTCCTCATTACTCGTAACCAAGTAAGGTTTTATGCTAATAATTATTTTGAGTAATCAGATTCAAATATTAGTAGCATTACTTTATAGTAGTGTTTTAAGAGTGATTACCAAACCTGAACCTTCTCTTTAAGGAACATTCATGTGAGATGTCTGGTTAATGTGGATGAATATTTTAATGATCCCGGCCAGAAGATATTAACACCTCTGATAAGATGCTACATGCACTGCCTAGCGACATATTGTAAGAGTATATTCCGATTGCGGAGGAGTCTATGCATGCACACTTGAGTGACTCCAAGCCGAACATTGCTATTCCAGACACGCAATCCAATTACCAGGAGATACCCAGCAATCTCGTTGTCGACTTTATATGTCTTAGATGCAGTTTTGAATGGTTTAAGAGCTACTTGATGTAATAATATAGTTGTGTATGATCATTGCACACACAACGCAGTCCTAATGTGGAGACACGCTTATCATGTTACTTTCATAATGGTCTTGTTCCTAGAGGTCAATAGTAATCATCTAGACTGATGTAAGACATGAATGGGACCAGACTAGGTCTCCAATCCAAGTAAAGAAACCGTGTGGGAACCCCAAAATATTACGTGTATTAATACACTCCTTATTGCATGTACAGTATGGGTAAAACCAAACTTAATATTCTTTATCTCTGATGCAAATTTGCGTCTAATAAATACAGTCTTTGCTTTACAGAAAAACTACGTAAAAAGTTATTTTAGAAGATATAAAGAGGACGAAAGAAATGGATTATCTTCTACATGTACATGACATTTGAAAAAAATCACTATATTTTCCGTCAATTACATTAGACACGTACATGTACAGTACATAGTATTCTGTTTATAAAATCAATTGTTAAAGCGCACTGAAATTGATTAGAAATTTGTACACATATGTACATGTACTGCATGTCCATGTACTGAATGAGAAGATGTTCATGTAATGTACACTATCATCAGTGAAAGGTTTAAACAGGGTTTGGTAAAAGGGTGTCAAAATTTGCTGGAAATGTCAAGACTGGGTGTCAAAATTGTTCACTTACAATACATTTTAAATGAAAAATAAAACAGGGTGTCCAAATTTAAAACAGGGTGTCCAAAAGACACCCAGACATCCCTCTGGCTAACACTACAGCTTCAGTGTCCTTCGGCCCATTGACATGTACACACTTGGGCTTCCATGTAACATTTCACTCCCGATTAATAGTACATGTTGTACAATGTTGAACATTTTATAAGCACATTGACAATGTTATCGGATCCACAGCACCAGTGCATTGTACTTCTAACAATGGTGGACAATAGGAAGCTGCAACCAGTCTGAGCAACCAGTAGTTAATATCAATACAGCATGTATTAACTATCCTTGGTTCACCTTGACACACTCTCAATACTAGATTCCCTTTCCTGTGCGGATGAAGCGGAAACCTCAATTTGCAAATTGATTGAATGAAAATGGAATGCGGTTTTAGTACATTGCATTTCATTCACAATGTAGAGGGTTGCTGTTACATACATTACACATGTATGAGAACATTAAATAATATACAAATATTGACTGCTTCGAGTGCTATGGTTAAAACTATGACTCCCGAGGTGATCCCGGGAGCGTTCTATTTTCCCGAGGCAAAGCCGAGGGAAAATAGAACGCTACGGGGATCACAATTTGCAAATTGATTGAATGAAAATGGAATGCAGTTTTTAACCATTGCACGAGTAAAAGCAGTCAATATTTGTTTTATAACACCCCAAACATTTCTAAATACTGTACTATTATTATTAAGTTACAGACCTGAATGCTACAATCCACGGACGACGCGAATACAGATTGCAAACACTTTTACTGTGCTGCATGTAGTGTCGTGCAATCCGAAATGGTTACAGACTATTAATTTATCATCCTCGTACACGCAACGGACGTCTGGGTACTGCACGCCGTGTGCTAGTCTTCGGACTAGCGCATGGCAAACCAACGCACTATCACACGGCCGTCGTCTAGCAAAACTAAGACATGTCATGTGATGCGCTCTAAACCAATGAGCAGGCAGAATACTTGCAAGGGGTGTTATAACAGTGTATAGATAACATGTACATGTAGGCCTGAGCGACCAGTGAAATCTACTGCTCTGCCTCACTAAGTCAGGACTAACTTTAAATTCCTAAGATGCATTGTGGCATATTATTTGATGGAGGCGCAATAGGCCTATAGTAAAATTCATGCTGAAAGGATTGAAGGACTGTGTCACACTGATGTCTGATTGTGTTTCATAGTTGTCGTGAATAGTCGTACAGGTACATGTACGCGACGCAATTTGGTTCGGTAGTCGTGACAGTTTTTCTAGCAGTCTTGGTGGCACGATGGCGACTCGACTAGAAGCAATCAGTAGTCGCGAATTCGACTCTAATCGCAATTGTCACCCGGGCTTACATGTGCAGTGTACTGCAGTATAGATACTGTATTTTACAAGAGTTCTAACCAACATGATTTCATTTTTGTTAAATCATGAATTCAATTTCTATTTTTTGTTTATAATTCAACAACAAACATTGAATCATGTCACTTCTATGCACATCAGCGTCTCCCTTTTAAAACCATGTAAACAGTGGTCCACCATGTCCACTAGCAAAATAGCAGTTAAAAACACTGAAGGACCCATGTGATAACTGGTCCGGCTGGCTAGTTCAGGTTGAAAGCCGTCCTTGTATAATATGAACTATGGACTGGTGAATAAACTGACAGACGAGTGAAATGACAAGTTAACCATTCCTGGTGATGGCTAGACATGCTAGTCATTGATTAACAAATAAACTCTACAATAGTAGGCCTATATGTGCATGTTTAAAGATGTTCCAGATTGTACGTAACTATTGTTATTTATGCAAAAAATAGTTAATCTATCGGTCTGAGGTTTTGACCCTAGAAGTGTCTATTATGAAAATGACAGTTTGTGTCAATTTGTATGATTTTAATTTTAAATTCATAATGAAATTAAGAGAGATATTTCTTCTTTTATTTTTTAAAAATTTGATTTAAAGTTCTCTTACTGAATGACTGTTCGAAGTTGAACTATTTTGTGAACATTATTTTCAAATGGTCACATATCGATGTCCCCCATTATATTCAGGTAATAGAAGATGTTTGTGCAGCAATCTAGAATGAAACCTGAATACCCACTTGAAAAGAAACAAATATCACTCCTCCACCTCCAGCTCTCTGCGCTCTTTAAACCCAAAGAAAGGAATGAGCTGTGAATAAACTGATTTCCTATCGCTCCCTTATCAGACTTGTGTGTTTTCTGAAGAGAAACGGCTGAAATGTCTCGGGGAAATCTATCGGAGGCTTGTGGTCAAAAGAGAGTAGTGCGGAGAGCACTTAGTCACTTTTCAGCATTTTGTTTTGTTTTGTTGGTCTATCCACCCTCAGTCGCATTTTCTCTCTCTTCTAACTGTATGAGATCTCAACCCCCCCAGCTTGCGTTCTAGTACGTATCCAGGGCTACAGAAGAGAGAATCCGGACAACAAATTGGCCAATTTGTTTGCCAACTACTTGCTCCAGGTATTGATTGAATCAAGTTAAGACCATGTGGCAGGGGCATTATTTTGTAGGTAGGTTCGGTAGCGGTGGCGAAGGGATGGACATTACGATCGACTGATGATTAGGTTCTCAGCAACTCACAATGGATACTGATCAATCGCTTAATATATGAAGAGGAGGGAGATGTTATCATTTCAAATTCAGCGATGGCATCTTCTTTTTGGATCTCCTTCGAAAGGGCATCTCCAAGAATCTCCTTCTTTAATCATTTCTTCATACATGTGTATGAACGAGACAGAAAATAAATCTAACAAGTTTCTCTGTGCAACAATGCTTACTCTGAATTCATGAAGAACCCATATTTGTGGACGTTATTTTCCCATGAGAGGATGTTCTACCGTCGAGACAGTTCTGAAGATTTCAGAGATTTGACTTTTAACAATTGAGAACTCATGTTCTCTGCATATATACAAAATGAGCGACGATTGAATAGAGAGCTTAAATAGGCTGGCATGTGGATGTGGCACACCCTACTATGTACGTGTACTTGTAGGACCATGACATACAATATTAAAGCGATAGTGGTATTCATTCTTAAAGGCACTGGACACCATTGGTAACTCAATGTAAAACCTTACTCAGTAACAATTCATGGAGAGCTGTTGATAGTATAAAACATTATGAGAAACTGCTCCCTCTGAAGTAACGTAATTTTCGAGAAAGAAGTAATTTTCCACTAAAATATTTGAATTTGATTTTGAGACCTCAGAATTAGCTTTTGAGGTCCCGAAATCAAGCATCTGAAAGCACACAACTTCGTGTGACAAGAATGTAAGGACAATGGACACTTGGTAATTATCAAAGACCAGTCTTCTCACTTGATGTATCTCATTTTTTGTATGCATTAAATATCAAACACGTAAAAATTTGAGCTCAAGTGGTTGACAAAATGGCGAGATGGCTATGAAGAAAAAACACCCTACATGTATTTCACACGAATATGTGTGCTTTTAAATGCTTGATTTCGTGGAAAATTTGTGGAAAATTACTTCTTTCTCAAAAACTACGTCACTTCAAAGGGAGCCGTTTCTCACAATGTTTTTTACTATCAACCTTTCCCCATTACTCGTTACCAACTAAGGTTTTATATTTTTGATTGTTTTGAGTAATTACCAATAGTGTCTATCGCTTTTAAAGATAGAGCCAAATAGTACATGTACACTACCTCTCTATCTTCACTATACAAGACTTAACTCCAAAGTACATACAGGTGTGTGTTATTAACGCTAGATAACCTGTTTACATAAAATGTAATTTATGGGTTACCTGTTTTAAGTACAAGTACAAATTTGAGCATCCTCTGCAGGCTTGTATACTCATGAATCTTAATTAGGATAGAACGGTCTAAATGAGATTCTAATTAAGCTTGTGAGGCTTAATGGACGCATTCAACCGGTTTACCGTCTACGTATGTAGAGAACATTAATTTCAGCAGTGTATACGCACATGTTCGTACGGTCGGTTTAACATCTATGTTTGTGAAGTACATTTTTAGATTTAACGTTTCATGGTATACATCAGTATGTATCCATATGGGGAACAGTAATGTAGACATTAAACCTACATGTACATGTAAGGTTTAATGTCTACATACTTGTATGTTGATTACATTTTTATATTATTTATTACTTATCCCTGCCCTGCCTCGAGAATAGAAACCGAAGCAATTAACAAATAAAATAATTGTTTCATTCTTATACATGTAAGGGCAAGGCAGTTTTTCCCTTTGTAGGGCACCTCAATGAGGGAAATGTACAATTCTACTGCCAGTACATTTCTAGAGGCACCAAGGCGATGATCAGGCTGGGGCATAGGGGCAATGACCAAGGGCATGGAGGCAATGACCAGGGGCATGGAGGCAATGACCAGGGGCATGAGGCAATGACCAGGGGCATGGGGCAATGACCAGGGGCATGAGGCAATGACCAGGGGCATGAGGCAATGACCAGGGGCATGGAGGCAATGACCAGGGGCATGGGGCAATGTGCATGGGGCAATGACCAGGGACATGAGGCAATGACCAGGGGCATGCGGCAATGACCAGGGGCATGAGGCAATGAACAGGGGCATGGAGGCAATGACCAGGGACATGAGGCAATGACCAGGGGCATGAGGCAATGACCAGGGGCATGGAGGCAATGACCAGGGGCATGGAGGCAATGACCAGGGGCATGGAGGCAATGACCAGGGGCATGGAGGCAATGACCAGGGGCATGGAGGCGATGACCAGGGGCATGGAGGCAATGATGGCCAGGGGCATGGAGGCAATTACCTCCATGGAGATGATTGCCTCGTTGCCTTTTTGACAAATTGATTTATCAGGCGTACAAAATATGTAGGTCGGATAAGGTTCAATAAGGTCACATATCAACATGCCAGCAGAGCTAGTGTAAAAGCAACAAACAAAAATCCTTGATTTGTTACCAAGAAAACATCAGAGACTGCATACAAACAATACTAAATTCATTAACTTTATGCTTTAACGGTTCATAGCCTATAGGGCTGCAACCTTTAATAATTGAAATCTTTGGCTAGACTTTGTATACAATCCATAGAAGGCTATAGGCGTGAAGAAAAATCTATGCAAATTAAATCCAAACTCTGTCATGCGTTGCCTGCAATCTTGGCCAATGCCAAAAGAAATCTAATGCTGATATCAATGTACACTGTACATTATTATCAGAGGCTGTGGTGAGTACATAATGTAAATTATGCATGCAGCGGATCCAGTTCAATGAGCAATGGAAAACTAGACTCACTCATAGTGTGGTTGAGTTGAATATAACACAAGGTGTTGTCTTACAGAGCAGCCATAATAACTTATCTTTCATCCCCTCTTAATTACAGATTCCGTTTAGGATCTGAGGATGCTGTACACATGAATACCAATTACCCTTTCTAGATCCTTTGATATGCGACATGAATGCTGTTCAAAGACTCTTGTACACTTGTAGTGATTTGTAGCTATATTGTGGTTACAGGCTTGTACACCTGTAGTGATTTGTGGCTATAACAAGTCTTGTACATTTTTAGTGATTTGTGAGTACGTACTTTGTGGTTTTATAGTCTTGTGCACTTGTAGTGGTGTTTTGAGTCTTGTTGTGGTTTTATAGTCCTGTTGTACATCTGTGGTGATGTGTGGTTATAGTCTTGTACAGTTGTAGTGATTTGTGGTTATAGTCTTAAACTTGTAGTGATTTGTTGTAGTGATTTGTGGCTATAGTCTTGTACACCTGTGGTGATTTGTGGTTACATGTACATGTAGTCTTGTACACTTTGTAGTGATTTGTGGTTAAAGTTTTGTATACCTGTGGTGATTTGTGGTTATAGTCTTCATCATGGGCTTTTTATGGCCCCCTCCAACTCCATCACCTTGTGCTGGTTTTTTTTCTTTTTCTTTTTTCTGTAATTTATATTTTGCCTTTGCTTGTAAATGTTGTATTATAGTATTATAGTATTTGTTCACGTATTATCATTATGTAAAACATAATTCTTTATTCACTCCTAATTGTTTTGTTATTTGTTTGGATTTGGAAATAAAGTGACTTGAATTGAATTGATCATCAACTACAGTAATTCTTGCTTAAACAGTCTTTTCATGCTTCCAAGATCATTTCGTGAAACACACAAGTCACACACGCGCCTGAACTGCTCGCCCTTCTGTGATTTGAATGAAATAAGTAAAGTCGCGTACGTGTAGATAGGTCACTTTCTGATACATACAAACTGGCAACTCTAGCGATACGTCATTTTTACAAGTTAGTGTAATTACAAAACTAATGTATTAGGTAGTGAAACAGGCTGAATGAGATAAAAACAAATTGTTTGCAAAAATGTGTAATTTTGGTCCGAAGATAGTTTTGCTGTACGAGCGAAGAACTGCCAGTCAGGTGGGATAAAGGATTGAGGATGTTTGGCATCATTGTCCACTCTCATCTAACAACCCTTTTACATGCTAATTTGTTCCTCGCTACCCCAAGTAACTACCAAAGGAGCACTCCACCTTCACAGCATCTTCTTTGATTTCCCACGACTTCTTGCAACACGCAAACACTTTATTTCTTAAAGCCTGTGGTCTACAGTAGCATATTTCCATGGATACCTTTTCCCAATTGACACTTGTAACATGTCAGGCAAAATGAGAGCCACTTAAAGGAACACGTTGCCTTGGATCGATCGAGTTGGTCTTTGAAAAGCGTTTGTAACTGTTTGTTATAGAATGCATTATATGATTAGAAAGATATTTTAAAACTAGAATATAATGATCCACAAAAGTATCACTTGAAATTGCATGGTTTTCCTATTGCCTCGTCGACAAACACGGTCGGCCATTTATGGGAGTCAAATTTAGCTAGTTCGCATAGGAAAAACATGCAATTTCCATGCAAATGTGTGTGGATCATTGTATTCTACTTTTTATACGTCTTTTAACCATGCTATTTATAACAAACGGTTACAACGCTTTTCAAAGACCGATCCAAGGCAACGTGTTCCTTTAAGCTTTGAGTTTTAGACGTTGCAAGTGGGAGAATTTGTTTGTCGTTTTGTTATGAGATTGTAATTAGTTGCTTCTAAAAGGTACTGTGCATTTGGGAAAGCAAAGCTAATTATCAAAGTGAGCAGTGTGCCAATTAGCTTAATAGACTGTGTCACTAATTAACAAGTACATCACTAAATGTTGTAGGTAACTACATGTAGCTATCACCATGTAGTATACACACACACTTAACACCACCACGGGCCCGACTCGGGGGGGGGGGGGGAATCCTCAAGACCACAAGGCTTGTCTTGTAGCTCAAAACCTTGGCCAGATTTTCTTTTACAAGATCATAATTAAAGAGAAAATTTACTTTGATTGTATTATAATGGATAAACAATCTTCAATAGTAAACAGAATTGAGAGATTTATCAAACTGAGAGTAATAATTTCTATAAAATCACAAGATCGTCGGATCAACGACCCATCAGATTGATCCAATAACACAGTAGTTCGCAATCTGGAGGTCAAATTTTGAAACACCCTAGAACCAATCAACTTTACCTTTAAACGGACTCGCTGGCTTGAATGTGCTCAAAGTCATTACAATTTAATATGAAACAAGTACCAGAGGAAAAGCTGATGAGCCCATGAAAGAAAAAGCTAAATGGTCCCGATGGCTACTAAAAGTTTTGTTGATGTCCGAGCATGAAGTTGGCTGCTGAGTTGCTTCTGAACTCAAATAAACACAGGGCTCAATTTCATAAAGTCTGTAAGCACACACATTTTCAAATCACAGAAAAATTGTGCTTAGCAACAACTGGGTTCAAATTCATAAAGCCTGTAAGCACACGATTTGCAAATCACAAAAAAATTGTGCTTAGCAGAAACTGGGTTCCAGCCAAACTCCAAAAAGTTTACACTGTTGTAACTGGTGTCCCACACGCTCTTTTCATAGCATAGAAATTTGCTAAGCAGTATTTCCTGCTGAACAGCTTTATATGAAACTGGGCCAAGGAGGGAGACATATGCTGAAAGACAGCCTGGGTAAATTGTATTAAAAATTGTTGTCAACTTACATTTTCATGTCGGAACCGTGTGAGAATCTTGATTTCTCTCAGAGTACGCTGACAGTAGGTCTGATGCTCAAATGGACTGATTTTCTTGATCGCAACTTTTAAACCGAGGTACTTTGCGTCTGTGGCAGAACTGGTAAAACAAACAAAAAAAGAAAAATAATCAGTTTAAAGAGGAACAAGAAAAAGTTTACTCTTAATCAGCGTCAATTACAACAAAATTAGTAATAATAATACATGGGCAGTTCCATAGAAATGTAAACCTCGGTGCCAAAATTTCAAAATGGCACTAATGTGACAAATGAGACATCATTTTGTAGCTAATTTTATGAATTTTAATAAAATATAATTTGTTACTGAAAATATTCAGCGGCTCAAGTGCTATTTACGACTGAACAAATACTTTAAAAATAGTGAAATTGGCTCAAAAATAATGTTTTGCCAAATTAATCAAAATTTTTACTGTGGTTAAATAGTGTTTGTTTTGGTTTTGCACCTGTTTGAAGTTTGCTATGGTAACAACACAATGATGGAAACAAAATTAAAAATTTCTTTCAAATTTTTATGATATTCAATATTTTAGGAAACTTACTTTTCCGATGTACGTCCGACACCAAAATAGTGAATATTTTAATCTCCCTATTTCAACCGTGGGCAGATAATTTTCAAATTTACACTACAAAGCACAATTGATGCCCTCTCTCTAAACATGGAATTATTTCTTTAAAAAAATCTTCTTAATCGTACAAAATCCTGGTACTTATAATTAATATAAGAAAAGCTTGGTTTTTGCAGTATATTCCTTAAATTCAGGTACATGTGGTTACCCCCAAGGAAGGATAGAGCTCTAATTCATTTAGTAAACTGTTGACAATGCTCTAAAGTTAGTTCTTGAGAGAAAATATCAAAACATTTAACACCAAAATTCTTGGTGACCTTTGACCTTGACAACAGTTACCCACAAAGAACTTTAAACTTTAATTTTTTTCAACACAAGTCCAATCTACAATATATTTGGACCAACATTATTTTGCAGACTCATATCTTTCATTGTTAGGCAACATTTTGAAACTTGGGTGTTTTGCCAGTAGTGGTTGCCACAGCATTGCATAAGGATACGAATGTACATCATGTACAAGTTGCATTAGCCTACACATGCACATTGTTTCTATTGATCTCAAAATGTGGTATAATTTGACAATTAAACCACTTTTTTCAACAAATAATGATTTAATCTGATATTACAACACCAAATTGGTAGATGTAATCATTATTTTATAACAAAAAAAACTTTACTTGGGGACGAGTAATGGGGAGAGGTTGATGGTATAAAACCGTGACATTGTGAGAAACGGCTCCCTCTGAAGTGCCATAGTTTTTGAGAAAGAAGTAATTTTCCACGAATTTGATTTCGAGACCTCAGGTTTAGAACTTGAGGTCTTGAAATCAACCATCTAAACGCACACAACTTCGTGTGACAAGGGTGTCATTATTATCTCGCAAGTTCGATGACCGATTGAGCTCAAATTTTCACAGGTTTGTTATTTTATGCATATGTTGAGATACACCAACTGTGAAGGCTAGTCTTTGACAATTACCACTAATGTCCACTGTCTTTAAGTTTCATTAACACAGTCTACTAGTAAAATTTAAAGAGCCAATAAAGGATGATCTCAATATGTCAACTATTACCTTTTTATGGCCAAATAGACATCGCAGATACCAGTTAATAACCATTTTACTCTCAAAATTTGCATTTACATGTGTAGTAATAAATAACTCGAGTCAAAAATGCACCGGCTGCGCGGCTTTTTCAGCCGAGAGTCAAAAACGGCTTACATGTATCTATTATAATGACCCTGGACGCCAGTGCCGATTATCCCCAATTGGTTTTGAACATAGTTCTCCAGCTTTGGCATTTCCACACCAAATAGCCGCCACTGACGTCACGAGTCCTTTGTCGCGCAGGCTTGTTTGACCCCACGTTTTTCAGAAATTTGGCTTGGAGCATTCTGGAGAAAAAACCCATTTTTACCATGTTTAACGTGAGGTAAGAGACTCATTATATTTTGTATGTTTCCTGGATGGACTGCAGCTGTTAGAAAACTGTAATATCTATATATTTAAGATCATTCTTTATTGGCTGTTTAAGCTTCTGTACACTGTTGACACTGAACGTACTGAAAAGAAAATAATAGTCATTTAAGATGTTTAAAAGCAAAGCGAAACTAAAATTAAATTTGTGTACTAAAGATAGTTTATCTTCTTTCTCAACACTTATTATTTTACAGACAGTTGACTGCTATAAGAATAGCGTCAGCTACTTCTCAAACTCCAGCCTAACAAATTAAAATACAGGATTCAAACTGCCTCTAGCTACCAGGCAATCTCAGTGGTCTAGTTGGTAAGACGCTGCTCTAGAATTGCAAAGGTCATGGGTTTGAATCCCACCAGAATAATATGCCTGTGATTTTTTGGAAAGTACGGGATATACAGTGCTGACACACATCATTGTATGGGTAAAATAACAAAAAAACTAAACTAATATTCATTATCACCGATGCAAACTTAAAGGCAGTGGACACTATTGGTAATTACTCAAAATAATTATTAGCATAAAACCTTACTTGGTGAACAGTAATGGGAAGAGGTTGATGGTATAAAACATTGAGAGAAACGGCTCCCTCTGAAGTGACATAGTTTTCAAGAAAGAAGTAATTTTCCACGAATTTGATTTCAAGACCTCAGATTTAGAATTTGAGGTTCGAAATCAACCATCTAAACGCACACAACTTCGTGTTTTTTCTTTCATTGTTATCTCACAACTTCGACGACCAATTGAGCTCAAATTTTCACAGGTTTGTCATTTTATGCATATGTTGAGATACACAATTGTCTTTGCAATTACCAATAGTGTCCAGTCTCTTTAAGATCTATTAAATTCAAATCAACAAAACCAAACCAAGGCGGTGTCTGAACTGATGGCTTCAGCAGTGACAAATGCAAGTGGCTAAGTCCTTCCTATTATTGCAGCCAGCAGCCATACCATAGCCACAGTCATTTGATTTGCAGAACACTTGGCAAAGCAAAATAGTCAGACACCTTTTAAAATCTGTTGGTCATTGAAGACATGAAACCGTGGCAGTTTCACAACAGTTTATGTTGTTTACTTTTTGTCAAGTTAAACTCTTTACAGTTACTTTTTAGCCTTGAGAAAGACTCTGCCAAGCTGCCAGGGTCAAAACATCAGGCCATTAATTATTTTTTGCAGGAAAAAAAATAACTATGATGAACAATCTCATACGAACACCACTGGAGGATGCAAGCTTGATTAATTTTCTCAAGTGACCTTTGAGATGCGTTAAGTGTGAACAAACAAATAAAATGTGCTTGACTTCTCCATTAGAGTTTTGCCAACAAAGAATCTTAATGTCTAAGGGTGAATTTGCTCAACACAGGTAAGAAGAAACCACGTCCACAGTATGTCAACCATGAAAAGATGGTCTCCATTTGTATGATAAAGCAACGCCGATGTTTTTCAGTCAAGCTTTGAAATGCAATACTGGACGCGGTTTCAACTTACCCTCCAAAAATGAGAGGGACGCTATATTTATCCCCAAGACAACACAACAAAGAAAAAGGCATCTGATGTTTCATACAGTAAGTGACAATTCCCCAAAGTACGAGCAGCAAATATCAAGAACGTTATGGTATGCAATACCATACTTCAGTAGGTTGCGACCCTCAATACTCAATACAGTTGTTAAATGTGAATGGTTCAGCGTTTTTTGCTGTAGTTTTCATGAAAGCAGTAAAGGAAGTTAAACTCAAACCGATGTACACTGTAAGTAAGATTTTGAGTACACGTTTATAAATATATACATATGTATTGGGAAGATCATGACAAACAAAGTGGGCTTAATAAAAAAGAGGAGTTAAAAAAATAAATTCAGTCAATGACAGTCGATCCCAATAACACTCACAAGTCTTCTGCATCTTTCTGTTTTATACTTTAAAGACAGTGTACACTATTGGTAATTGTCGAAGACCAGTCTTCTCACTTGGTGTATCTCAACATATGCATAAAATAACAAACCTGTGAAAATTTGAGCTCGATCGGTCGTCGGAGTTGCAAGATAACTATGAAAGAAAAAAACACCCTTGTCACACGAAGATGTGTGCGTTTAGATGGTTGATTTCGAGACCTCAAGTTCTAAACTTGAGGTCTCGAAATCAAATTCGTGGAAAATTACTCCTTTCTCCAAAACTAGGTCACTTCAGAGGGAGCTGTTTCTCACAATGTTTTATACCATCAACCTCTCCCCATTACTTGTTACAAAGTAAGGTTTAATGCCAATAATTATTTTGAGTAATTACCAAAAGTGTCCACTGCCTTTAATTTTTTTTTTTTTTTGCAACAGCTCCCTAAGTTCACTTTAATTCTTCCCTTTTTGAGGTGCATCTTTTTAATCAAGCTAGACATTCATGTGGCTTTTCATCAGGTCCAAATACTTATATTTATGTGTACCATTTTTGGCGTACCATCTGTCTATGTTTTGTGCGTTTCTTCGTTGACTTGCTTGTCTTGTTGACAATTTTTTGTCATTCTCGTTTTGCAGCCTTCATGAGACTTTGGTCTATCTAAAACCACAAAATTATCAGACTCTCATCGATAATTATGTTTCAGATCCTCTGTAAAATTAGTTATATTCAGTATTCTGAATGTGACAATTAATATCATCAATCAAATCAAATTAACTGAATGCTTGAGAAAACAGAAAACATTACCAAACTAGTAATTAATTTTTAAATTGCGAAAGTGATTTCTACAAGTTGAACATGAAACACCATGGATTCATGGTGTCCTTGACCATGTTGGAAATGACAGACTTAGATTAAATTTGAGCTCTAAGAATTTGTTTTTGTAATTTTCCTCTAATCTTGTCTGCTGTACTTTTCTACTGAATCTCCCTCAAAGGATTTAATTTGTGCATTCACACACACTTCTCCATAGCCACTGAGCAGCAATGCAATTATAAATGACAACTTTTCACCCCTGGCAATATAGCAAAGTATCCTGGCATTGCAGACTGTATTGACATGATTTACCAAGCACATCCAGTAACTGGCCTACTTTTACTAAGGCCAGGGTTGACGGATGAATTACCAATTGAGGGAGAAATTTTGTAAACAAAATCTTAATTTTTATTGCTTAATTAAGCAATCTGGTTACTTATTATGTTTGGACTTTAACATTATCGACACTGTTTTTTTTTTTTTTTGGAGATGTGGAGCAGAAAATATTGTTTATCCACTTGGCAAGTTATTTGATAGGGACCAGGCGTAAACAGTTTCCATTATATTTGCCAGAAACGTAATTCTTTGTAACAGGCATGCAACTGCCCGTTGAAAAATAAAGAGGAAAATGTTCAAAGGAACAACGCAAGTGCGGAGCGAGGCAGTCGAAACGCCACGGGACACGAGACCCACAATGGTACCCTAGAAAATGTTGAGGTTTATTTAAATGCTCTAAGGTGCATTGATAGCATGTACTAGACTTATTTGACATTACTTTAGTTGTACATTGTTGTTGCCAGGCATATTTAATAATAATAATAATAATAATAATAATAATAATAATAATAACACAGCATTTTTAAAGGCGCGCTAAATCTGGCATTCTGGTGAAAAACCATTCAAAGGCGCCGGTCAAGATGGAAAGAGGGAAAATTCTCAAGTGTTGGGGAAAGCAAGTGTGAACAGGTGTGTCTGAAGTTGATGCTGAAAGATGGAGATGTCATGGATTTTCCTGAGGTTTTCAGGGAGTGAATTCCAGAGCCTGGGTGCTGTAATGGAAAACCCCTGTCCCCGTAGCTAGCTAGACGAGACCGGGGAACAAGGAGCATGTTGCTGGTGAATCTAAGACCCGGTCTTGTAGTACGTGGAGTCAACAGGTTTTGAATATAGAGTGGGGCTGAACCTCGGAGTGCCTTGAAAGTGAGAATGATTATTTTGAATTTGATGCGTTGTTTGATGGGAAGCCAATGTAGATTATAAAGGATTGGAGTGATGTGGTCATGCAATTTGTTTCCAGTCAAGAGACGTGCTGCAGCGTTCTGAACAGATTGGAGGCGCTGCCAAAAAAAAAAAATCATTTAAAAAAAAACGCAGGATTCCGTGGAAACGCAGAAGAGTTGCATGCCTGTTGTAAGTTGTCAGATCATGTTTTGCTTATCAGATATTAGAAATTTGCTCCATCCGATCCCCCACCAGTTCCCATCTTCATAAGAGCTGCTAAGCACAGACAAATCGGGCTTTAAACTTTGTAATAGGTAGTTGGTTATCGGCCAAAATTACCATGTAATGTGCATTGCTTGTAGCTGGTTACCTGCTACTCTTTGCTAAGCGAACAAATTTGCTAACTGATATGTATGCTCCAAAGCCTTATTAAGATGAACCCAGACTAGGTGTGTATACTGTACATACGTGTACACTTCAAGTAACCTTTTCATTTATACTGTAAAGCCATGTTCGCATTGGACTAATGTTTTTCTCTGACAGTGGTTAACTTTCCGCAAGGGAAAACTTGAATATAAATGACGTAGGTAAACTAACCGAAACGATCGGTAAAACACATACTGACTAACTAAAGACAAACACAAGAGGGCACTATCTCAGTGACCTTTGACCGGGGTGCATGACAGCAAGATTGCAACCGAGCTTCCGCCTGTGTTAAAAAATGCATGTGTACGCGTGTCAGCATACGATCACGTGGAGTGGCGGGTAGATCGGGGGACCGGATGTTTGTTTTTTACCGCAATGGCTTCTATCCTGCTCACGTTCGCACTGGACTTTTTGGCTCAGTTAAACTGACCTGGTCAATTTTAACGGGCACACAGGGGTCGGTTAAACTACCCATTCGGGTTGGGTTAGTTACCTTGGAGGGAAACTTTCTGGACAGTACGCATCGGACTTAAAATGGTTAAGTTGCATACCATTTTTATGAGAGGTGTGGTGGTTTACAACTAGGCCATCCATCACACATACACCAACATACATGTAAGGCCGAACAAAATAATAGTTGTGTTTCCTATTACACTGTGGATGGGAATAGGGTAGGTAGGGGGGTAATATCTTTTTTTTTTGCTTAAAGTTTTTATGGCTCCGAGAATTAGGGTAGGCTAATGTTCCTAAATGTTTTTTTTTTTGCGCACTTAATTTAAAGACTGACCATGTCAAATTTGTTATTGTATGTCAATAGTACCTATCAGCACTGTCTATTCACTGATTCAATGCATGTATCTGACTTAACACCAGTAGAAAGTGGATGGTTTGAGTCCAAATAAAAACACAAGAACATGTCACCATTCTTTCAAAGACAAATAACACCAACATGTTTTTATTGCTGTTTTATAATATGTACGTAAATAAATAAATATAATCCGTGAAAGATGTGAGGTTTGTGGTAACACCATGCAAGATCCCTTGCAGCATCAGAGTCCAGCATTCTTAGTAAATACACAAAAGACAATAAATGGCAATATAAAATTCATTTGTACCACAACTACTACCAGATACTTTAAAATATGAAATAAATATATTTCTATTATCATGCATATATTTTTCTTTTAATGTGTTGGTCACAATACATCCGTGAACATGTATAGATTTGTCCTAAATTAACACCCCTCAATGCATTGTTTGTGCCCTTGCTTTGGTCCCTTGAGAAACTTTGGCATGCATTGCCAACACAAATAATTGATTGCACGTTTAATACGTAATATAATAAGCAACAGAACAGATAAAAATGTAAGTAGCAAGTCTACATCAAATTTGTTTGTAAAGTTGGTAGTTGATGTACTTGCGAAGGCCTGTATTTTGTCTTCTGTGTCCGGGTGTCCTAATGTAAATGCAGAGTTTATTGTTGATTCAAGTGGTAACGATCGCATCATGTTTGTAGTGGTCAACTTGTGGGAGCATCTATCCCACGTCAACGCGAACACTCCCCCTGTCCCCGGTGCCGCCATGTTGCAAACGGCCTTGCAAACTATACTGCGAGGAAACACACGACCTCGAGCAGTCAGTCGAGTCACGATCGAAAGTGTCGTGGTATCACACGTGTTTGCAGCCAGAAGCAGGGCACCAAGCTTGTGTTGATCCACAATAATATGTGCGTTATCCCGATTGGCCAGTAAGTGGGCAAAAACAATTCACAACCAATAGCAAGTGAGCTTTCAAAACACACTCATGTTGACCAACGTTTTACATTGCCTGGTACCCAACTGTGAAAAGTTTCCTGTCATTGGACTTGGAGGTGACGTCAAGTCAAACATTTTCCAAAACACTTTCCTCATTATTAATGGAGCCTAAATTAATTGAAAATACGCACACAAAAAAACCCTTTCAGAAATTATAATGTCAACTTCATCTGCAAATTACAACTTTATCTGCAGATTTAGCTTATTAATTGGCATTATAAATTTTTGAAACACCCCTACGCTCCTTTTTTGACGAGCCCAAACACGTCACAGAACCGCGCAAAATAGTAATCACGCAAGTTGAAAATTGTGCACATTCGCGCACGTAAATGTTTTAATTTGCGTAGGTATATCTTCAATTTGCGCAAGTTAAGCACACTGATAGAACATGTAACACAACAACTGAATTTGCCGACGGAATTGGAACGACTTGTACTTTTGTAGGAGCTAGCTCACGAAATTACGTGGTGGTACGATCGAAGTGACCAAGGTACGAAATGGAAAAGGTTCGAAGTGTCCGACATTCATGTTTGAATGAGTAAAAAAATAAAGGAAAAAACGAAGAAGAAATCCAGGACGATGTGCACAAAAATGAGGTTTAGGGTCGGCACCATAAGATTTTATTTTATATCGTTTTTATGAATAAAAACATGTAGGGTCGGCGTGATTTTCTAGGGACGGTCGGGTAACCGGAAACACAACTATTATTTTGTTCGGCCTAAGGTGTACAGTACAACAGTACACAATGTACAGTAGTACTGTCACCAATGGTTCCTTAATCAATACAGTGTATTGACCCAATTCACCAAATGATGTCATCACCACAATAATCTGGGTCACGCCATTTTGGGAGTCAATATTCCTGTGTTTATGTGTGTTTTTAGGTGAGTTTTTAGGTGACTTACATAAAACTCAGCATACGTTTTACCTGCAATCTGGCTCTGAAATTTGCGAGCATGTCATTGGTGCAAGGGGTTAATCACTAGGGGCTTAAAATTGTACACTAAGCCACAGGTCATAGAACAATGGTAAATGGTAAACATGACCGGACAAAACTGCTGTGTTGCATTTTTTAATTGAATAATAGTACCTCACTTTTTCTCAGTCTGCAGTCGATTTAATGAAACGCTAGGATCAACCACGAGTTAGAATAAATCTCGAGTTAGGACGAGTAACACGTCCTCACTTAAGAAGGGTTCAACTTAAGATGGCTGGTCTGGTAAAAAGTGTTGAGCTACAGGCACTGTAGTATTGTGGAATTTTATTCCAAATTTGGGCCCTAAATCAGTACTGTGGCCATTCCTAGAATTCTCTTCTCCTGTATAGAACGTCACTCCACACAAAATCATTTGGACAAAAGATTTCAATGCCTTGCTCAAAGTCCTTCTGAATCCTTCATTTTTGGCAATTGGATGAAGAAGGTTTTGGCACTGTAACAGCCACTGATAAAATAAACCATTCCTCTCCGCCCAATTTATTTACGTTAATTTCACTATGAGTTGAACATCACGTATTTCTAGTAGCTAATTTGTACAATGTGCGTTGTACAAGGGCTCTCTATGCTTCCACATCCATGTACAATGTAGGACCACATATCTATTACAGATACTCTAATGTACAACCTTTGAAGATTGTTGACTTGTTTGTCACAGCTCAAAATATCTTCTTACAGCTGGTAAGCAGATAAGTGTAAATTTTCCGGTGGTTCGGTATCACTTTGCCACTTATCCTGTTAACTCATAAACAAAGACAGTGTGGAAACTACAATGTATTGATCAAATATCAACTCAGTATGCAAACATTTTGAAAGCATTAAGGCCATATTTTATGTAATAAGTTGAAACGATTTACAACGTGTAAATTGTTCTGGTGTTGAAGACGCAGAAGTAATTCTTTGGGGAAAGAGTTATCGTGCAATACCATGTATAAGCTGCGACTTTATAACAGAGAAGTTTGATATCTGAGAGAAAAAAACCTGGGAAAAACAACTTTCAGAAGCTGCAACATGTGACATGACATGTACATTGTACACTGTCTTATTACACAGAACATGGCCTTGCCCTCTCTTGGATGAAATTATCAGCCCTGAGAATCATATGCCAAAACCAATCGAACTGGCCTGCGAGACAGGGACACTTTTCATTAGACAAGTTCTCTGTTTGATCTTTTATAAAGTTATAAGCAGTCTCAGGAGTCTTAAATTGATTTATGGAAGTCTTTAACTGATTTATGGAAGTCTACTCCAAAATTGATGTGCTGGACTCAATTTGCTCTTCTTCTCATGTTTTGATTTAGAGACAGTTAGAGGAGGGTGCTTTAGTAGTCATTGGACTTGGAGACATGAGGAAGATCGTAGATGGCTTGTGGATGTTAATGAGAAGATGACCGAAAGGTAACGAGAAGGATTTTGTATGCCAGACGCTGCTCAACAGACACCTAACAGAGACTTTCATGAATTGGAGTGATGAGACAGAGCTGCTGTATTTGGTTACCCAGACACATTTTTTAACCTGGTGCTTGGGGAGGGGAAATTAGTTTTAAGGAAAAGAATGGTTTCAAGTGCAGAATTTTTATTTTCTAAATTATTTTTCTAACAGAAATCGCCTAGACCCTAACAAGGCCAGACAACCACGTTGAGATAGGTTAGGTCTACAATAAACTGATTTGGGCTGACAACCCAAATCAGCTTTCAACAGGGGCCCATTGTCACTAGGGCGAAAACAGAGTTACCCCCTTCACAGTCCGTAGGGATATAGGCATGGGTATCATCCACTAGGAGCCTTTGGTATAGAGCAGGATGCACGACATTCCCATCTACATGTATACTGCGTGCATTTTAGGCTTCTTCAAGATTTCAGAATTAAAACTTTGCTTCAGAAATTTCTCATTTATTCTTCTTTCTGAACATCATAATAATATGCTATGACTCCTGAATAATAGATACTGAATAAATCGCAAAGTTGGAGGTCAACTACATGAAATATGATGAATGCTTGTTAGGAGACGTCTTGCAAGGAGACGTCTTGCACGGTTCAGTGTCTGGTTTGGACATGGTTTGATGGTCACTGAGGAAAATGAGGAATTTCCCTTCAAACTACATGTAGGTGTTTCATGTATTTGAAGTGAAATAAAAAATCATTATGTTGTCTGAACTCGTTTTCAAATACAGGAAAATAAAGACCTGATCTCACACCACCAGTGAAAGGTAACGTCATTTTAAAACCGGGCAATCTCGGTGGTCTAGTTGGTACGACACTGCTCAAGAATTGCAAAGTTTGTGGGTTCGAATCCCACCCGAGTGTTTGGCCAATGATTTTTTTCAAAGGACTCAGGAAAGTACTGAGTATTCAGTGCTACACACATAGGTGTGTATGGGTTGAACCAAAATTAATATCATTTTAATGAACATCAAAAATCCAACCGACAAAACCCCCTGTCAAACCTTGAATCTTTGAACATGCTGTACAACCACAGTTCAGTGCTTGAATTTTACACTAGACCACTGGCCTCAGGCCGGTGATTTCTGTGTCGGGCCAGTAAACCGAAGACAGGACAAGTCAGGTGGCCTTTGTTATTATCAATTCAACACCTTGACTCAACAGAATGATGTTCAAATGTTGAGTCCTAGTCTCACAAATATCCTTTAATCCTGCTGAGTAAGTGTCACCAAAAAAAACCAGAATCTTTTCTTGGTTGTTATTCAAGATAATAATCCGTGTTTGCATTTTGACTCTGGTCTTGTTAATAACATCTCAGTCCAGTAAAGATTCTGAGCAACAAGTCTTTTGGTCTTGTGGATGTTTCCTCAAAATTCCAGCCCTTTACAACCACAAACAGGTTTACAAAGTAACCCAAACTGTCAGTGACATGGATGTTAATGGTAAACTGTAGGGGTCCCAAAATTGAATTTGTTATCGAGATCATAAGGTTGAGTTTCACACAGAAAGGAATGGAAGTCTCGATTGAAGATACCAAATTGTTTTAGCAGATTTTGCAAAACAGCATTAGACACCTGTACAGTACGTAAGTAGGCTTCACAAAGTACTGGAATCCAGCAGATTTACTTGTTGGGAAGTTTACATGTATGGGGATCAAAAATTGAACTAAACTGCTCACAAAAAGTTAGGAAACTGTTTTCAATCAAGTATATTTTCTTAATTTATTACTGTTTGTATTAAGTTATATCAATGCAAAGCTGAGGTTCTCCTCCTTGGTGCCATACTGCCATTGAATTATTCCAGTAGAAATTTACAACTTCCTCATAGGGTGCCCTTTACCAAGGAGAATATGCGTTGATGCCCTCGCCCTTTCATAAAATGAATCATACATGCCTGACACTGAGAGAGTAATAATGTCAAGCCAATATTTAATATTTTGGTTGATACTCGCACTGATTTCATTTCTAAATAACATGGACACAAGGACAACTCCATGAAGACACCAAACTTGTCTGCCACCACACAAACTCGCTTGTTTGGACTAAAGAGCAGGATCGATTGTTTTAGGAATGATGCTGATTTCACTAAGCATTAAAACTCATCGCAATACAATTTTTCAGTATCACCATCATGGTGATTTGTATTGAGACATCACATTTTACTCACAACTACAATTGATTTGTGTACAATTGATTTGCAGTTACGATCAATCTTAGATCTTGTGAAATTGGCCCCAAGGTGGTGGAGAAGCTTACCAAAAACTAGTCGTACCCTGTAAGTATTACTCATTGGAATTTTCAGAGCCAACACCCCCTCAAATAAGATATTTTATATAACACCCTAGCAGATCCTTGCCATTTGATTGGAGGATTGTCCGTCACATGATAGCAAATAAAAGTGCCATTGCACACTGAGTCACTCACCGTGCTTTTTCGTTCCATCCGAAAAGTACCATTGCACGCTGCCAGCGTGCAATAGTACTTTTCGGATGGAACGAAAAGGCTGAGTAAACACATATCACTGCGTGCGCGTGTCTTTGGTAACGCAGCAGTGTTACTGCAAGGTAGTATAATTACTTAACATTCGGCTTCTACAATTAAAAATTGTAGGCCTACGTTTTGTTTGTTTTGAAAGTTGTATCTTTTAATCAAAATTACAAAGATCTACTTGGATATTATATAAAACAAATAATGAATGTTTTTCATTCGTGCAATGGTGCGAAATGTTCATTCGTTGAAAGCTGGAATGTTCCATTCAACTCGGCTCCGCCTCGTTGAATAGAACATTCCATCTTTCAACTCATGAACATATTCGCACCATTGCACTCATAAACATTCATTATGTGTATAATATTCATAAGTTACACATGGTGGTTGTACCCACAAAGTTTACTATATAGTATAATTATAGTAACTTCTGATTTTTCATAACATGCAAAGCTTGAAAAAATCAAACACTATCAATAATTTTTTAAATCAATAAGGTTTATCGCCAATAGCAAAATACCAAAAGAAGGCGCTGTTGGGATAACTTTCCGTATGGCGCCACCACTTTTTCACTCATTTTTACAAAAAGGGATATCTCATTGAGGTAAATTAGATACTATATTATTTCATTTCGAATGAAAAAGTGGTGGCGCCATACGGAAACTTTTCCCGCTGTTGAACCCACACAAAGATATAGGCGACGCGTGCGCAAGTCGTGCATCAGACAACATACATCGCATAGCAAACTGCCCCATATGCCTTCCCACAAAGCATTGACTGCGGTTCTGAAATTTATATGGTGTGTTTTCACATACCTCAGCAGGAAAGAATTGAATCAGTGTGACATGCATGACATGTGAGTGATATAGTAAAATAGGGGGCCTACAAATTGTATTGGTTAAAACGAAAAACATCCTCAGTTAATTTTAAGTATGTTTTTAATTTTAATTTTGGATATTTTGATGTTCATTGACTTGATGATGCATATTTATGTTATTAAATTTAAATTAATAATGTTGCTTAAATTTAAAAGGCATTTACCAGGTAAAAAAAAATCACTTTTTTGCTGATCATGATGTGATGACAACTCTGATTGAGGTATAATTTAAAACAGTGTTATTTGCGATCTGATTTGGGTTTAAACAAAACAAAAACAATGCGTATTTTCCAACAGGAACGGTCTCTCAAAAAAGGACCATCTCGACCTTAAAACTGGGCCAGTCCCCCATCGGTCCAACGCAGCATCAGTGCAGTCGCAACGAACAAGTTTCTCCATTCATTGAACTTTATATGGCTTGTTGTCAAATTTACTTCTTAGGAAATGACACTTACCATACCATACCATAGGCCCCTTCCCCGATGTATGCAAGGCCAGTATACCTCGGGGCGACATCGAAAATTTGGCCACGAACAACTTCAGGCATTTTATCTGGGGCCGAACTTGCAGGTTGCTTGTCACTAGCGGAATGGGATGTACCAAACGCCGCCATGTTGCTTCTGGGCGAGCGACTGCTGCTTTAAATGAAACCATGGATTGGATAAATTGAATCACGTGACCGTACCGTGAAGATGAGTAGGAAATGAATAGGTAGCTGGCCAAAAGCTACCGAAAGAGGGGGCAGGGCAAAGTAGTCAGGTGGCTTAGCGAATTACCGCTATCCTCGGCGGACAAAAGCACCATTTTTGTCACAAGGCTTTCAGATGGGTCTATTAATTAATATTAGCCGAGGAGCCCTCCGGAATTGTATTTTTATTTTTTATGTAAATCAGAACATTTCAAAATGGCCGACAAATATGACGAGATATCATTTTTCTGGAGTCCTGGGAGTCATAAAAAGCTCAGGGTGGTTGCCAAACATGAGACTTACAGTTAGTTGGACAAATTAAATAGTACCAAACCATTAATTTTTTGGTAAAATATTATATATTGCAGATATTAAACTTTCAATTACCCCCCCCCCCCATAAAACAACAAACATGTGAAAATTTGAGCTTAATCGATAATCAAAGTTGCGAGATAATGAAGGAAGAAAACACCCTTGTCACACGAAGTTTTGTGCGTTTAGATGGTTGATTTCGAGACCTCAAGTTCTAAACTTGAGGTCTCAAAAGCAAATTCGTGGAAAATTACTTCTTTCTCCAAAACTATGGCACTTCAGAGGGAGCTGTTTCTCACAATGTTTTATACTACCAACCTCTCCCCATTACTTGTCACCAAGAAAGGTTTTATGCTAATAATTATTTTGAGTAATCACCAATAGTGTTCACTGCCTTTAAAATACTTCAGCTTCCTGACAAAGTACAACCGTTGATTAGCCTTCTTATAGATTTTCGTGGTGCTAGAGTTCCAGTTCAGCTGATCATCAATTACAGTTCCCAGATACTTTAATCACAATACAAGAACTACTTTGGACATTAAAGTCACTTGTGAACAATGAAAACAAAAGAGGTGATAACACACACCCCTAGTCCCTGTGGAACTCCAGTGCTTAAGTGTGCGACATCAGAGCTAGTCTTGGTGCAAGACGTTTCTCGTTCCCTTTTCACGCACACCGCGGCCAATTCACAGCGCGCGCACCGACTCACCTGACTTAGTCCACTCACGGCGGTGAGTGGACTATAAGCGGTGAGTGGACTATAAGTCAGGTGAGTCGGTGCGCGCGCTGTCGGTGAATTGGCCGCGGTGTGCGTGAAAAGGAAACGAGAAACGTCTTGCACCAAGACTACATCAGAGCAAACACCTGGAAATCTGACCTTCTGTGGTCGCTGCAGTAAAAAAAATCATTAGTCCAGAGGGCAAGGTGAGGGTTAACTTTCAAATGCTGTAATTAATACAAAAGAGACTGTGGCCTTATTGTGTTAAAGGCAGAGGAGAAGTCAATAAAATAATGTTCGTACATAGCTTTTACAATTGTCAATGTGCCCGTAAATATTATGCAATAATGTCATAGTTGCATCATCCATAGCCGGCCCTGGCGGCCTTACACTTTCGTTTTGTACTACTACAGTGACGTCCTGGACATCAGGGTACATTTCTGGGGCGGGAAGTTTTTACAGCTTCATAACTCAAATCTTACCTGCAAGAAAGCACCAATTTCAACAGATTCACATTATATGGCAGCATATATTTTTCTGCGGTGGGTTTTGATCGTCATTCATTCTTCACAAATCCGTAATTTTCATGAAATAATGCAGCTCCCAACGTTAAGGAATTCCCATTTTTGTTCGTACTCTCACAGTCTGCCGTGTGTGCGCAAAACGCACGACGCGCAAATTTTGAATTGTGTTGTTAACGCTGTGCAGTCAAGATACGGTGACCAAGAATTCATGCGTCTAAAAAGCTTGCATCGTGCGTCTTGCACGCGAATTCATACGCGTACGCACGACAACAGACAACACTGTGAGAAAACGATCGAAACGGGAATATTTTAACGTTGGAAGCTGCATTATTTCACGAAAATGAAGGATTTGTGAGGAAAATATGAGGACCAAAACCCACCGCAGAAAAATGTATGCCGCCATGGAATGTGAATCTGTTGAAATTAGTGGCTTGTTGCCTCAATAGTTAGAACTCTGTTCCTGTGTACAGAGAAAGAGTCCTATATAGGGCTACATCATCCTCACCACGATGCGCACGATAGGCAAACTGAAAAGGATCCGCTGCATTTCTTGTTTCGTTGAGCACAATACCTTTACAAATGTTCAGACAGCGTACTAAGTTAGACCCGAGCCGGTTTAACTTTTACGAGCAGCAGGGGGTGATCGTAAAAATAAAACCCCTTTGCGTTCAGACAGCACTGAGTTAAACCCGATCCGGTTTATCTTTGGTTTTAAGAGGTCAAAGAAAACGCGACCCCGTTACTCTAACATCCTGTTTATTGTCCTGTTCATTGGTCACCGTGTGTTTACGTAATGATTACGGAGGTCAATGGGTCGCCTGTTGTGAGTTAAACCGGATGTGGTCTTTTTTATTCTGTCCCCACACAGTAGTAAAAGATAAACCCGAAGCGGTCTAAAGATAAACCCCCTCCCTGGACGGTTTATCTTTTGTGGGTTGAACTCAATTCGGACTAACTTTAGATCCGTTCAGACACACTGAGTTGAACTCGATCGAGTTGAACCATGAGTTAAACCAACTTTAGAACCGTGTCTGAACGCAGTCTTTGATGACCCGTTCAAAGCATTGCATCACAATAGGTGTGAGGGCAACCGGTCTATAGTCTGAGAACAGCTGGCTTCGTTATCTTGGGAATTGGAATGACTGTCGAGGATTTCCGTAGACTGGGGATTGTATAAGTGTCTAAAGACCATTGGAATAATCGTTGAAAGACTCATGCAAGCTCTTTGTGACACGCTTTTAAAATCTTACCGCGGATCCCATCTGGTCCTGCAGATTTGTTCGTCCTAATCGATTTGAGGGACTTTTTAACTTGACCGATAAAGGACGATTCTCTCGGATGCATTTCCCTGTGAGCCCAACTCCATGCACAGCTTGGTGTGGTTTTCATCTCCATTTGTACTGTTATTGCGATCAAACCGGCCATAAAATTGGTTGAGGTCGTTAACAAATATATTCAGATCACCTTGTGATCTCCGATTTATTGCGGACGCCAAATCCTGTGATGACTTAATTAGTCTTGGTTCCAAGACCATTGGTGTTGCGCGGTCACACACAACCAACGTTCCGATCTAAGCACGGCAAAAACTGTACACGCTTGTAATGACCGAACGCTAGCGGGCGCTGTGTTTCTCTGATTTCCGGATCTCTCTCTCCGGCTCCTTCCAACCTATAGCCCTACCCAATGTTTCCAAATTATAAAGCTTCCGTTTGATTCCATCCGCCTTGTCCATAATTCTCATGCCGTTTGGAAGTGACTGCTTTTTTAAAATAAACATTCTCCATTTAAATTTAATCTTTTCAACAAATGAGTCACCTGTCAGAAGGATTTCTAGGAAGTCTGGTAACAACATCGACCACTGGTTGACACAATCATGGTCGCCTGCGAAACATCAGTCTGTGAGTTACTTCATTCATTCAATGCAAGTTCGTGAGATTTGTTTCGGTGTTGTCCTGGCACCCAGCCTCTTCGACCCTGCACGGCAATGAATGAACCAATCCGGAGAACCATGCCTTTGTAGTACAACACGAAAGTAACCCGACCAAAAAGGGCGGATCGAATGGCAGGTGGGCGGGCAAGGGGCAATGAGTGAACCAATCCAGAGAACCATCTGCGAAACAATGTCCAATGAGTCACCTGTCAGAAAGATTTGTAGGAAGTCTGGTAACAACATCGACCAGTGGTTGACACACGGTCGCCGCCCAAACTTCCTCCAATCAGATGACTCGTAAGTGGGAGTCTGGGTCAGGGTTTTGTAGACTTGCAACCCGACGTCTGAAAAGACACAAACGTGTTGCATTCCACACACACAACCGTGTTGATTTCCACAAGGATGCCATGCCACTGGACCTTCTTATTTCAATCCAATTTTATTCCAATTGTTATGAAACCGACCAGGATTATTTTTCACAAGCTATTACAATTTATTTACAATGAAATCCTCAAGCAATAAGGGAAAAGAAGTGTAGTGACTCGTTCTTGCACGGCCGTTAAGAACCGGCAGGGTCGTTGCCGTGTGATGACCCAAGCCGAAGGCGAGGGCATTTATCACACAGTAACGACCCTGCAAGGTTTTAAACGGCCGTGAAAGAACGAGTCACTACTCTTTTATTCCGATTAATAAATGGCTTTTTGGTTAAAAGGCGTAATAAAGCATAACAAACTCTGTAAAACTTATCCGTTTCCGACGTGCTTGGGGTCTGTACGTAAATGTACATTATGTACAACGTCAGTGTGTTGACTGAGACGCCTATTTCCGACAGTTTCCGGCTCCGTTCGTGCGCATGCGCGTTTAGTCTTGGTGCAACACATTCTTGTTTTCCTTTCACACACAGCGCGGCCAACTTACAAACACCGCTCGCATCGCCGAGAAACGTCTTGCACAAAGACTAGCGCGGAGTACCCTCTCACAACCGGTTATAAACACTGGTCATTATCAAAGATTTAAACACCCACACATGACGCGCTCTCCACCAATAGGAATAGCGAAACTGTCTGAGGTATTTATGAACTGTACTTTATTGGCTCTTAAAGTTTAATTGGGAAATAAAAGACAGTTCGGATCACATTCCCTGCGTCTGCCCGTGACAACCACCTCAAAACAAACTGAATAAATTGCATTATAAGTAGGATTTGAAACTTTGCAGAAGATACAATGGTTAAAATTGGAAGAATTACAATATGGAAAGGTTTGCGGTAATACCTATAATAACTATTTCGAATGAGTTTGGGTGGTTCTGAAAAGAACTGTTGGTTTCAATTCGACATTTCGATCAGTATGCTCTATAAACTGCATTATACTTTAAAGCAAATGGGAGACTTTAGAACGCTAGGTGGCAGCATACTTACCAGGTAAATTTCCATTGATGACGTAGCTTTGAGCATGCGCACATTACCAAACAAAATAGATTTTACCTGGTAAGTCTGCTGCCACCATCGTCGATGGTTTTTTTGGAGCCCTGAGTTCAAGGTTTTAGCCATTCATATTGGGCATTTAAATTTATTCGATTTGTAATGTAAAACATTGAGCTGTATAACACTGAAAGACTTATGTCTCAACCCTTTTATCAACCAGGGCCAGCGGTTGGTGTCTCAAGTGTAGTGACGAAGGAGGTGATTAGCCGTGCTTTCACTGGGTCGTATACCTTGGCATTTGGTGCAGGAGATATCGGAGCATCACTAGTATTCTTTACCACTCTTCGCTTAACGCAATTCTTCTTGGATGTGTATGGTTGGAGGGGAACCATGCTGCTACTTGGTGCAATTCTGTCTCATCTTGGTGTCTGTGGAGCTTTGATGAAAGAACCCGCTACAACAAGAAGTAATGACGAATATCAAACAGTTGCTCTAGTACAAGAAACGGCTGTTACCGGTGAAGGAGAAGAAGCTGCATCTAACAGCCGTTGTCGCTCTTGTCGGAACAGTGTTTCCTCTTTCATCAGTGAGACTTTGAAGATTAGTTTACTCTCCTCATTACCCTTCTGGCTTATTGTCTTCATGATGAACATAATGGATGATGATGTACTCAGCGTGGTTCATCTACTTTGTACCCTACGTTACCGTTTCTAAGGAATTTTCCCAAATCAGCTTTCTTGGCGGGCTTCGGATTCGCCAGAATCCTTGTCCACGCAACTCTAGGTGTGTTGGTCAAACACGGAATCCGTCTTGTTGTATCGTTGATTTTATATCAACGTTTTCTTGAGTATGTCGTCCTTCATCCTGAAGCAGTTTGGAGCATGGGATCTTCTGTGGAAGTACACAGTTTTGAAAGAAACTTCGGACATCGAATCCAAAATGTGAGTAGGCTTACCAGTAGCCATAGTGGTTGCCAGCACATCTTAACAATGGCTTCGAACAATGCGGTTTCGGTTCAGCAGTCAATCGACAACAGACCTCCCATTGTGTCTGCTACTGTGCATCGCTACACTAAACAACAGCTACTTGACTTACGCGTGAGTAGAACCCCATATCTGACAAGTCCTATAACACTATGAAGGAACTGGGCATTGCTCGTCACGTAAGAAGTCGACGTGCAGGAACTCATATGTTCAAAAAGATCAAGAATTGCTGTGTCCCTCGACCTGTCAATACACGAAAATCCCATACCAGTAATCTTTCTAACCTGCGACCAATTTCCCTCGGCAAGCCATTTTCCAGTCTATCCGTACATCTCTGGAATGCGAACTCCGTTCGCAACAAAACCACCACCTTATTGGACCACATTATATTGTTTGATGTTGATATAATGCTACTGACTGAAACCTGGTTATCCGATGACGACATGGTGGTAATTGGTGAGTTTACACCCCCTGGTTACAGCTTTATCAATTTTCCTCGTGGCGGTAAGACCTACGGTGGAGGAATTGGCATTGTGTACAAGAAATCTCTTCAACTATGCTCTACTCCATCCGATTTTTCATCCATTAACTTTGAACATTGCATCGTAACTCTCAACAACTCCATCCAACTTATCGGCATATATCGTCCACCTCCGTCACGTGCAAATGGGCTGAAACATTGGACGAGCTTGAAACCTTTCTCGACGAGGAGTTGGTCACTCCTTGGTGATTTCAATGTTCATGTTGACTCACTTGATAACCGGGACTCCAATAAGTTCGCCAAGATCGTTTCCAATGCAGGTTTTATTCAGCACGTCAACGGCCCAACACACAAGCATGGGCATACCTTGGACCTAGTTATGTCTCGTGATGATGAAGATCTAATCCACGAAGTTCAAGTTGACCCCTTGCTTCACTCTGATCACCACGCAGTGAAATGTACCATCTTGTGTGCCAAGCCTCCACCACTGAAGATCTCAACTAATTTCGTGAGTATGGCAAGATGGACCACGAGCGCTTTGCAGAGCTTCTTCATGACCGGTTCACAGTCTTTCCGGATAGTACCAACCCTAACATTCTCACAGAGTCTTACTGTTCAATAACTTCTACCTTCCTTGACGAAGTTTGTCCCTTTGTGACCAGGGAACGTACCGTCAAACCCAAACTCCCATGGTACAACAACTCCATTCATACTGAAAGGCGTGTTCGACGTCGGCTTGAACGGAAATGGAAAAAGAGCAACTCAGCGTTTGACGAACAAGCCTACCGTTCTCAAAAGGAACATGTTAACAAACTGATCACTGGTTCTAAGATTATGTACTTTTCCGATAAATGTACCAATTGTAATATCAAAGATATGTATGTCATAATTAATGTTCTTTTTAACAAGACTGCTCAAGTTTTACCTGATTGTGATTCTAACACAAAGCTTGCTGACAACTTTCTGTCCTTTTTCAAGGACAAGGTTGATACCATACGCTCCAATGTCAGTTCACACTCTGATACCAATGTCATTGTTCCTAAACAGATTTCCACAGTCTTTTGTATGCCAGAATTTGAGCAGCTTACTTGTGACGCCGTTAAACAAATTATCATGCGTCTTTCAAACAAATCTTGCTCATTGGACACCTTACAATCCTGGTTGGTTAAGAACAATCTATCCACTCTTCTCCCGGTTATCACAAAGATTGTTAACGCTTCCCTCTCATCTGGTATATTCCCGTCCAATCTTAAACACTCTGTAATTACTCCTGTACTTAAGAAGAGTTCTCTTGACCGTAATGATCTTAAGAGTTACCGTCCTGTAGCCAATGTACCCTTTTTGTCCAAGGTCATAGAGAAGGTGGCAACATGTCAAGTGATTAACCATGTGGACAGCTACACACTAGGGGAACAGTTCCAGTCTGCTTACAAGCGCTTTCATAGTACTGAGACTGCCCTCCTTCGGGTGAAAAATGACATTCTTCGTTCCCTTGATAAAAGTAAAGATGTTCTCATGGTGTTGCTTGACATGTCCGCCGCCTTTGACACGGTTGACCACGACATCCTCCTCCAGAGACTTCATACTCAATTTGGAATAAGCAGTACGGTCAATACCGTACCACCGTACCACCAAAGTTTCGATAAAAGGCGATTTCTCAAGACATCATATCTTTACCTATTCCATACCTCAGGTACACCAATCCCATTGGCGAGATCATTCGTCAACATGGTATCTCATTTCATGAATACGCTGATGATATTCAGCTCTATGCTGAGTTTGACCCTAAGTCTGAAGGTGATCGTCAGCGTGTACATGTACTCAGCAATTTATCATCATGTGTGCTTGCCATCAACAAATGGATGGCTCAAAACATGCTTCAGCTGAACCAGGGAAAGACGGAGTTTATTGTTTTTGCGAACAGTCATGTTTTATACACTCTCCCTAATCTTGAACTAATATTGGGCGACTTTACAATTCCTGCTTCCACATCTGTTAAGAACCTAGGAGTCTCGCTCGATTGTTCTCTGAATATGTCTCATCATATTAGCTCTGTATGTAAAACTGTTAATTTTCACATACGTAATCTATGGCGTATTCGCCGGTTTATTACACAAAGCGCTTGCCATCATGCCGTCAGAAGTCTGGTCTTGTCCCGTCTTGACTATGCCAACTCTCTTTTGGTAGGTGCCCGCGAAAATGACCTCGCTCGACTCCAGCGTCTGCAAAACAAGGCCGCTCGGCTAGTATTTGCGTGTGGCCGTGACCAGCCTTCTGCCGGCCTGATTGCATCGCTGCATTGGCTCCCTGTTAACGTATCAACTTCAAAATTTTCACTCATGTTTACAAAATCCTCCACACCCAATCTCCATCATATCTGGTTGAGCTTGTTCATTCCCAAAACTCCAATACTGCTGATGAATACAGGCAACGACTCCGCTCATCAGCTGATCAGACCCGGCTTTCCGTTCCTAGAACTAGACGGAAAGCTGGGGATAGCTCATTCTCCATAGCTGCCCCTCGCCTATGGAATGAGCTCCCCGCGGGTCTTAGAGAGGCGATCTCGTTGCCTGTATTCAAAAGCCTCCTCAAGACATTTTTTTTCCCCACCCATCCTAGTTTGTTTGTTTTTCTTTTGTTTTGTTGTCATAGTCTCATGTAAAGCGCTCTGTTCTCCGTAGAGCGCTATATAAATGTTTCATATTATTATTAAACAATTTCCAGTTATTGGCAACATTGGTTGGTTAGGAATCGGACTCATAATGTTGTCAATGTATTATCTCATTGATCCATGGCTGATGTCATTTTGGCCGTTTTTGGTAGCAACCTTCATCTATGGATGCATGCTCTCCCTACCAATGATACAATTTGATATCGTGATTATAGAACTGTTCGGTGTAGATAAGTTGGGACTCGCACTTGGACTGGATGGACTCATCGCTGGTGTGTCGAGGATCTTATCGCTGTATTTTCCAGGTAAAGAGTAAGCGCAGAGTACGTCACATGAATAAAACAAAATCTCTCTCTTTTCGTTTACGTATACGTTTGCATTTAAGTTATCCTGTACGTACAAGATAAGTTTTGGACTTCTTTTGTGGTAGTGTCGTGGCCGAGCGGTAAAAAGCACCGAAATCAAATTCTGGTGTTTCTTATCAGCAGAGTTTGGGTTCGAGTCTCAGTTGTGATTCTTAAGTTATACTAATTAACACTGTCAACATGTTCATTTGGGACTGAGTGGAAGCGAACATTGAGGTCTTCTTGGTGCCCGGTTACCTTGTTTTTGGTCAATACCGATTTCAATAAAAAAAATGTGTTAGTTTTATTCTTGGGTTTAGGTTTCGGTAAAACTACCCAAAGAAGGTCGAAATGAGAACCACTCACGAGTTGGGCTTTTAGTATCGCACGGTACTGGTTACTTCAAAAATGTTGACAAAGTAACTGTGAAGGACTTGGGGTGCCGGGGCGCCCTCTACTCCAAACAGTTAACCAATGTGTAGTGTACCACAAAACGGTAAAACTGAAAGTTTAATGCAGAAAGTACAACAACTATAAGTACAGAGCAATAGATTTAAGTACAA
Source organism: Asterias rubens (assembly GCF_902459465.1). Classification (NCBI taxonomy): domain Eukaryota; kingdom Metazoa; phylum Echinodermata; class Asteroidea; order Forcipulatida; family Asteriidae; genus Asterias; species Asterias rubens. Next base: position 1,658,680 of record NC_047066.1, on the reverse strand, counting down.
AATCTATATTATAAATCTGAATAAAGATTTATAGCACAATAACGACATCCGGAATAATGAATAACTAAAAAAGAAAAACCCAGTATTTAAAGAAATAACAATTTCCCAAGCATGTAATTACTCTTACAGAATTGTTCTCTCTGCGGGCTCAAGATGTCCTCAACTATATATAAACCTCTGCTCAAAACACTATTCTTCTCGTCATCTTCAACCTACAAATAAAAAACGATGCATAAATTATTTAATGCACTCAATACACACACAGCGAGTGTCCAGTCATAAGCAGGCGAGGCCCAAATGAGGAAACCAGCACATGAATATTCATAGCGTCAAAATAAAAATGGCGAGTGGATGTTTTTAGGCAGGCCCTGTTACGCACAAAAACCAAGTCTAAACCTTACAACTCCCACACATCTAAAATAGTTATACAACCATAAAAAGACCCAGAACTTCCAGAAAGAGCAAACATCACTAAGCAGGGGGCCTGCACAGCTAGGAAAATGATACGGCGAGAAAACATGGCTGAAAAATACATGCTAATTAGACAACATTAACTAAAAATTAATCTAAAACCCCATTACAATAATCAAAGCTTACCACTAATCTTCATAGTATCTACAACAAGTCCAAAAAAGGCCTACAAGGTGAAAAAGAGGCACTTTCTATGGAGTGGTTTGACGAAAACTAAACACTTCAGAAAACTTATTGGCGAAAAGCACTAGGGCATCACGAGAGGGCGCTAGACCATAAAGGCGTAACTTTGCGGACAAAGATGACCATAACAGTAACTATGACTGTATTCAAACCGAATGTTTTGTAAATGTACCTAGTCAGCTTCCCCTAAATTGTTCACTTTCATAACCCAGGGGTGGTAAAGTTGGCTTTTTTTGACAGAAATTATTTCCCAAATTTCTCCCTAAATCTGCGCACATTTTTTTCCCGAAGGATTGATCTACGATTGTCTTGGAAGCTATACATTGGCCTTCACTATAATGGGAGGTGTCCACTGTCTCACTGTGGTGGCTCTACTCGCTCTAGTCTGGCTGCGAAGACGCCATCAAACCAGACTCTGATGGGAGGTGTCCACTGTCTCACTGTGGTGACTCTACTCGCTCTAATCTGGCTGCGAAGACGCCATCAAACCAGACTCTGATGGGAGGTGTCCACTGTCTCACTGTGGTGACTCTACTCGCTCTAGTCTGGCTGCGAAGACGCCATCCATCCAGACTCTGATGGGAGGTGTCCACTGTCTCACTGTGGTGGCTCTACTCGCTCTAGTCTGGCTGCGAAGACGCCGTCCATCCAGACTCTGATGAGAGGAGTCCACTGTCTCACTGTGGTGACTCTACTCGCTCTAGTCTGGCTGCGAAGACGCCGTCCATCCAGACTCTGATGGGAGGTGTCCACTGTCTCACTGTGGTGACTCTACTCGCTCTAGTCTGGCTGCGAAGACGCCATCAAACCAGACTCTGATGGGAGGTGTCCACTGTCTCACTGTGGTGACTCTACTCGCTCTAGTATGGCTGCGAAGACGCCATCAAACCAGACTCTGATGGGAGGTGTCCACTGTCTCACTGTGGTGGCTCTACTCGCTCTAGTATGGCTGCGAAGACACCATCAAACCAAACTCTGATGGGAGAGGTGTCCACTGTCTCACTGTGGGGTGGCTCTACTCGCTCTAGTCTGGCTGCGAAGACACCATCAAACCAGACTCTGATGGGAGGTGTCCACTGTCTCACTGTGGTGGCTCTACTCGCTCTAGTCTGGCTGCGAAGACGCCGTCCATCCAGACTCTGGTGGGAAGAGTCCACTGTCTCACTGTGGTGACTCTACTCGCTCTAGTCTGGCTGCGAAGACGCCATCAAACCAGACTCTGATGGGAGGTGTCCACTGTCTCACTGTGGTGGCTCTACTCGCTCTAGTCTGGCTGCGAAGACACCATCAAACCAGACTATGATGGGAGGTGTCCACTGTCTCACTGTGGTGACTCTACTCGCTCTAGTCTGGCTGCAAAGACGCCCTCCATCCAGACTCTGATGGGAGGTGTCCACTGTCTCGCTGGGGTGGCTCTACTCGCTCCAAGGAGTTCAGCGATAGCTGAAAGATAATCGAGTAGCCTTTGGGTTAATTAATTTGGTCGATGCAAGGGACACTGCAGCAGAGGACAGACGGTCCAACTGAGTTGAGGCAAAAACCCGTTATTTTGGCAGTATTATGAGGGGAGCCAGTTTTAAGAGACATAATCTCGCCGAAACTGTAAAATAATTTAGTTATTGTAGTTTCGTAATATTTCCCTGGTATAAATAATGTTGTATATATGGTTAATGGAAGCAAAACTGGAAGAAGGGAAACTTCGTATGGGTGCCGATTATTGCAACCCAAGTGTAAATTTGATGTTTAGTATAAAGGTGCTGGCAAGTTTGTTTGATGGGCGAGTTATTTTTGTATTGTTTTGCGCCTTGAACACCCAGCAGCGTGGATACGTGCGCATTACAAGTCTTATTATTATTATTATTTATTATTTTGTTAAGTGAGACAATGTTACTCAGCCGAACCTATATTATTTATGAGTATTTGGGGTAAAATTTCAGGGCTCCCAGTTTTGGAGTATTACGGTACAGCGGCCTTGAGAGGGTCCATTGGAGGGGGTGCTGGGGAAGACACGCCGCTACACTCGGAACACCCTGCTGGAGGGGGAGAGACTCCCGGAGCCTAAATATGACGAGAAGGATTGGGTGATGTAGACTTAAAACGAACTTATTTTGTAGGAAGCGGGTGGTGGACGCTAAAGGCATAACTCGTGGACGCAGTAGTCAAGACATTGAAAGAACATTGTTGAACTAATTTGCGACATCTTAATTTTAGTAATTTATTCGTACTTTATTTTCCTTTGTTAAAATGTAACTATTATTGTAAATAAATAAGTAGCGTGAAACACACTACTTCAAAAGCCAGCCCTTATTTTGTGGTGTACTTGAAGGAACAGCCGCCTTAGTTTTGATTTTGGTGGTTGGGACAACCCGGCTTTGTGACAGTTTGAAAGATGTTTTTAAAGTAATGATCCACACAAAATATTTGCCGCGAATTGTTTTCCCTTTGACTTTGCAAAATAACACAGTCGGCCATTTATGGGAGTCAAAAATTTGACTTCCAAAAATTTGACTCCCACAAATGGCTGACCGTGTTAGTCGACGAGGTAAAAGGAAAACCACGCAATTTCGAGTCGCGTTTGTGTGGATCATTGTATTCTACTTTATTTTGACTAAAAACGGTTACACACGCTTTTCAAAGACCGACTCGACCGATCCAAGGCAACGTGTTCCTTTAACTGATTCAGTTTGTTGGTATTTACTTCAAAGGTTAGTTTTTTGTTGTCAGTTTTGTGATACTCAAGGTTGACATACAATTAAAAATGCCCAATATATAACGCTCAATTAAAGCAGGTTATAACCAATGATAATAATAATAATAACCCGTTTTTATATAGCGCTTTTCACACCCGGAGGGCGTCCCAAAGCGCTTCACATTATTACCCCATGTCACTGGGCCTTAATTCACTCCTTAAAACAATCTCAGCTCCCTGGTGGGGTGAACAGCCTGTGCAACAATGCGGTACTCGTCTAAATCAATAACAAGAACCATCTCTTCCCACACAGGCACCCATTTACCCCTTGGTAGAGAGAAGCAATAATAGTTAAGTGTCTTGCTCAAGGACACAAGTGTCACGACCGGGATTCGAACCCACACTCTGCTGAACCAGAGCTTGAGTTCTTATCCACTCGGCCACGACACCCTAATAGTGTTCAACGGACTTGCTTTACAAAAAATGAAAGATACAAATGAAAGAGAAAACACCCTTGTCACAAGAAGTTGTGTGCTTTCAGATGCTATGTCACTTCAGCGGGAACCATTTTAAACAATCTATCAACTTACACGTTACCAAGTAAGGATTGCGATCAATCATAACGTGCGTGGAATTTGTGGGCAATACAGGGACGATTTCCAGGTGTTGACCAATCAAAACACTGTATGTGTGACTGTGTGGATGTAGACTTGGTTCCAAGTCTTTGATCAGGGTAGTCGTCCTGATCGCCACTACAAACAGCGCCCTCTTGTAATAAATCTCCGTCACACGTGATAAATAATTCTTATGAGGAGATGTTGTTCCAGTTTGGGCATGTTTTTTTCTGACATTTTGTTCACGCCCAAGGGATAAAATGATTCAGCACCCCAGGATCGCGATATTTAATTTTTCACAAAACTCGGTGAAAGTACTAAGTATAGGCCTACATTGCTTACACACATTGGTGTATATATAATGAATATATAGTGAAAAAAAATGAATATTCTTTATCCCCGATGCAAATTAAACAAATACCTAGATAGTTGTTGCAGCCGCTGCATAAATATAGGATTCGAACTGCACCTATTTATATCTACCGGCAATATCGGTGATCTTGACACTGCTCTTGAATTGCAAAGGTAACGGGCTCGAACTCGCGAAAGTACTAAAGTATACAGTGCTTACACATCTGTGTATGGGTCATTCCATGTCAGACCAACACACTTTTTTACCTCATGTCTTCCGATTTTGATAAAAATTGCTGTGCTTTTAGGTCCTAATGAGCAATGAATGCACACCAATTTTCAGCTCGATCGGACTTTCCATGTGGTCAGGGCAGAAACCACTAAAATCTGACATTTTTAGGGTAAAATACCACCTTTTTGGTAAAAATATGTCATAACCATGTCAATTTTTATCACATATATGCAAATTTGGTATCAAATTTATGAGAATTGCATGCTCAAATAAATTCTTTCATCAAAAATAAATTTTCTGAAATAAATAATCTTTAATATGTTATCGTGACTGACCACGTTTTTGAAATAATGTATCATTCCAAAAATCAACGAAATAAAAATCATTTGATAGAGCATGTCTTCCTCTATCAGAATCCACTAAGAAACAGTTGGGCTCTTCAAAATTTACAAGTTTATGACTATTTTTGTACAAGTCACTATGATCTTTAATATGTTATCGTGACCTTTGACCCAATTTTTGAAATAACGCATCATTCCAAAAGTCAATGAAATGAAAATCACTTGATAGAGCATGTCATCCGCTATCAGAATCCACTAAGAAACAACTGGGCTCTTCAAAATGTACAACTTTAAGACTATTTTTGTACAGTTGGTAGGTTACAAATTAGTCAATTTATACATGTACTTTACTTTATAAATAAATAAAAATAAAAAACATTCCAAAGTTACTAAAATTGTTATTGGTTTGGGATTTTTTCATGTTGAGGGCTGATGTGGTCTAACCAGAATCATACTTTAAAATACCAGCAGTGACGCACCCAGGATTTAATTTGGGTTGTGGGTGGAGGGGGGGGGGGGAGGGCATTTTCCGAAATGGAAATGGCACAGTTAGCACAAAATCTGCTGCTGAGCAGCTCTATTAAAATGGGCACTGAAGTCAGAGTTGCAGCATGGTGAACAAATTGTTCTTGAGGATTTCTCAGAAAGTTACTATGCATTAATTTGTTGTTCAAGATTCATCACAGGGGGTTAAAGTAAGACTGCATAAGTTTGTGATCTACTGAAGAAAGGCAGACAGCTTCTCCATCTCAACCTTGATTTATCAAAATCGGAAGACACGAGGAAAAAAAGTGCGTTGGTCTGACATGGAATGACCCACATACACTTATTTATTTTCCAACATTACAGAGCTGTTAGCCATAAATCATCGCTTTGCAAATGTCGCGTGTAAAAATTCACGGAAAAAACTTGGCGTGTGGTAGCATTTCGCCACATAGGTTCACGCCCAAAATGCCCATAAGGGGAACATTGCCACGTAATAAATGTTGCTGATGGCAATACCGCTCCTTATTCTTTAAAGGCACTTTAGTAATTGTCAAAGACAAGTATTCTTGCTGTATCCCAACATATGCATGAAATAACAATCCTGTACAAATTTGGGCTCAATTGGTCATCGAAATTGCAGGAGAAAAAGAACAGAAAAACAGCCTTGTTGCATTACTTTGTTTGCCATCAGATGCATTGATTCAGTCTTCAATTATTGCATTCATTTCAAGAGTGATTAAACGTAATAGTCTTTTGTGGTGACAAAAAATCTGGAAATCTCGATACTTAGGCCATCGTCACTGAAAACGATGTCAGGGGAGTATCGTTCAAAGGCGGGGAGTTTGAGGAAATGATTCCGTAGAGTATCTACAAACTGGGCTTGGGTTGGATCAAAGGCGGGGAGTTTGAGGAAATGATTCCGTAGAGTATCTACAAACTGGGCTTGGGTTGGATCAAAGGCGGTGAGTTTGAGGAAATGATTCCGTAGAGTATCTACAAACTGGGCTTGGGTTGGATCAAAGGCGGGGAGTTTGAGGAAATGATTCCGTAGAGTATCTACAAACTGGGCTTGGGTTGGATCAAAGGCGGGGAGTTTGAGGAAATGATTCCGTAGAGTATCTACAAACTGGGCTTGGGTTGGATCAAAGGCGGGGAGTTTGAGGAAATGATTCCGTAGAGTATCTACAAACTGGGCTTGGGTTGGATCAAAGGCGGGGAGTTTGAGGAAATGATTCCGTAGAGTATCTACAAACTGGGCTTGGGTTGGATCAAAGGCGGGGAGTTTGAGGAAATGATTCCGTAGAGTATCTACAAACTGGGCTTGGGTTGGATCAAAGGCGGGGAGTTTGAGGAAATGATTCCGTAGAGTATCTACAAACTGGGCTTGGGTTGGATCAAAGGCGGGGAGTTTGAGGAAATGATTCCGTAGAGTATCTACAAACTGGGCTTGGGTTGGATCAAAGGCGGGGAGTTTGAGGAAATGATTCCGTAGAGTATCTACAAACTGGGCTTGGGTTGGATCCCTCAGGTCAATCAATTCAAGGTAGGCTAGGTATTCACGAAGCCAAGATACAGAAAGACCCTCAGTTTTCTTGTAGACATATTCACTGTCCTCAATACTAACTAAGGTTGTCTCCATTATATCTTGAATGCTTGGGTGCCACATATCATTGGGCTCGGTGAACACTAATGCAATTTGTGGACCGTCGGACGAAAAGTAAGCACGGGCGTCATCTAAATAGTTAGCCGCGTGAGAGTTATCCCGTGCAAGATTCCGTAGGCTCAGACCCATTTGAAGCTGTGTGCATCCATATGGCGGTAGCCAAGTACCCAGCGTACAGCACGACAGTGAACACCGCCATCAACGGTCTTGTGATGAAAGGCCCGTAGTACTTCTTGAAGAATATCATCAAGGCATGATCATTGGTCTCTTCGACGCTGATGAGAGAACGGTCCTGGGATGCACCGCCTGCGCAAAATAAGGTGTAGGTCTTAGACCCTGACTCCATCTTAGATCGCACCTTATTACACGACAAGCAGTGTCTGTTAGCTGCCTCCCGCCTACCAGTCGGCACCATGCACGCACCGAAGAATGTTAGCTGATAGAAATAATCAACCAGCACTGCTGACCCCAAATACAAGCAGAAAATGCGTATGGACTGGAAGTAAGTAATGGTCCCAACTCCAAATGCCAACGCGTCAGTTACGGACGTGATCGTGATGGACATAGCGGCCTCTGAGAAGGCTTCGCGCATGCGTCCTTCTACTGAAATTCTAGTGTCAGTTTTTCTCCAAGCAGCAACCATGATGAACATGTCATCCACACCAATACCTGCAAAGTTAAAGCAAAGGTCAATTTAATATTACATTAACTTCATGATTGTCTTTTGTTTCTTCTTTAAACCCTCAAGTGCGTAACAATAATATTGTGAACGTGTATAGGTTTTCTCGGTCAATTTCGGAAAATGAGCAGCCAATTTAACCACCAAGCTATTCTATTGCGCGCGAGATCGACTACTTCTGAAAAGGGTTCGATTTCGTTTAATGATTAGACAAAGGTAATGTTGCGTCATTTGATTTCACAAAATAATCATTCACTGCAATTCATCAAAGCAGCAATCAATCTCGCAGGATTTTCTTAAGGCGCGTGTTTAGTCATTCAAATTCATTTTTAGGTAGTCATATCTGGAATGTGTGCAATCTTAAAAACGTTTCGTTGAAAATCTGAGGGAGAAACATCATAAACAAAAAACAAAATGAAATTAATGGGGAAAACGTTAATACACACCCATTCAAACACAAATGAGGTCTTGGTCAGTTAACCAATGATAAAGGTTAGAAAACTGATTCCCCCCCCCTCAGATAAACAAAAAATCAAGAAAACACAGAAGGAAAGAAATCATGGGGCCCCCATGTAAAGTCTACTGGAAACATAAACACAGAAAACAAAGTTCGCTTGAATTAAAGTGAGGGATACGAAACAACTGCCTATTGCAGTTTATTTGTTTATTCTTATTTCATTACGCGTACTCATTTGAGTTCTTATTTCGCGAAATCGATTGCCTCTTTACGAAATTGAAAATAACTAAATCTACAGTCGAACCAGATTTGCTTTATAGAATGATAATACTGTGTGTCACAAAAATGAGTAACGATTATGCTAAATTGAACAGAGTGCTAAAGGAATTTGAATGCCTCAGTACGAAATTGAATTGCGGAATTCTGAATTTGAATCGCAGTAATAACAGGAGAGGCAAAACAGCTTTAATTCGAAAGCATGAACATTAAATTGGCTGCTCACTTGCCGAGTTTAACCGAGAAAACCTATAATGTGGCAAGATGTCTGGCACGCCAACAGATTGATGGTCGGCGAATATTATTTTTCAAAAAACAACACAAACAAAAAAACAGGAAAAACGTTGTTTTTTAAACGCCCCATTGAAACATAATGCAATTTCAGGTCTTGGTCACTTAAAGCAACGTTACAGAATTGGTAAGAAACAAAAATCGTGAAGATCACAGATTTACAGAAAACTTACACGGTCTAATGGTGACTATAGTAGAAAACATCCCTTGATATAAATTTTTCTGTTTGAAATTTCATATTTGATGAGAAATAAATAAGCTAATTTTGCGTTTTGAGTTTATCGCTCAGTGAGCGTTTTATTCATTTTTGTTTTGACATCGATTGTTGTAATCGGGTTTTGTTGTACTGTTTTCTCGTGACCCAGATGGCCGATCGATCTCAAACTTCTACAGGTTTGTCAGTTTATGTATAACGGGGGATTACATAGAGTGCTTACACTGCCAGCAACTGTTTTGTTAGCAAAACCAATTCTGTAATGTTCCTTTAACCATAAAAGGTCTCCCAGAAAAAAATAAAGAAGAAGAAAAAACCTCATGGGGCCCCAGGTAAAGTCTAATGGGAACAAAAAGACAAGGTTCGCTTTATTTAAAACACTTGCCTAGAACAGTTTATCTGTTTATTCGTATATCAGATTTATCTGTAGTCGTAATTGAATCCTCATTATAGCGAAATTGATTGCCTCTTTACGAAATTGAAAATAATTAAATCTCTAGTCGAACCAGCTCTGCTAAATTGAATGATGATTGTGTGTCATGAAAAAGAATGACGATACTAAAATCGAACAGAGTGCTAAAGAAACTTGAATGCTTCAAAACGAAATTGAATGGTCGAATTCTGAAATTGAAACACAGTAAAATCTGCATAGGCAAAATAGCTTTAATTCGATACTGAGGACTAAACTTGACAGCATTTCACCACAATTGTGAGTAATTATCTTCGATTTCATCATGGGGCAAGGATAGTGTCAAAGGCTCCGAATAGGGGGTGCTATCGCCTCAGCACAGTCTTGATACAACACCGATTTAAATCAGAAGTCACTCTATTAATTCTCAATGGCCTTATTCTGAAAGAGACCACCTAATGTAGAACAACAACATTTACTTATTGGTAAACGCTGTTAATGACAAAATCACTAGTTATGGTAATTGATAAGAATTAACCGCATCCGAACTTTCGAGAAAATTGAAGTCGGAGATTTTTTTCCACCGTCCGCACCGTATTCCGTCAATTCTACCTCTACATGGTTCATTCAACAGGTTTTTAAAACGTTGTTTATGCCTACGGGCCTAGGCTGAATTGCGTCAATGTCGGTGAAAGTGCGGCGGCGTTTTTTATGTATTGGGCTTTAGAAAATGTTAAGCATTCATTTTTGTTAAGGGTTTTTAATGGACTATAAGAGAGCGTGATTTGCCGAAAGCAACGACCGTGATGGAGACTATTTATTTCCTGAGTGCTCGGCGACAGCTAGTTCGGTGCGTGCGAAACGGGTCAACTCGTACCCAAGTCAACTCGTACCCAAGTCAACTCGTACCCAGATCAACTCGTACCCAGGTCAACTCGTACCCAAGTCAACTCGTACCCAAGTCAGCTCGATGTAATAAACGCAAACGTTCCCATGGGTGTTTTTCTTGTTTTAGGGTTCCCGAAAGAAAATTTCATGGTAACAATTCATTCACTTTCATTCATTTGCGTATGTTCTGATTATCGTTTTCCGATTCAAACAAATAAATTAAAAAATATATTGTTTCATTACTTTTTCTAACCCAATACACTTTGCGTAAGTTCTGATTATACATCTTTTCCGAATAAAAAAATTCATTCAAACAAAAAATTCTTAAAGTCACCTGAATTTTTCTTTCTTCAAACAGTCTTGGATTCCACAACTAAAGAGAGCACCATGATGACAGATTTGAGAACCATAGCCGAAGGTTCTGAGCTCCCAGCCATTGTCTACCATCCTACCTTCATTTTCTTCGATCAGTTTATCGCCATCTTTCCGAACACGATGCAGAACCTTGGTATCGCCGTAGGCGCCATGTTGATTGTTTCTCTGCTGATGATCCCAAACCCCATCTGTTCTATCCTCGTCACTCTTTCCCTAACATCCATCGTGACTGGGGAGATTGGGTTCATGACCCACTGGGATGTGAACCTGGATAACATCTCCATGACCAACCTCATTATCTGCATAGGTTTCAGTGTGGACTTCTCCGCACACATTAGCTACGCCTACGTATCAGGGAATCAAGGCTCACGTCGTAAAAACGCCATTCACGCCCTTTACTCCCTTGGTATGCCAATCGTGCAGGGATCCGTAACCACCATTCTAGGCATCTTAATCCTCGCCTTCTCAGACACTTACATCTTCCGGACATTCTTCAAGACAATGTTTCTGGTGATTTCATTAGGTGCCTTGCATGGGATCCTCTTCATCCCAGTCTTTCTGGTGCTCTTGATCCCAGCATAGATCCGAATAGAACCAGAAAGCGTCGGTTAAACTGGCCACGAAGGTCATCCTTTTGGCGTGTTGCCTGACACTAGAAATGACGTCATTGACTTGCCTGACACTCGAAATGACGTCATTGAACTGCCTGACACTAGAAATGACGTCATCGAAATGCCTCAGTACACGTCCACCAAGTCTATGTAAGACATGATTTTGATAAAACTTGTCATCCAGTATTTTGTTGCCTTGGATCGGACCAGTTTGTGCAGCTGGTTAGATAGATATTTTAAAAGTAGAGTATAGTGATCCACAAGTATCACTTAAAGTTGCACGGTTTTTTTTACGTCGCGGACTAACACGGTTGACCATTTTAGGGAGTCAAAATGTTGACTTGACAAAGTGGCCGACCGTGTTTCTTCGCGACGTATAAGGAAACCGTTCAAATTCGAGGCATGTTTGTGTGGATCATTAAATTCTACCTTTCTATTTGCATTTCATAACAAACGGCTTCAAAAGCGTTTCATTCAAAGACCAACTCGACCTATCCAAGGCAACGCGTTCCTGTAAAGAAACAGTGTTTCAGAAAGCACACACATCTGAATTTTATATTTCTCATTTAAGTACCGAGAGAGCAGTTTATACATTTTTGTTTGTGTATCATTTAATTGTATTTAAAAAAAATATTTTTAAACTTCTGAAATGTTTGCTGTATAATCGATCAAAAAAATAGACCCGAACAAAAGGGTTTACAATTTTTTTTGCTTTACTTTTGACGTTGATGGCGTGCGTCAAAAATAACAAATCGTTGATTCTTGTGGGACGTTGCTTTATTAGTTCAAGGAAAAGTCCACTTTGGTTTGTGGTTCGATTGTTCTACCCCTAAATTAAATGGAGATGTACAAAATCAAACTAAAACGGAAATTTACACTGCAAACAGTGGTCGCGTTTTTGAGATATCCGGATCAAATTGTCCTTGCAGGAGTATAATAGAAATACAAGATCTGATAAGCGTTACTGCATAAAAACTTATCTTTTTTTTCAAAGCCACATTATCTCAAAATTAATTGATTATCGGAAATGATTGATACTATTTAAAGCTGTTGGAGGCTTCAAATCAATAGATTTTATTGCCATTAAAGGGACACGTTGCCTTGGATCGGTCGAGTTGGTCCATTAAAAGCATTTGAAACCGTTTGTTATGAAATCGATAAGGTTTGAAGGATGTTTTAAAAGCAGAATATAACGATCCACACAAACATGCCTCGAAATTGTGTGTTTTCCTTTTACTTTGCGAACTAACACGGTCGGCCATTTTGTGGAGTCAAAAACTTGAATCCACACAAAGGCGTGTCGTGTTGGTTCACGACGTAGAAGAAAAACCACGCAATTTCGAGGCTTTATTATTCCAACCATAATTATGCATTTTATAACAAACGGTTTTCAAACGCTTTTTATTGACCAACTCGCCCGATCCAAGGCAACTTGTCACTTTAATTTTAACGAAAACATTGTTAAAGGGAATGCTATTTAAACTGTTTATAGTGTAATTTAAAGTCACCTGGAAATATAATTTGTTTTTCTTCAAACATTAGAGTATATGTTAATGAACAATAAAATAATTTTTTTGAGTAGTTGTTTGGAACGATTTATATGTTTAAAAAATAGATAAAGTTGTTTTGGGGTGACTCCGCCTACCCATTTTGTGACGTCAATCGAGGCAGACTTTGCCTCAATCGAACAATGAACACACGTAGGTGCAAATACATTCAAGTCCTAATCGTGAGTTTGGTTTGTGTTTTTTCTTGCATTTTTCCGGCAATGTCGACCACGTGTATTGCTGCTGATGTATTGCTGCTTGAGGCAGCAAAACAACTTAAAATTGTGTCAGTTTGCAAAGAGGTCCGGTCCGACGTCTTTTCCAGCGCTGTGCAGCAAACACTTCGAGCCGCCGTGCTTCAAATATCGCGCCTCTATTGACGTCACGAACAGCGCCATCTCGGGTCGGTCCTACTTTTAAAATTGTTAATAAAATGGAAACTAAATTTGTAGAACCTTAGTTAACTTTTTATTTATATTCTACTCATCAAAACACATATTTTAGTGATAAAAGCTTTATCTTGACAAAATACCAATTCCAGGTGACTTTAATAGTATTTTTGATGTCTAATCTGTCTAAAGTTAACTCCCGTCACACAGAATTGCTCACTTTTCATCACCTAAAACCTAGGACGGATGCTTTTAAATTGTCTACCATTGTTCGCTTTCCTAAAATGTTCTCAGAGCTCACATTGGATACCAGGAATGTTTTGATTTTGGAGGGGTACAAGTCATTTCGTATGAAGCTGAGGGGGGAATTTTTAGTATGTTAATAGTGCTAGTGGTTTTAATTGTTGTTTTCTTTAATATTTGTCTAAGGGGTCTTTGTGCTTTTTTGGGTGGTGTTTGGGGAGGCTCTCTGCTATCATTGTCCTCGGGCCCAGTGGGTTAGCATGAATCTGTGAGGGTGCACTCTGTGCCAATTTTATTTTTTATTTTATTTTTCTGAGGGTTTTTAGTCCATTCTATGTTTTTTTTATTTTCAATTGTTGTCCCTTCCTCTTATCGCTGCGGTGTTTTGTTGTGGGTGTAGTTTTTTGTTTTCAATAGTCTGGTTTTGCTTGTGTTTTAATGATTTCTATTGTGTGATTCTAAAATCTTTCAGTGTAATCTCCTTTTTATATGGTATAATTATATTTTTATCGTTGGCAGGGGTCTGGTTTTACACATATTTTGATGACAGTTTTATACTTTTGTTTTAACCTTGACAGCCCCTGTACAACTTGTAACTATTGTGTATGTCTAAAGATTTAAAATTAAAAAATGTATTTTATTCACTTTTTTTATCGATACAAAAATGAGGCACAAACCCAAAAGTTGTGCAAAAATAATTAAAACACTTCCGCCGTTTTCGGCGTGCAGTAATAACAATTATTAATTGTGGGATGTGGCTTTGCTTTTGCATACAAAGCGGCTATACAAAATGGAGCTCCCATAAATGACGTCACACGAGTGATGACGTCCGTATAACTTTTCTCGAATCTTTCTGAATTACAACGGAGAAGGGAAATTCAAAACTAAAATCTGTTTACTCTCATGTGAACTAAATTTCTAGAACACATTTTTTTAAATGTCTTTCCAGCAAAGATACATTGTTGCTGTTTTTTGCACTCAGGCTCGTCTGTAAATATTACTGTCAGGAACCAAAATTAATGCGCCCTCAGTGTTCAGGCTTTTATGATAAGCATTTGTTTAAGAAAGTTATATTTTGGGTCACGATCTCTAGTCTCCCTTCTGTTTAATTTTAAGCAAAAGTGAGCACATATATTTTTAGCATTTCTCTCTATTTCTTCTCAATAATATTGATCTGGGAGGGACACATTTCTAGAGCTCCCTGTTAAAGGAACACGTTGCCTTGGATAGGACGAGTTGGTCTTTGAAAAGCGTTTGAAAACGTTTGTCGCGAACTAACACGTCGGCCATTTTATGGAGTCAAAAGTTTGACTCCACAAAATGGCCGAAATGTTGACTCCATTGAATGGCCGACCGTGTTTGTTCTCAACGTAAAAGGAAATTTCCTATTCTATTTTTAAATGGACTATCCAACCATTTGCATTTCATAACAAACGGTTTCAAAGTTAACGCTTTTCAACGACCAAGGCAACGCGTTCCTTATTTGTTTTATTTCATATTACTTCGCTACGCTCATATACGCATGAAAAGCAGTTTCATTTTCTATGGACGACAAGAAACAAAAACACACTTCATAATACAAACAATTTGTTTCAGATAATTTTATTATAGCATGGGATTGGGCCGTAGCGCTACGGCACTTTCCAAGCATCCCTCCAAATGAAACTATATTAATTAGAGATATATATGTATATGTAGGGTTAGGCCTATACTTTTGAATCGGGTAAAATTGTAAACTTGTGTGTGGCCATTTTCGACTTATGCTAACCTTTCGCCCTTAGGAAAGTGACTGTTTAGTATATTTGTATTGTATACGGTATTGGGCATGACAATTTCAGGAGATTTAGTTCAGGAGATTTTGTTGTTTAAATTTGACGTTATAATATGGATTCGGCCTTCGTGTATTTTGGTGAATGCTCGTTCTTTTTAAATAGAAGACCGGTGTGGCAGGAGATTTTGTCCCCCCCCCCGGAGATTCTCTCCTCCCGTCATAAAGCGTACTGTGTACAAACTTCTTCTGGTAGCGCCCTATTCTCCTGCAGCCCATGTTACTTCACAGAATCCCCGGCGGACAGATTTCACTGGGACACCAGCCCCCTTCTCGTAACACTATACGTTACCATTTCAAACAAAAAGTAAAAAATAATAGTTATATTAAAGGAAGGAAATTGACAAATTCATTTTTATTGTTTTGTGATGTTCTGCATTCCCAACCTGTTGCATTTTCGGAATCGACCACAAAAGCTACATTTTGATGGCGGCAGGTATGCTTAGGGACATCCCGCACGAGAACGGGAATCAAGTCTAGGCCTCAAGCCGAATCCAAAGCTCAAACCATGGTTTCGAAAAGGACCTATGTTCCCAACATGCGCTGAAGAAGGATGATTCGAAAGAGGGCGCTATCAGAAAAAATGTTGCCAACCCACACTGTTACGTGCGGCTAATTCATAACAGTCCAAAAGAAGACAGAGACATGTGAAAAGTAAAAGCAAAAGCGATGATAATTATTTACAAAAAGTAATTTATTTAATTATGATGAAACAACATGATGTAAAGCAACTGAACGTTATGGCAAAATTAATACAATTCAAATAGAAGACCCATAAGATAACGGAAGTTGGGGGACAGCAGCGTTTGCACTAACTGGACTCTAATCCCAATCCCGTGCCATCGCCAGAAAACTATTGGTTTGTGATGTACTTCACCCCTCTCTCCCAACCTGTTCTCGGACCACATTTTGACGGCGTGTGCGCGCACAGTACGACTTGTTTGCTAATGGTGCGTTTTCTCACTTGGTTTTACACTATCAATAGCTCTCAATTGCTCGTTACCAAGTAAGTTTTTATGCTAACAATTGTTTTGAGTAATTACAAATAGTGTCCACCGCCTTTAAATGGTAAGAAAAAAAAATGATGGTAATTTTGTTTTTTTTGTTAAGTATTCCTACGTGACCCCCCCCCCCCCTCCCAACCCCCCGGCACACACACGTTAGAATTGAAAATGTATTTTCACGGCCGCCATTATAAACACAACAGTTTGTCTGTTCGTCACAACAACGAAGCTCAAGTGTATGGTCCAATGATTTATTTGAATTCGCGGAATCAAATTTTATATCAAATTCGCGGAATATTACTTCTTCTCTCGAAAACTACGTCACTTCAGAGGGAGACGTTTCTCACAATGTTTTTTACTATCAACCTCTCCCCATTACACGTTACCAAATGAGGTTTTATGCTAATAAAATATGCTAATAAAAGTACAGGGACAAATTAGTAATGAACAAAAGATGTCTCCACATGGATGCAAAACATAGAATTTGTGAACTTGCTAATTATTCTACTGCAACTGGGTAGATGTCGGATTTATTATTATTATTATTTTTGTTTTTTATAAATAAATAAATCCCGACATCTACCCAGTTGCAGTAGAATACATAGCAAGTTCACAGATTTCAGCAAGTTCACCCAAGGATGCAAAACATAGAATTTGTGAACTTGCTAATTATTCTACTGCAACTGGGTAGATGTCGGATTTATTATTATTATTATTTTTGTTTTTTATAAATAAATAAATCCCGACATCTACCCAGTTGCAGTAGAATAAATAGCAAGTTCACAGATTACAGCAAGTTCACCCAAGGATGCAAAACATGGAATTTGTGAACTTGCTATTTATTCTACTGCAACTGGGTGGAAGTCGGAGTTTGGTTTTTGCTAATAAAATATATCTTAATAGATTTAAAATTTGCATCGGGGATAAAGAACATTAATTTTGGTTTAACCCATATACACCGATGTGTGTTAGCACTGTATACTCATTACCCGGTATTTTTACACGGAGTAATCACCAAAAGTGCCCTACCTTTTACAAGTACCTTATGCCCTCACAAACGTATCTTTGCTCCTTACTTTACTAAGCACACATTTTGAAGGGCCTCGCTTTCCCCCAAAATGTCCCAAAACTTAGAGCAAAAATTATCTCCAATATAGAACACCAAACTTTATTTCAACAATCCAAACAAAATGACTGACCTTCATATCTGTCATTTGACCCTTTTTCTAAACTGAGAGTTTGGGTGTTGTGTTGGTGCGTGATTTAAATGGATACATCAGGCATTTTGTTTAACTGCGCACCATAGCATGTCATATTAAAAAAAAAATCTGCGCAACCCTTCTGCAGCAGAAATACCCATCATACATGAGTGAATGATAACTGCCAAGAATTTTGACTCCCATAAATGGCCGACCGTGATAGTTCGCGACGTAAGTTCGCAATTTCGAGTGATATTTGTGTGGATCATTATATTTTACTTTTACAACATCTTTCTATAACCATATGCATTTCATAACAAACCGTTTCAAACGCTTTTAATAATTATACCAACTCGTCCGATCCAAGGCAACGTGTTCCTTTACACGATTAACGTAATAGTTGTAAGCTGTTTGTAACGATTGCACAAGAGAAAGACTCTGCTTAAGGGTCAAAACATCAGTTACTATTATAAGCACAATTTGTCAATAATTTTAGATCTGGTAAAACTTGGGCAGTTGTGAAATAGCCGGTGCGCATGCGTGTGACGAATACATTGTCAACGGGACCGCTGCGCAGAACTGTTGACATAATTTGATTTCCCATTGATTTGATTGAGAAACTTATTGATCACGTAGCACCAGTAATCACAAAGAGTGTTCGTCTGAAATCGTGTTGGGCTGTTGATAACGTTCTACTATGGTGTTCCATATGTGCCACCTTTACTCCGATTTTTTTTTTCCGTCGCATTTTTTTTTTCCGTCGCAATTTTTTTTTTCGTCGCATTTTTTTTTTCCGTCGCATTTTTTTTTTCCGTCGCATTTTTTTTTTCCGTCGCATTTTTTTTTTCCGTCGCATTTTTTTTTTTCCGTCGCATTTTTTTTTTCCGTCGCATTTTTTTCCCGTCGCATTTTTTTTTCCCGTCGCATTTTTTTTGTATTTTTTGTTCCACGTGACTCCCACGTCATGAACTTTGAGCTTTCTAGAAAATGTATACGTTGAGATTTCTTAAGTGAGTTCCCCCGACGTTTAGTTTATTCAAGCGTCCATTTTTACCGGTTATAGGGATCTGCAGCTTCATTACTTCATCAGCCAGCGCAAGGCCAGACAATATACAAAACATTTTTAAACTTTGAACTGAACAAAAAGGATATTATCGCAGTTAAAGCCATTGGACCCTTTCGGTAAACAGTGTTGTCCAAGGCCCACACTTTGTGTACCACAACTTCTGTATCAAATAACACACCTGTGAAAATTTAGGCTCAATCGGTCATCGGATCGGAGTCGGGAGATAACAACGGAAAAACCCACCCTTGTTTCCGCGCGTTTCGCCATGTCATGACATGTGTTTAAAATAAATCCGTAATTCTCGTTAACGAGAATTTATATTGTAAAAAAAGTAAAGCATTTCATGGAATAATATTCCAAGAGAAGCCTTTCACCATTGCCTTCTGTAAACCCTGTAAGTTATTTGTAAATCTGTGAACTTTTTTTTTCTTAACCGAAAGGGTCCAATGGCTTTAATGACCGTAGATTGTGGATGAAGCAACGTGTACATTTTCTTGAAAGCTGCAAGGTACTTAAGGTCGAAGTTTAACCTCCTCATCACGTGGGAGTCACGTGAAACAAAATAAATAAAAAAATGCGACGGAAAAAACAAATGCGACGGAAAAAAAAAATGCGACGGGAAAAAAAAATGCGACGAAAAAAAAAAATGCGACGGAAAAAAAAAATGTGACGGTAAATAAAAATCGGAATAAAGGTGGCACATATGGAACACCATATTCTACTTATAGATTTCAAGCCGTCCAAGCCGCTTTGGCGATTCAACCGCGCGTAGTACACTATCCAGAATCAAGCACCATAGTCTTGGGCCAAGACTACGTTCTACTTGGCTGCCATGCTATATCAGTAAAACCCGAATTCGAGCAAGCTTTCCAGTGTCAAACGATACCAGTTTGTCCAGTGACACACGAGACCAGTTCACCGAACTGTGCACCAAACAAAGGAACACAACCCCTACCTTTAGGCGACGGCAAACGAAATCCTATGACAGCTAACTGACGACAAGCAACATGGTCTTTGCCTGTATCGAAAGAGCGATGCGGTTGGCTTTCTTCAACTATGGAGGCTTCATCGCTAGACATCCGTATCCATTTTTGATATGTCCTCTCTTACTAACTGCAAGCCTCGGCAGTGGCTTTATCTTTCTTACGGAAGAGCAGGATGTCGAGGACCTTTACACGCCGGTAAACGGACAAGGGAAAACGGACCGAGCGACGGTCGAGGAGTTGTTTGCGCAAAATGGTGACAGCGACCCGTTGTTGTCACGGATTACCAGGTACGGGAATGCTCTTCTACGGATGGAAGACGGCGGGAACATCCTCGAGGAAAGGGCAATTCAAGAAGTCCTGAATCTGCATGAGATTATTATGGATATTTATATTCAACATGACAATAAAAAATACGGCTTTTTTGATCTTTGCTCCAAGGTGGATGGAGCTTGTAACGAAAATGGCTTGTTGTCCGTGTATAAGTACAACTCGTCCAAGGTGTCGGAGATTGCCCTGACGTATCCTCTTTACAAGAAAGATGCAAACTCTGTCGTGTTCCTTGGAGGAGAACTTGGGGGAGTGAAGTTCAAATCAATGTCTTCTGATGAGGTACAATCGGCAGAAGCTTTGTTACTTACTTACATCTTATTGCAAGAAGACGAACCGAACGATTTAAGGGCTGCTCACTGGGAAGACGTATTCATCAAAGTCGTTTCTGAGTTCAACTCATCTAAGATGATTGCTGAGCGTCTTGTGTCTACAACGATTGAAGATGAGCTGAATGACGCAAGCGCTAACATCATCAGAGACTTTTCCATTACGTTGGGTGTTTTTGTGACTTTTACTATTTTATCATGTATGATGTTTGACTGGGTTAGGAGCAAGCCGTGCCTAGCTG
The DNA here is from genome assembly GCF_902459465.1 of Asterias rubens. Taxonomy (NCBI): domain Eukaryota; kingdom Metazoa; phylum Echinodermata; class Asteroidea; order Forcipulatida; family Asteriidae; genus Asterias; species Asterias rubens. Next base: position 1,638,290 of record NC_047066.1, on the reverse strand, counting down.
CATGTGGCGTCTTATCGGCATGTCTTGCGCTGGTATCTTCATTTGGTCTCATGAGCTACGTCGGTGTACCTTACGTCAATGTTGTGGGGGCAGCACCATTTCTTATAATTGGTAAGTTTAAAGCTACGAAATGTTGTTTGTCTATAAAAAAAGGCTAGCATCTGTGTTTTGTATTTTTTTTATTATTATTTTTTTTAATAATTTGTTTAATACTTCGGACAATACAATGCTGATTATAACAAGCAGAGGCCGTCCAGGGATAAGCAAAAGTATCAAAGGGGTAACAATTTACATAACACAAAATCTAAAACTGTAGTGAAAATTAAAACAAAACATGGCAAGTAAAAGCAATACACTAACGATATAAACAATAATCATCGTATCAATTGTCAAATGTACGCAAAAACACAAACCAGAGATACGAGAAACGAGAAGCCGAACCAAAATGACCTTAGTTTGCTAAATCATCTCGCAAGATGGAACGAAATGTATGGTATGAATAAAGAGTTAACGAGTTTCTGATATCTGGTTTAAGTTCATAAAACGCTTTCGGAAAATGTATAATTATTGCAAAAATATTATAGGAATCTGTTCTATAATGTTTACCGTGATAAAACGTGAGAACATCAAAACGACTGCTGTTAATCTGAAAATTGCTCAGAAAATCCACATAGAACAAAAAGTGTTTAAAACTAAAGGCCTTGCTTGGCAATAAAGGATGAGGTTAAATATACTGAAGTGTCGCTTGTTAAAGACACTAATGGACACTCTTGGTAATTGTCAAAGATCAGTCTGCTCACTTGGGGTATCTCAACACATGCATAAACTAACAACCCTGTGAAAGTTGATAACCACACGAAGTTGTGTGTTTTTATAGATGCTTGATTTCGATACCTCAAAATATAATTCTGAGGTCTCAAACTCCAATTCGTGGAAATTTACTTCTTTTTCGAAAACTACGTTACTTCAGAGGGAGCCGTTTCTCACAATGTTTTATAACATCAACAGCTCCCCATTACTCGTTAAAGTAAGGTTTTATGCTAATAATAATTTTGAGTAATTACCAATAGTGTCCAATTGCCTTTAAGAGATTTAAAGGCAATTTGTCCCATAAATTGCGAAAACAATTTCTGGGAACCTTTAGGTTATGTTTTGTTAATTATATTTTATGTAGACCCTGCTTTTAGTTACAAAACACCGTTAGATTACTCATTTAAAATGAAGCAAAACATTAAAAGTAAACATAAACTATTTGTGGATGTTATAGGCCTTATCACACGAAGCAATTAATTTGCAGTCAACCTTAGAGACAACCAAATGCAGTGCAAGCTGCAGAACCACTTTGGTAGCACATCAGTATTTTTTTCAAACGATGTCTTACGATTTCCAAGAAAACGTTGAGAATATTTTTTGAGATTGCCTTGAACTGTGCCTTTGCCTCAGTGTGACATGGGGCTCGGGGCAAATCGGGCTAAAATGAATCTTCCACTTAAACGGCCTCCCGTCTTTCAGAAACCAAGGTACAAGGTTGACTTATGGTGATGACCAAGGTTTTTGGAAGAAGCCTTATTAACACTTCAAGGAACACGTTGCCTTGGATCGGTCGAGTTGGTCTCTAAAAAGCGTCTGAAACCGTTTTTATTTTATCAAACGCATACGGCTGGAAAGATGTTTTATTTAAATTAAAGTAGAATACAATGACCCACACAAATTTGTCTCGAAATCGCGTGGTTTTCCTTTTACTCTCCGAACTAACACGGTCGGGCATTTATGGGAGTCAAAAATTTGACTCCCATAATAATGGCCGATCGTGTTAGTCGACGTCGAGCTAAAAGGAAAACCATGCAATTTCGAGGCATGTTTGTGTGGGTCATTTTATTCTACTTTTAAAACATACTATTTTCAACCATATGCATTTTATAACAAACGGTTACAAACGCTTCTAAACGCGACCGGTCCAAGGCAACGTGTTCCTTTAACAATACATAGCCTTTATTACAATGACGTTGCTAAATCAGGGTCGACACTATTGAGATCAATGGTCTAAATATGAGGCCATTGAACTAAACTGTACCGAAGGCTGTGCTGAATGAAGAAACGAGTAAAACTTTATCTTCATTCATCATTTAGCGGTCACAACCGATATCCCATTCAAAATGTCTTGTCAATGTATACTCGTCATTATGTTGAAATGCAGTGGACACTATTGGTAATTACTCAAAATATATATATTAACATAAAACCTTACTTGGTGACGAGTAATGGGAAGAGGTTGATAGTATGCAAATATTGACTGCTTCGAGTGCTAGGAAAAATCAGTTGCGTACCTGTACTGAAATTACGGTACCCCCACGTTCACAATCTCTCTGTGAGGTCAGAATAAAAAATTACCTTCCCTCAGGTGTAATAGGTCATTGTCAGGGCGTCGATGGGTGGGGGACGGGGGGGACATGTCCCCCCATTTTTTAGACTGGGGGGACAGCATATCAGATGTCCCCCACTTTTTGATAGACTGTTCGTTAGAATTTCCTTACAATTTTTGTTAAAATAAAAGAATAGGCCTAGCGAACAAACGGTGAAATGTTTTCTGCACTTTCATCTTTTTCTGATGGACCACGCGCAGAATGGTATTTTGGGTCTATTTCCGTTTCTATAGTACAGACAATAGACGACAAGTTACGTCCAAGACATGAACGCCAAATTAGCTTTCAAGTTATGCGTCGTTTGTTGTGTACGTATGCTTTAATGTGCGGTACACGATCCCTCCTCAAAGAAAGTGTGTGCGCACACGTGCAAATGTATTACATTTTGTTACAATCGCACAACGCACAAAATGTTAGTAAAATCAATTAAAACTAGACATTAGGTGTTTGTGAACAAACACAAAGCTGTTCCGTCTTCTTTTGCTTTGAATATGTGTTAACATTACCAAGGAGTCTATAACTGAAAAAAAGTTTGAAAAATACTGTACAGTGTCTTGAGTTACGGTGCCACTTCATGGGGTCACGGTAACCTAAGGCTAATCTGTAACGCCCAAGGAGTCTGTAACTGAAACAAAGTTAGAAAATCGGTTGTCTAGTTCTTGAGATATGGTGCCACTTCTGGTTGACCCGGAAGTAGAGGTCAACTTGGGGTCATGGATTTTCAAAGTTTATTTTTAATGCCTTAGGAGGATAAAACTGAACAAACATGATTGAAAATCGATTGTATAGTACTTGGTGTATGGTCCCACTTCCGGTTCACCCGGACGTAGAGGCAACATGGGGTCACGAGTTTTCACAGTCAATATTAATGTCAAGGAGTCTGTAAGTGAAAACAAATTGAAAATCGGTTGAGTAGTTCTTGACCGGGTTGACCCGGAAGTAGAGGTCAAGTTGAGGTCACGGTTTTTCAAAATTGTTCTCCTATCCCCAAGGAGTCTTATAACTACAAACAGTCGACATTCTTAAAGAAGAATGTCGTCTTCCTGTGATAATTTATCTCGGAATGTCGACATCCTAAAAGTAGGATGTCGTCTTGCTGTGATAATTTATCTCGGTATGTCGACATCCTAAACGTCAGTTGTCATCTTCCTGTGATAATTTATCTCGGGAAGTCGACATTCTAAAAGAAGAATGTCGTCTTCCTGTGATAATTTATCTCGGAATGTCGATATCCCAAAAGTAGGATGTCGTCTTGCTGTGATAATTTATCTCGGGAAGTCGACATCCTAAAATTAGGATGTCGTCTTCCTGTGATAACTTATCTCGGGAATTAAGTTGACATCCCGAAAGTAGGATTTCTTTTGTTGAAAGGATTTTACTTGTATACGTTTTGTTAACTAGTATTACATTTCCAACAATATTTATAATATTCATGGTCATAAACTACGTTAAACTAAAATAATGGACGAAACAAAATGTCCCACGTAAAACTCCATAAGGTTTGGAACATAATGGTCCCGCAAGTTCAAATACACGCGAGACTTGCTTAGTCTGCACAGAAGGTAATAAATAATTTATTACAAGCAAATGCAATCGTACAATAATAGAAAACAAAAACTAAAAATCAATGCAAAACACATGTAGGGGATGGAGGGGCCCATAAAAAGCAAACCTTAACGAGTACGGACCCCCTCCCCCCTTTTTTTGTAACGAAGAAAGCAATGTAAGCAATTCTATTTAGTGGGTGTAATCTTATGTAGCGGCAAAACAATTCAAACTTACAGGAAGAACAAACACAAAAACAGTTAGCGTAAAATAAAACTTAACCATATATTTAAATGAAACAGATAAACAAAATACCCAAAATAAATACTAGAGAAATTGGGCCCCACAACTCTTGCTGGGAAAAAAACCATGTCTAGACGTTTTGTAGTCACCTTGGTTGGGGAGCGAGGACGATTGCACTTTTATCTCTGCCCGTGCAACGGCAGAGATATTGTCCTTGTGGTGGATATTCTTCTTCTTCTCCTTCTTCTTCTTCTTCAGCTTGCATTTGCAAAACCGTGGCCACATATTGGGCTTGGGCTTAGGCTCCGTCAGTTATTTAGAAAACATGTGCTTTTCTAACGGGGCTTCAAACAGGCAGACGAAGCCCAAGCCGAAGCCCAAGTGACATCCCAAGCTAAAGCCGCGGTTTCGTAAAAAACGGAACCAAAAATTCCAACCTCGTACCTAAAGCTTGTAAGCCGATCAGAATTGCAACGTAAAAATATAACGAGGTTGTTTTAGTCACGTCATGAGTGAATCCTCTACGCTGCGCTGCGAGACGATCACCACCGAAGCTTTTCCCCACGTTATTGCAATGGGGGATTTTCCGGTCGCAGTGTGACCTGCACCGTGAACGTTAAAAACACTCTGCCGTGGTCTGGAGCTTATTCACGGCATACGGGTTCGGTGAAAACCCGGAGAGCCAACGGATGTTAACCGTGCTAACCGTGTATGGTTGTTAGTTACATGAGCTTTAGTTTGAGTGAGGAAACTTCGCAATCGTCACCGTTAATCCATAAGTCAATAGTCATTCAATAACGGAGTATTTTTATAGAAAAATTGTTTTAAATTAGCTTATTAGCTTTTACAAATTATTCTTTTTACAGTGCATCTTAAGAAAAGGTTTTGAATGTTTTTGGAATTTATGTGAGATTCATTACCTTGCCAAATGTCTTTGCAATGAAATATGTTGTAAAACAACTGCATGATACTGTTGGTAACAGTACCAAACTTAAGTGTTTCTTAGTAAAAGTTGGACACTTGATATTAATAGTGTTATCACTTGTCCATGTAATAATAGGCAGCTGACTTTTACCTAATCAAAAAGGTACGGTGGCCCAAAAGGACATCGCATAACTGTAAACTTGTCAGCATACGTATGCCGTGAAAATATTTAGGAATATGTGCGCATGCTTACGTATGCGCTTGCGTATGGTGGGATTTCGTTAAGATATTCGCGAGTAACGTATGCGAATATGTTTGAGTTGTCGAAAATTTTATTATACTTTGTCGCATATGTTTAATTAAAATTTCTAATATATATCTGTGGATTTTTAGCATCAAGTCTGATCGCGACATCATACTTATTCGCGAATAATTTCACGACACCGCATACGTATGCGCAAACATTTGCAAATAAATTTGTGACATCGCAATTGTATGCGCACCTGTTAGCGATATGTCCCTTCAGGGCCCCCATACAAAGGTGAAGTTGGAGCACCAATAAATTAAAATAGTGGGCGTTTGTGGTGCATGGAGGAAGGACTTTTTTTTCCTTCCTCCATGGTTGGTGTCAAAGAGAACTTATCGTGCAATATTCTAATAATTTAAATACACAGAATCAGGTGCAGTATTTTAAATGTGTCAGGTCGTTAAGATTAATATTAATGGAAACTTCTTAATGTGTAACAAGAATATGGAGCATCAACATACAATAGTGAACAACGCAACACATTTTGATAACTGCACCAAATGCGTATGGACCAAAAGCAAAGGGGCTACCAATATGAAAACACCAATAGCAATTCTGTGCATTTCTAGGTTTTAATTGTTTACACGCTGTCCTGCCGGGAGTGTAGGTTTATCATAGCGGAGACAGAGCAGCCCAAGCCAGGGGCGGCCCAAGCTCAAACCTGGGTTTCGTACACATTTTAATTTAGCACTCCAAAATAATGCTAAAAATAGAAGCAAGTTCCCGGATCTCAGACAAAGTGTCAAAAATTTCACTGATAATACGCGCGCGTACATGTTAGTTTTTTGTGCACTGCACGATTACCGGCGTGTGAGTGTGTACTGACGACCCGTGTGGTGGAAAGTTTGTCTGACATCCGGGTATTCTTACGTCATTAGTGCGGAGTGCTGTTGGAACAAATGCCACCCTCGTACCTAAAGCTTGGAAGCCGATGAAAAATTGCAACATTAAAAAAAAAACCAAAACACACGATCTGCCGTGTGATGGATGGGAACGAAGTTGTTTTAGTCACGCGGTCGCACTGAAAAAAAAACCGACAGTTGACGATAATAACTGACAACAACTGACAACCTGACGATATTCTATTGATGGTTGTGTGTACTTTCATATAAATATATTGCTATTGTTACACGCTGTGCCTGCCGGAGTTATAAGCTTCATGTTACAGATTGTTCTGTATCACCCCCAAAACACACACAATTTTCATTTCTCCAAGTGCAACATAAACCATGCAGAATATTATGCTCCACCCCCCGCCGGGCAGAGATACCCGTATTTGCTCAAATACAGCTACCGTGCTTTCTAGTTGGTATTGTCATTGTTAAACTCCGGTTCCATTGTGTGCTCTCTGTTTACCCTCAACGCATAGATTTTCTTGTGAATAGTAGCTGTGTATGATTCATGGTTCGCTGAATAATTTGGCGATAACAAACTTTTAGCCTTTTGATCGCCATCAGCCCCATGTATAATGAACTTCAACGGCTGACGATTGGTATTGTCAGAAACTGAATGCTTGATTTATTATCTAGAGGTCAATGCTTAAGGCCAGTAAGAGTATTGTGCACGTACACCATGTAGTTTTTGTTGGAAACTTTTTGCTAACAGCCATTTATGTTACCCTTTGAAATAAAATCAGAAAATTTATAAGTTTGCTTGTTGCATAAAATTAAATTGAACATGATGCCTGAATTGATTTTTTCAATCAGAGTTGGACTCTAGACTGACGTGTTGGACTCCATGAACACTCCAAGTGGTTCAATAGTGCAATTCCAATACTTGTGCTGATGTTCTCATGATGTCAGCATCAACAGGAAGTTCCAACAACTTTGTCCCCTTGTACAATTAAATATGCAAATATGGGTCACGGGGTTAGTTAATTACGATTTTTAATTTTTTTTGGAGTCGGTGGTTTGATGTTTGATCTAGTACAAGTTGATTTCACAGAACTCTTAACCACCAAAATCTGCGCTTATGATCACCATTTTTCGCTTACTGTGTTTTTAAACATCATCGTGTCATGCATGCACACAGGTTATGTTGGGCTAACATTTGAGAAAAAGAAAAGGCAACACTATCGATATAAAGATAAGAATCAAACTTAAATATTACAAAAAGAAATATATTTTTAGTTTTGGGGGATACACAAATATTGATTTCTGACGGAGATTCGAACTCGCAATTCTCAGATGTGTAGTCGCGACTGATGACCACTAGGCTAGAAGGGCACGATGTAAAAATGGTGGGTTTTTACATGTGTGCATCAACAGAGGGGATTATGATCCGGCGAAATAATTCTCGTTTCATGATTTTGCGACCATTGTCACTAAATATGAACTGCTAACGCCTATAACTATTGAGTAGGGTTGAAATGTAGTATTAGATGCCTTAAGGGGGTTTTTGACGACGACGTCGATGTCGTCAAAAACCCCTATCTAATTACGCACGTTCGTTTTAACGAAAACCCATGCACAGAGTAATTGGTCCAGAACGCGGTTAGAAAAACAAGGACAAATTTAACGCACGTTCTAACGAAAATCCTAAACCTCCGTACGTTGTGCGTGTACAGAGTAATGTGTCCAGAACGCAGGTAGGAAACAGAATAGTATAGACTCCTCTCAAGAAGTCAACAACTCATCGAGGTACATACTGTGTTGTATTACCGAAGAGAATGTTTCACAATAACATGAAAGTGACTGCATCAAGTTTACAAATTAAAAATTCAAATGAAGACCACGTGGTTAATTAATTAAGAATGTTAACACTTTTTTATTAGAGTAAAGCTTATGTTCTAAGCTTCAATTTGATAAATGATTTAACTCTTTTATCCTTATACTTTAGGAGACGGAGCATGAACAAAAATGCTGTACAAACGCAATGGGGTTTTAGGCGGAAACAAAGAATAATAATAATAATAAAAATAACTAGAGGTACATGTACAATTTTGTTTACTACAAAAACAAGGTGTTCGTGGTGAGTGAGTGAAATAAGGTTCGCTGGATTTAAAAGTGAAGGTACGGCGTTTATCTGTTTATTCGTATTTCTTTAGACGTATACTTATTTGAATCCTCTTTTGGAGAAATCGACTACCCCTTTACGAAATTAAAAATAATTAAATCAGCAAAGTCTCTATAGTCGAACCAGCTTTGCTCAGTTGAATGATGACTGAGTGTCATGAAAAAGAATGAGTTACGTGCGGCTAATTCATAACAGTCCAAAAGAAGACAGAGACAAGTGAAAAGTAAAAGCAAAAGCGATGATAATTATTTACAAAAAGTAATTTATTTAATTATGATGAAACAACATGATGTAAAGCAACTGAACGTTATGGCAAAATTAATACAATTCAAATAGAAGACCCATAAGATAACGGAAGTTGGGGGACAGCAGCGTTTGCACTAACTGGACTCTAATCCCAATCCCGTGCCATCGCCAGAAAACTATTGGTTTGTGATGTACTTCACCCCTCTCTCCCAACCTGTTCTCGGACCACATTTTGACGGCGTGTGCGCGCACAGTACGACTTGTTTGCTAATGGTGCGTTTTCTCACTTGGTTTTACACTATCAATAGCTCTCAATTGCTCGTTACCAAGTAAGTTTTTATGCTAACAATTGTTTTGAGTAATTACAAATAGTGTCCACCGCCTTTAATGGTAAGAAAAAAAAATGATGGTAATTTTGTTTTTTTTGTTAAGTATTCCTACGTGACCCCCCCCCCCTCCCAACCCCCCGGCACACACACGTTAGAATTGAAAATGTATTTTCACGGCCGCCATTATAAACACAACAGTTTGTCTGTTCGTCACAACAACGAAGCTCAAGTGTATGGTCCAATGATTTATTTGAATTCGCGGAATCAAATTTTATATCAAATTCGCGGAATATTACTTCTTCTCTCGAAAACTACGTCATTTCAGAGGGAGACGTTTCTCACAATGTTGTTTACTATCAACCTCTCCCCATTACTCGTTACCAAATGAGGTTTTATGCTAATAATTATTTTGAGTAATTACCAATAGTGTCCACTGCCTTTAAGTACAGGGACAAATTAATAGTGAACAAAAGATATCTCGACATGGATGCAAAACATAGAATTTGTGAACTTGCTAATTATTCTACTGCAACTGGGTAGATGTCGGATTTATTATTATTATTATTATTTTTTTTTATAAATAAATAAATCCCGACATCTACCCAGTTGCAGTAGAATACATAGCAAGTTCACAGATTTCAGCAAGTTCACCCAAGGATGCAAAACATGGAATTTGTGAACTTGCTATTTATTCTACTGCAACTGGGTGGAAGTCGGAGTTTGGTTTTTGCTAATAAAATATATCTTAATAGATTTAAAATTTGCATCGGGGATAAAGAACATTAATTTTGGTTTAACCCATATACACCGACGTGTGTTAGCACTGTATACTCATTACCCGGTATTTTTTACACGAAGTAATCACCAAAAGTGCCCTACCTTTTACAAGTACCTTATGCCCTCACAAACGTATCTTTGCTCCTTACTTTACTAAGCACACATTTTGAAGGGCCTCGCTTTCCCCCAAAATGTCCCAAAACTTAGAGCAAAAATTATCTCCAATATAGAATACCAAACTTTATTTCAACAATCCAAACAAAATGACTGACCTTCATATCTGTCATTTGACCCTTTTTCTAAACTGAGAGTTTGGGTGTTGTGTTGGTGCGTGATTTAAATGGATACATCAGGCATTTTGTTTAACTGCGCACCATAGCATGTCATATTAAAAAAAACTTCTGCGCAACCCTTCTGCAGCAGAAATACCCATCATACATGAGTGAATGATAACTGCCCAAGAAGTATCAATCCTTTAACTTTCGTTTTAAGGCACTGGGCTTTTTTTGTTATGTAAAAAAAAAAAATTTCAGCATAATAACTTACTTGGCAACGAGCAATGGGGAGAGCTGTTGATTGAGTTTAAGTCATTGTGAAAACGGCTTCCTCTAAAGTAACGTAGTTTTTGAGAAAGAAGTAATTTCTCACTCAAATTAATAATGAAGTACTGTTATTATTCATCTGAAAGACACAAATTTGTGCAACAATTGTGGTTTTTCTTTCATTATTCTCCAGCAACTTCGTTGACCAATTGAGCCCAACTTTTCACAGTTTGTTATTTTATGCATATTATGTTGGGATACACCAAGTGCGAATACTGGTCTTTGACAATTACCAAACGTGCCCAGTGCCTTTAACAATAATATTGTTTCAATGAGAGTCACACCAATTTCACACCTTTAACTCCTACCTTTGCAAACATCCATTGGGAACGCACTGACCTATATTTTATTACATGACTTGCAGTTAACGTTTTTCCCCACAAACAATAACAGCGTCGTCATAAGAAAAACACATAGGATTAATTTGTTATAATTCCCTCGTAACTAAACGATTAACGTAATAATTGTAAGCGGTTTGTAACGATTACACAAGAGAAAGACTCTGCTTAAGGGTCAAAACATCAGTTACTATTATTAATTTTAGATCTGGTAAAACTTGGGCAGTTGTGAAATAGCCGGTGCGCGTGCGTGTGACGAATTTTCTGGTCTTAAATGTATACAAATGTAGTGAACCTGTTTGTACATATCTGGCAGGCCATTGCTTTTGTGATTTTTGTTTTTATCAAATGTTCACTATGTATTTTCTATTGTAAAGCTTTTTAAAAAATAAACCAATTTAATACATTGTCAACGGGACCGCTGCGCAGAACTGTTGGCATAATTTTATTTCCCGTTGATTTGATTGAGAAACTTATATTGGGGTCACGTAGCACCAAGTAATCACAAAGAGTGTTCGTCTGAAATCGTGTTGGGCTGTTGATAACGTTCTACTTAGTCTTGGCCATGGTACCTTGCAGAGTGTAGTCTAGATTTCAACCGCGCGTAGTACACTATCCAGAATCAAGCACCATAGTCTTGGGCCAAGAATACGTTCTACTTGGCTGCCATGCTATATCAGTAAAACCCGAATTTGAGCAAGCTTTCCAGTGACACAACCCCTACCTTTAGGCGACGGCAAGCAAAATCCTATGACAGCTAACTGACGACAAGCAACATGGTCTTTGCCTGTATCGAAAGAGCGATGCGGTTGGCTTTCTTCAACTATGGAGGCTTCATCGCTAGACATCCGTATCCATTTCTGATATGTCCTCTCTTACTAACTGCAATCCTCGGCCCTGGCTTGATCTTTCTTACGGAAGAGCAGGATGTCGAGGACCTTTACACGCCGGTAAACGGACAAGGGAAAACGGACCGAGCGACGGTCGAGGAGTTGTTTGCGCAAAATGGTGACAGCGACCCGTTGTTGTCACGGATTACCAGGTACGGGAATGCTCTTCTACGGATGGAAGACGGCGGGAACATCCTCGAGGAAAGCGCAATTCAAGAAGTCCTGAATCTGCATGAGATTATTATGGATATTAGTATTCAACATGACAGTAAAAAATACGGCTTTTTTGATCTTTGCTCCAAGGTGGATGGAGCTTGTAACGAAAATGGCGTGTTGTCCGTGTATAAGTACAACTCGTCCAAGGTGTCGGAGATTGCCCTGACGTATCCTCTTTACAAGAAAGATGCAAACTCTGTCGTATTCCTTGGAGGAGAACTTGGGGGAGTGAAGTTCAAATCAATGTCTTCTGATGAGTTACAGTCGGCAGAAGCTTTGTTACTTACTTACATCTTATTGCAAGAAGACGAACCGAATGATTTAAGGGCTGTTCACTGGGAAGACGTATTCATCAAAGTCGTTTCTGAGTTCAACTCATCTAAGATGATTGCTGAGCGTCTTGTGTCTACAACGATTGAAGATGAGCTGAATGACGCAAGCGCTGACATCATCAGAGACTTTTCCATTACGTTGGGTGTTTTTGTGACTTTTACTATTTTATCATGTATGATGTTTGACTGGGTTAGGAGCAAGCCGTGGCTAGCTGCATGTGGCGTCTTATCGGCGTGTCTTGCACTGGTATCTTCATTTGGTCTCATGTGCTACGTCGGTGTACCTTACGTCAATGTTGTGGGGGCAGCACCATTCCTTATAATTGGTAAGTTTAAAGCTATAACGAAATGTCGTTTGTCTATAAAATAAGACTAGCATCTGTGTTTCGTAGTTCTTTATTTTTGTTTAATATGTAATTTGTTTAATACTTCGGACAATACAATGCTGATTATAACAAGCAGAGGCCGTCCAGGGATAAAAGTAAAAAAAAAAGATGTGCCCTCCCAGACCTTGGTCATAAAAGGGGTAACAATTTAAGATGGCAAGTAAAAGCAATACACTAACGATATAAACAATAATCACCGTATCAATTGTCAAATGTACGCAAAAAACACAAACCAGAGATACGAGAAACGAGAAGCCGAACCAAAATGACCTTAGTTTGCTAAATCATCTCGCAAGATGGAACGAAATGTATGGTATGAATAAAGAATTTACGAGTTTCTGATATCTGGTTTAAGTTCATAAAACGCTTTCGGAAAATGTATAATTATTGCAAAAATATTATAGGAATCTGTTCTATAATGTTTACCGTGATAAAACGTGAGAACATCAAAACGACTGCTGTTAATCTGAAAATTGCTCAGAAAATCCACATAGAACAAAAAGTGTTTAAAACTAAAGGCCTTGCTTGGCAATAAAGGATGAGGTTAAATATACCGAAGTGTCGCTTGTTAAAGACACTTATGGACACTCTTGGTAATTGTCAAAGATCAGTCTGCTCACTTGGGGTATCTCAACATATGCATAAACTAACAACCCTGTGAAAAGTGATAATCACACGAAGTTGTGTGTTTTTATAGATGCTTGATTTCGAGACCTCAAAATATAATTCTGAGGTCTCAAACTCCAATTCGTGGAAATTTACTTCTTTTTCGAAAAACTACGTTACTTCAGAGGGAGCCGTTTCTCACAATGTTTTATAACATCAACAGCTCCCCATTACTCGTTAAAGTAAGGTTTTATGCTAATAATAATTTTGAGTAATTACCAATAGTGTCCAATTGCCTTTAAGAGATTTAAAGGCAATTTGTCCCATAAATTGCGAAAACAATTTCTGGGAACCTTTAGGTTATGTTTTGTTAATTATATTTTATGTAGACCCTGCTTTTAGTTACAAAACACCGTTAGATTACTCATTTACAATGAAGCAAAATATTAAAAGTAAACATAAAGTATTTGTGGATGTTATAGGCCTTATCACACGAAGCAATTAATATGCAGTCAACCTTAGAGACAACCAAATGCAGTGCAAGCTGCAAAACCACTTTGGTAGCACATCAGTATTTTTTTCAAACGATGTCTTACGATTTCCAAGAAAACGTTGAGAATATTTTTTGAGATTGCCTTGAACTGTGCCTTTGCCTCAGTGCGACATGGGGCTCGGGGCAAATCGGGCTAAAATGAATCTTCCACTTAAACGGTTTCAGACGCTTTTTAGAGACCAACTCGACCGATCCAAGGCAACGTGTTCTTTGAAGTGTTAAAAAGCGTCTGAAACCGTTTTTTTTTTATCAAACGCTTACAGCTGGAAAGATATTTTATTTAAATTAAAGTAGAATTTAATGACCCACACAAATTTGTCTCGAAATTGCGTGGTTTTCCTTTTACTGTCCGAACTAACACGGTCGGGCATTTATGGGAGTCAAAAATTTGACTCCCATAATAATGGCCGATCGTGTTAGTCGACGTCGAGCTAAAAGGAAAACCATGCAATTTCGAGGCATGTTTGTGTGGGTCATTTTATTCTACTTTTAAAACATATTATTTTAAACCATATGCATTTTATAACAAACGGTTACAAACGCTTCGTTTTGAGTATCTGTTCAATTTAGCGTATCGCCGTTCATTTTCGTGACACACACGCCTCAAGAAGCGTCTGCGAATTTGAGTGCCGCTTTGATGGATTGCTAAATTGATTGATTATTTTGTTAAATCGAATGACGCAACACTACATTTGACTATAACCATAAAACGAAATCGAATTACCCTTTTCAGTATAGCTTTCGACTTCGTGCGAAATGGAATAGGCTTGCGGTTAAATTGGCTGCTCATTTACCGAAATAATTGGCCGAGAAAATCTGCATTTAAAGCAATGTTTGGAACTTTTAACTAAAGGTTTCTCGGTCAATTTTGGAAAATGAGCAGACAATTTAGCCACCAGCCTATTCTATTTCACACGAAATCGAATGCTACCTGATAAGGGTCATTCGATTTCTTTTTACGACTATAGTCAAAATGTACTTTTACGTCATTAAACAATTCATCGAAGCTGCATTCAAATTCGCAGGATTTATTTGAGGCGTGCGTTTTGTCATTTAATTTCATTTTGGGGCAGTCAATTCTGGAATTGTTTCCTTATACGAACATTAAAGGCATGCGGTTTATTTGTTGCACTCTTGAACATAATATGCCAAGATGAATGACACGCCAACAGATTGATGGTTGGCGAGTTAAAAAAACCCAAAACAAACATTGATTCAAACACATCCAGGTAAAGTCTACTGGAAACATTAAATAAAGAAAATAAGGTTCGCTGGATTTAAAAGTGAAGGTACGGCGTTTATCTGTTTATTTGTATTTTCTTTAGACGTATACTTATTTGAATCCTCTTTTGGAGAAATCGACTACCCCTTTACGAAATTAAAAATAATTAAATCAGCAAAGTCTCTATAGTCGAACCAGCTTTGCTCAGTTGAATGATGACTGAGTGTCATGAAAAAGAATGAGTTTGCTAGGAACTTGAATGCCTCGAAACGAAATTGAATGACCGAATTCTGAATTTGCTACGCAGTAAAAACCGGAGAGGCAAAATAGCTCTAATTCGAACGCATGGAAATTAAATGGCTGCTCATTTTCCGAAATTAACCGAGAAAACCTATACTATTATTTATTTTATGTATTTACATTAATTCTTTGGAAAATACAATAATTATTTGAAGCAGAGGCCGTTCAAGGAAGGGCAAAAGTAAAAACACACACAAATGTAATGAAAATAGGTGCCTTCCCATACCTTGCTCATTAAAAAGCAAAAATTCGTATACATATATATGACACAGAAATCTAAAATTGTAGTGATATTAAAACAAAGGATGGCAAGTAAAAGCAATACACAAACGATGTATACATGAACCACCGTAATAAAAGTAAGGCCCCTAATTGTCAATTGTTAAAACTTGATACCTTTGCGCAGGTGTTCAAACTTAATTGAAACTTTTAGTAATTTGTTTTCATGCGATGACTAAAACTTTCCACTGATTCACCATTCCAGTCTGCCCACACAGTCCGCTCAATGTCTTTTTGGAACAAACAAGGAACAAGACATTGTCTTTATTTTGGAAAGTTTGCAAAATAAGCCGGGTTTATTTCGGTACTTTCCCGGTTGCGAGTTGTTTGCGTTCCTTTTCTTTTCATCGTCTTTCATCCTTTGTGGCCAGACAAAAGACCCGGAATCAATGTGCTTGCACTTTATTGCGTTGTTCACTAGAAAGTGAACATTACGGTGAACAACTCTTTGAGTGTAGCCTTACCACCGTGATATTTCTATTGTAGAACAAATCTCTAAGTTGTAAAACCTTCGAGGGAGCTCACAGCTCAATTTAAATAGATGCCATTTCAAGTCACGTTTCACTCAACAGCAAATTGACTGTTAATTAATGGTACTGGAAACTGTTGGTAATTACTCAAAATAATTGTTAGCATGAAAACTTATTTTGTTATTAACGAGCAAAGAAGAGCTGTTTATAACACATTGTGAGAAGCGACTCCCTCTGAAGTAACAAAGTATTAAGAAAGACGGTAAATTGTTCTCAATCAAATGATAAAGCCTGTATCCCGCAACAAGGGTGTTTTTTCTTTCATTATTCTCTTCCACCCCGATGAGAAATTGAGTTCAAGGTGTGTTATTTTACGAAGGTTGGGATACACCAAGTAAGAAGACTGGTCGTTGACAAAGTTATTATCTCCAACTCTTTGAGAAATCGAATCATGGCGGTGTTCTATCATGTAGGTCTACTGTAGCACACATATAGGCCACATCAGAGCGGGGTGATTTGTTTGAGACGGCACCTAAACCTGTTAGGTATGTTTCATAAATTCACTCTTACATGAATGGAAAACTGAAAAAGATCAAGAGTGAATAAACATACCGTGTAGCCTGTCATTATTGAACAACAAAGGAACAGGCTAGGCAGACCTATATGTCTAGGCACTTCGTCATTGAGTTGTTCGAACAATGTTTAGAGAAGAGTTTGCGGTAACACCATGTAATAACAATCTCTAAATGAGTTGGGGTGGTTCTGAAAAGAACCGTTGGATTAACTCGACGTTTCGATCAGTATGCTCTGATCGTCTTCTGGAGAATGTTTAATGTTTTGGAAACCAGTGGAGTGTTTTAAGCAGCGGTTGATGATTAATGTTTCGGAATCTGGAAAAGACAATGAGAAAACAATAAAGAAATGTCACCCCCCCCTGCTAGCCCCCTCACCCCGCAAGTGCTGTGTGATGCCGTTGGTTGTGTCGCCATTGCTGTGATGATGTTTTGTACACAAATACATGAACAAATCGGCGTGTTGTTCACTTTTTACGTGATTTGGGTGTCTTTCTCAACGATTTGTATAATTTCCGTGCAGGACTGCATGACATAGCGAAGTGTATTACCACAACCATGAACATTTACTACTAAACGGTCATTGTTCCGGCAAGGTTTTCGACAACATGTCAATATTCACTTTCGGTTTAGTTTCGAATTATTAAATATAAAAATATTGTCCAATTGTCCTGCAAGGTAAAGTGTGTAAAGAGTTTATAATAAAGACAGTGGACACTATTGGTAATTGTCAAAGACCAGTCTTTATACTTGGTGTATATCAACATATGCATAAAATAACAAACCTGTGGAATTTTTTTAGCTCGATTGGTCGTGGCAAGACAACTATGAAAGAAGAAAAAAAAACTCACAAGAAGTTGTGTGCTTTTGGATGCTTGATTTCGAGACCTCAAATTCTAAACTTGAGGTCTCGAAATCAAATTCGTGGAAAATTACTTCTTTCTCGAAAACTACGTCACTCCAGAGGGAGCTGTTTCTCACAATGTTTTATATTATCAACCTCTCCCCATTACTCGTTACCAAGTGAGGTTTTATGCTGATAATTATTTTGAGTAATTACCAATAGTATCCACTGCCTTTAAGGAAGATCCTTAATTCGTATAAAAAGCTAAACAGACTTTGATTTAGCTAAAGATGTCCTCGTGTGCAAAACATCGTGCTACCGCGACCCAATGGCGGCGCGCCAACAGTCGGCATTCTGGGTCCAATACGTATCGCTGGATTCGAACTCTTTGCGAGCGAAATGTCTTTAAAAAAGTCTCGCTTGCCTGCAATAACAAAATACAAGCCTAGCTGAATGCACTAAAAACAGAACCTAATCATTTCGTACTCAATGCACGACAAGTTTTGACTTGAATACAATTTTGCGTTCTGTTTGCACGTATGCTCAGATCGTCAGATCTTTTTCATTTATTTTGTAATAAGCAAACCATTTCAGAACACTCCTTGATAATTGCTCACAAAACTCCTGTATTGTCCTTTGGCAAACACAAGAATCCGATGTGTTAGTCAGGTCAAGTGAAGGCTAGTCAAGAGTTAACTACGACGTCCATATTCCTTGTCGTTTTGTTTTGTTTTGTTTGTTTATTAACTAAACAAGGGAGGTCAGTTGACCATCCAATGCCACCTGGTTCTTTTTTCTTTTCAATTCAATATCCTGTGTAGTTTGTAGAACATCGTTCCCTGGTTGTTTTTAACTTTTTTAAGGTATGACACAAATTGGGGTAAAACTGCGTTTTAGCTCCGCTTCCATTGCATTGGCACTGGACACTACACTGGTAATTACACGTGTGATCAAAATAATTGTAAGCATCTGAATGAGAATTAAATTGTGTTTGAAGCTTTGCATGGTGTGGAGAATAAGAGCAACTATAAATATAACTAGACATAGTGTTTTTTGTTAAATACAAAAACACGGTGTTTGGTTGGACGTTACGTGATGACGCAGTTCAAAAACATTGAACCATAAAGATGTTTTTTATACAATGTGTCGTTATTTTATAGTTAAACTTGTATCACACTTTTGAACGCATTGTTTCTTCACAAATGCAATATGTTTGTGTGAGATTGGCATCAGTTTTTTTGTTTGCAACTTATGAAAGCCCTTTAAAAATCTAGCTCACCCCTGCACTTGATGCTGTACACAGATTTGATAATCAACAGCGCCCTCTTTGGTGGGCAAAAAGAGAGCGCTGTTGGGAATTCCCCCAAAAACTTTCGCGCCATATGATTTTTACAAATTTTAAACGTTGTTTTATTGTTATTTAATACCCGATAACGTCTTTTTGAAGGTTCAGCTATCTGTTGAGTTTCAAGGTTCAAATCGATCTCAATTTTGAATTATGCCGTAGATAAGTTCAAAAGTTGTTTTTTTGATGGAAAAAACACGAAGGCGAACTTTGACCCAGGGTAACGACCCGGAAGTTAAGGTCGTACGATTTTAGTGTTTACTTTTCAAATGTTTCCCAAGTCTTTATCTATCCGATGCCCAAGTATGAACATCATAGCTTTTCTATTCGTTGAATAGGTGTGATCAATGGAGCGGAACGGCCAGCCAAAGCGCTTTTGCAGTGTACGCAGTTATCACGCGGGTCAACACATCCGTGGGCTTTATCGTCCGATTTCGACCAGAGTTTCAGGTCAAATTGGTATCATCTCTGTGGGAAAGTTTGAGCAGGATCACTCATCTATAACGGGATGCAAAATTTATGTTGAAATGTTACGTAGTTTTAGAGATCAAAATTTGTAAAATTGTTCAACTTTTGGTTTGAACCGAAAGTCAAGGTCAAATGGGGTCATTTTGTGTGTAGCGTTTTTTGAAATTTGATCGACCTGTCCGATGATATGTAGATTGTCAAAATCCACCATGTGGTTCAGGAGTTATGATTTCTTTAAAATATTTAACTTTGATTTGTTGTAATTCAAAACCTGATGACGTCATCATGACATCATTAAGTTTGTGTGGTCTTATTATTAAGGTTCAATTGTCTGATGAGTTTCAATGTTAAATTCCATATCAATCTTGAGTTATGACAACAAATTGTCTTTTTTTTACAAAAAAACACAAAAAAACACAAAGGCAGAGTTTGACCTTCCGGTACGACCGGAAGATGAGGTCATACGATTTTGGCGTTAACTTTTCAAATGTTGTCCAAGTCTTTATTTATGTGATGCCCAAGTATGAACATCATAGCATTAATATTCGTTGAGATACAGCGAAAAGCAAATGTCGTTTTTCAACTTTAAAAACCTTGCCATGACGTCATCAATGACGTCATCATTCCCAAAAAGTGGCGGTTTCGTCTACTCACTATTGCCTATGTACATAGTAAGTTTTAAGTTTGTACAAGCTTTACTTTTGTTTAAAATTGCTAGAGAAGGTTCGCAGGGAATGAAGAACGCGAGGAAAAAAAAAAAAACCAGAACAATAACAATAGTTGTTCGGCTGTTGGCCGAACACCTAAATATGAATAGTAAACTTGTGGGTACGACCATGAGTAAAATCTCTTTTGAAGGAGTGGTGGCTCTGTAAAGAGCCGGTTTGGTCTCGACGTTTCTAACAGTATACTCAGTAGCGTACACTATTGGTAGTTGTCAAAGACCAGTCTTCTCACTTGGTGTATATTGTAACGTCGACTCGAGCGGTCTAAAAGTCTTCGCTGCAGCTAAACCATAATAAAAACTGACACAATAAAGAAAATAACTGGTGTGAAGCAAGATGTCTCCGTTACTGATAATGGTTTATTCTGTTTCCTTGTTCTCTCTTGTCGATTAACTTCTTTTAATGATTATCTTTAATTCCTTCTCTTTATTTAACCATAATCAAGCCCTGGGTTCGCAATTACTGACCTGTTCTCTGAATCTGATCCTTTCTCCAAGCCCGCCAAATCACAACTGAAAACGCAGCCCCAAAATACGCACTGCTACGGCCTGTGGTCAGCACATGCTGTCCATGTGATCCCCACGCGGGGTTCACGCGTCGTGCACACACAGTGTATGTGCCCGGCACCGCGGCGATGGCTCTGGAACTAGGTCAGCAATTGCGCCCCCATGCGACTGTTTCGCCACATTACCCCCACCTTTAAGAAGGTGATGTGTCCTCACATCATATAACTCAAATTTTACTATCAAATTAGATAAACTGTTTGTTTTTCTCTTCAAAACTTTGGCAAAAACTCTTAACTTTAGACAAAACACATGTAATAAATTTATACACTTGAAAGCGAGGCTCTTTGGTTTCTCAAAAACAATATTAGTCAAACAAAAAGAAAGTTTTAAAACACTTTTCTTTAACACAAAACAAAATGCAATGGATTTCAGGTTTCTTTCCCTGATCTTTTCTCTGTCCAATAATCTTTGGCACTTTTGAAACAAGTTTTCAAACAACAACTTCAAAACTTTTCTTAAAAAATAAACACTTAGAAAAAGGAACAGTTTAGGACTATTTGTAACTAAACTTTAACTAACGCGACACGACGCGACACGACACGACGATAAGTTCGTTGATTGTCCGTCTCGATGAGAAGGCTAGTTCATCCGTCATCCGCTCCTCCGGCTCCATTAGTACTCGTCAGACAATTGGGGGACTGGTATGGGATATCGTTGCTGGATGGGACCCAAGGGATTGTGAGGCAGGGACAGCAGTTGCAGGGGGGTCTCACGGGGAAGGGGCACGGTCAGTTGCTGCAATATGGGTCTCGGACCTGAAAATGGCAGCTGCTGTATTGGGCTGTTTGGGGGAGGCTCAGAACGTCAATGTCTCTACCAGGTGTTCTCGGCACTTCACCTGTCTCTTTGGTTGATGGGGACCGGTCCTTGTGGACATGCTATCAGTGTGTCTAAATCATGCTTCCTATGCCTATAAGAAGCTTCTTCGGCACTCTGCACAGGAGAACGGTTTCACTCCCGAACCTTGCATCGGCCACGTTGGTCCATACTCAAACACTTCTGTCTAGACTTGAACGTAGAGTCATCCCACACTTTAAGTTCGGGGCCAATTGCATATAATTATGGTGCTAAATGTGGCTGCTGTTGTCCTACTGGATCATCCCTTGGATTCAAGAAGCGTAGGGGGTGGTTCATCAAAACTGGTGCTAACTACTAGTGGCGCAACCATGACATGGCTCTTTCTAACCAATGTTTCAGCAGGCTCAAGTAACCAACTAAAAACCGTCATACCACCATGCTCAAGACATTCACAGCAACTTTCTTGGTCCAGGGAGGAATTCTGACTGTGTCTGGAACAGTCATCCGGCAGCTCTGCTGTCAATCCACTGCCTCTCTCAGAGGCAGAAACAATCCCTCCCATTCCAAGCATCTTCGTGACGACTATCACACCATCCTCGCTGCAAGTCTAATCCCAGCAGCACCTATACTTCTAAATGAAACCACAACACCCCGGTGCAGCACACTTAAATAGTCGTTCGTCTCGCTCGCAGTGTTTGGCATTGATTGCCCCTCCCAGTTATCTGGGGAACGTTAACACTGCAGGCAAGGCATCTACGACATGGCATCGGCATTTTCGTGCTTGCGTCCGAGTCAGTGCTCTATTTTACGCATACATCCATTTGCAATCCGTCTACAGCAGCAACATTTCCAACTTGTAAATCAATAATGCAACAGGCCCGTCTTTTCCCCGCTGTTCCTTGGCTCTCATGTACAGCATCTACTGGTCATGGCCCAGTCGGCCTCGAGTCTTCTCTGGCATGTCAGGATAGACTTGCACCAGTCTTCTTGTCTCCTCTGCCGACTCATCACGGCTCTCTGATGGCTTCTGCTGGCGACGACTTCTCAATTTGGCCCTGTTCAAGTCCTTCCCGCCTGAAGGATCCAAGCTACATTCTAAGGTCTTGATAAGTTGCCCGTAGTCTTTTCCTTCGGCTTGCAGACTATCCAAGGTTAGTTGTGCTGACCCCGTCAAAAGTACGGCTTGGTACTCACATTTGTCTTTGTCATCCCAACAATTTCTAGTGGCAAACATCTCAAAATGCTTTAGGTAGGGTTCCCACTGTCTCTTCCCGACATAGGGGTCGGGCTTGATGGTGGGACTATGTGTATCCCCTTTGGCCGTTTCAGCTGAAGCTCTTTATTTTTCTCCTCCCTGTCGGTCATCCACACTATTGACTTGTTGTGGCTGCTCTGTTTTACCACTTCTGGTTCCTTGAGGGTCCCATCTATTGGAACCTCTGCCACTGGCGTAGACAATCCGGTTGTGTTGCCTTCACCAATCCCTTGTCCAAATGCTTGATCACTTTCAAAGGAAAAACTGGCTTGTTGTCCCTTGGAGTCATGATTTTCATCTGTCTTGCCTGACAAACAGTCCACTGGATCAGACTGCTCAGTCTCTGTCCAACCTTTGTCATCGCTTGTCATCTGACCGACATTTCTGGGTTCATCGAGTTTTTGTTTTGGAGACATGTCATTGAACTGCCTTAAATTGTGCCTTAAACTCTGTGACAACAGTTCAATCTCCGTGGAAATCCATCATACTCCCTCTCCAATGCATGGCACAGTTCAACTTTACTCAAACTGGAGTATCTTGGAGCATTCCCGAATGTATTTGCCGTATCCATTGTAGAGTTGTGCTCAATAAAACGCTTGAAAAGTTATTTAAACCCTCTGGATTCTCCGGGCGGCTGTTTGCGTCTCCGGGCGGCTCTACGCCTGTTTCTGGGCGGCTCTATGCCTGTCTCCGGGCGGCTCTACATCTGTCTCCGGGCGGCTCCACGTCGGTATCCGGGCTGCTCTGCGTCTGGCTCCGGGCGGCTCTCCGGGCGGCTCTCCGAGTTATTTAAAAGTGCCTCGGATAACACCACTGGCAATTTCTAGAGACTGTCAGTCCTCGCCTTTCCCGCCCGGCTCGGTATTAACCACTGCCGGTTTCTTGGTTACTCCCCGTCTCCGTTGCTTCTCTACGGGCTCGGTATACACCACTGCCGGTTTTGGCGACTCTCCGTCCCCGTTGATTTCCCTCCCGGCTCGGTATAAAACCACTACCGTTTTTTATTTCATCCAGTTAAACTCCTAATGTGTCCTACCTGTGGGCTAAAATTCCGCAGCTGCCACCAATGTAACGTCGTCTCGAGCGGTCTAAAAGTCTTCGCTGCAGCTAAACCATAATAAAAACTGACACAATAAAGAAAATAACTGGTGTGAAGCAAGATGTCTCCGTTACTGATAATGGTTTATTCTGTTTCCTTGTTCTCTCTTGTCGATTAACTTCTTTTAATGATTATCTTTAATTCCTTCTCTTTATTTAACAATAATCAAGCCCTGGGTTCGCAATTATTGACCTGTTCTCTGAATCTGATCCTTTCTCCAAGCCCGCCAAATCACAACTGAAAACGCAGCCCCAAAATACGCACTGCTACGGCCTGTGGTCAGCACATGCTGTCCATGTGATCCCCACGCGGGGTTCACGCGTCGTGCACACACAGTGTATGTGCCCGGCACCGCGGCGATAGACCTTTTCGCAAATACTGGGGCGCGCGCGTAAAGCTTGGAATTAGGTGCATTGTGGTCTAGCTGGTATCCAAATTTGATTCATATCTATCCCACAATGCACCTCATTCAACAGTCTGCGCTTGCGCATTGGTATTTGCGATAAGGTCTATGGCTCTGGAACTAGGTCAGCAATTGCGCCCCCATGCGACTGTTTCGCCACAATATCAACATTTGCATAAAATTACCAACCTGTGACAATTTGAGCTCAATCGGTCGTCGAAGTTGCGAGATAACAATGAAAGAAAAAATTAACCCTTGTCACACGAAGTTGTGTGCGTCAGGTCAGACGCGCTTGATTTCGAGACCCCAAATTCTAAATCTGAGTTCTCGAAATCAAATTCGGGGAAAATTACTTCCTTATCGAAAACTACTCCACTTCAGAGGAAGCCGTTTCGCACAATGTTTTATATTACCAACCTCTCCCCATTACTCGTTACCAAGTAAGGTTTTATGCTAATAAATATTTTGAGTAATTACCAATATGTGCGCCATGTACCCCTCTGTTTAAATGGTAGTGCTCTCAACCAAACAAAGAGTTGTAAATTCTTAGGTATTAATATTGATGAGAACTTGTCCTGGAAAAAACACATAGATGTTTTAACCACCAGAATCTCAACAAATGTTGGTATTATGAATAGATTGAAATATTTTCTACCGCAAAAGATTTTGTTAACTTTATACAATGCATTCATTCTTTCATATTTAAATTACGCAATATTATCCTGGGGTCACGGAAAGGCACTATGTAACAAACTTTTACTATTGCAAAAGAAAGCCGTTAGAATTATTACAAAAGCCAATTATCTATCTAATTCAGCTCCTATATTTGCCGAACTTAAGGTGCTCAAATTTAATGACCTGTATCGTCTGAACTTTGGTAAATTCATGTTCAAGAACAAATCCTGCCTGTACACCTACGTTTCATTATTCACCACATAAACATGTGATTTTCTGTCATGTCTGTTTTTGTGTGTGATTTATGAGAACTAATTGGAACATGTTTTTTTTTTTTTTAAATCAAAAGCATAAAACCAATAGCTATCAAGTCATTACTTTAAGCAGAAAGGGGTAAATTCTCACTAAAATAATAAGACTTGTAGCTAGAAGTCTTTTATTCCTTTCTGAAAGCACACAAATTCGTCCAACAAGGGTGTTTTTCTTTCATCATTTTCTCGCAACTTCGATGACCGATTGAGCCCAATTAATGTTCACAGGCTTGTCATTTGATGCTTATGATGGGATACACCAAGTGAGAACACTGGTCTTTGACGATTACTAAAGTACGTGTACAGTGCCTTTAACTCATTGTTTTTGTGTTGTAATACAAACCATAACCCCTAGTTTCGTTTGTGTTCTTCTTTTTTCAGGCATTGGAGTTGATGATATGTTCATTATGTTAGCTGCTTGGCGCAAGACGAGCACCAGACTGACTGTGGAACAACGCATGCGTGAAGCATTCTCCGAGGCCGCCATGTCTATTACCATAACGTCTGTGACTGATGGCTTGGCCTTTGGGATTGGAACCATCACAGTTTTTAAGTCTGTGAGGATATTTTGTTTGTATTTGGGTACTGCTGTTCTCTTTGATTACCTGTTTCAGATAACATTCTTCGGGGCTTGTATGGTATTGACCGGTCGGCGGGAGGCGGCGAACAGACACTGCTTGTGTTGCTATAAGGTCAAGTCTAAGATGGAACAAAATTCTATCTTTATCATCTCTCGTTCGGGTACTCCGGAGCAACGTGGGGGCCCCCACGTCGACAGTGGTCATGCTACCCGGCAACCATCCTCACGGATAATACCCACAAGTGAGCATGGTGTGATGGTATTCTTCAAGAGGTTCTACGGGCCTATCATCACAAGTTGGTGGATGGTATTGATCGTTATAGTGCTGTATTGTGGCTACTTGGCCATAGCTATCTTTGGATGTACACAGATCGAGATGGGACTGAGTCTCAGGAACTTAGCGCGTGATGACTCGTATGGGGCTAACTACTTAGATGATGCGCGTTTCTATTTCACATCGTACGGCCCTCAAATCGCCTTAGTTTTTACAGAGCCAAAAGACAGCTGGCATCCAAGCATACAGGACATCATGGAGCAGACTCTTGTCAAGATGGAGGAGACTGAGTATGTCCACGGCAAGGAAGAGAACCTCTCTTCATCCTGGCTTCGTGCCTATCTCTCGTTCCTCAAGTTGAATGGGTTACATGAACCAACCCAGACCCAGTTTATCAACACACTCAGGGATAGTTTTCTCAAACACCCCGCCTACCAACATTACTCTATGGATATTGTATTTAACAAAGATAACACTAGTATTGACTCTTCAAGATTCTTTGTTACCACTAAAGATTTAGATACCACAAATAAAGAGAGTTCTATGATGACAACGCTGAGGGAAGTTGCAAATGATGCCGAGATCCCGGCCATTGTCTACAATCCAAATTTTATCTTCTTTGACCAGTTTATTGCAATCTATCCAAACACCATGCAAAATCTTGGTATCGCCATCGGCGCCATGTTTGTTGTATCTCTACTGATGATCCCAAACCCCATCTGTTCTATCCTCGTCACTCTCTCTCTAACATCCATCGTGACTGGGGTGGTCGGCTTCATGGCTCATTGGGATGTGAACCTCGATAACATCTCCATGATCAACCTCATTATCTGCATAGGTTTCAGTGTGGACTTCTCCGCACACATCAGCTACGCCTACGTATCAGGGAATCAAGGCTCACGTCGTGAGAATGCCATCCACGCTCTCTACTCCCTCGGTATGCCCATCGTTCAGGGATCCCTTACCACTATTCTAGGCATCTTAATCCTCGCATTCTCAGAAACTTACATCTTCCGGACTTTCTTTAAGACAATGTTTCTCGTGATCACTTTGGGAACACTTCACGGTATTGTCTTTATTCCCGTCTTCCTTATGCTCATCATTCCGGCAAAGGAGCAGAATACTGACCAGTTCCCTGATAGGGAAAACCCCGTACCCATTGACATTAAAAGAGCAGCTACAAAAATAGTTCCTATATGGAACCCCGGGTTCATTGCTTATCCTCCGACGAGAGGGTTAGATCGCCGGTAGATCAAATGCCAAATGGGAGGAGGTTGGCCGCTAGACAAACGTCGCCGTATCCTCAGCCTGTGTATTAACTTGTACGTCTTTAATTATATGGCCCTTTTCGAACTCACGGCTTCAGCTTTGGATTCGGCTTTACGCTTCCGTCCGCTCTCTCGTCTGAAGCTGGTGAGTGCGTACGCAAAGCACGCGCGATATGTATTGTCAAAACAACTTCCGCAGGGCCAAGCTAGCCTGTGTCGAATCATGAGCCGAAGCCGTGGTTTCGAAAAGGGCCTGTGAGTGGAACATTCTCAAAGCCAGCACTTAAGACGACTGGGTTAAAAATGTGTAAACATTTGTCACACTTACACAGATTTAATCTTAGCTTAAAACACATATATATATAATATTTAGGACAACCAGTTTCCAGGTGAGCCTAGACTTGACTCGAGTGAGAGAGGTCTCTATAAGCATATCGCACCAACTACTACCAAACAAGCCGTATTAACCCTTTATCATGCTGTCTCCATCGCGGTAATTTTCTTCGTAACGAATAACAATATAATGAATGCTATTCATAATTTTGAAAATAAGACCCGGACTATTTTCTCCTACCAGCCTCGATTTGGTATCATTGATAAAATGGGAGAATTTCAAGATGGCTGCACCATGATGGCTGCACCAAAATGCGGTCCCGAGAATGGGAAAAGGTTTGGGAATCCAGAGCTTTACAGAGCAATAGTTTTCTGGCGATGGCACGGGATTGCGACTTGAGTCAAGTCTAGGTTCAGCCTGATCCAGAAATGGGTCAGGCACCATGGGACCTGGGATTCGGGTAAAATGTACACGAGAGTAAAAATTTCTCCGAAAAAAATTATTTCATGAATATTTGACAAAGGAATTTTTTTTTTTGATTTTTTAATCTAAAACTTTCTATCATTCTTTTTGCAATGTATAAAGATGAATAATATAACACTGACTTAAAAGTCTCACACAGTGTCTCTATATATACATGTAAGCTCTCCAAAAAATGTTTTCTCTAAATGTGAAATAGTCTCCTGGAGAAGGGGTTTTGTTGATGACATTCATTTTGACACTATGGCATCGAGTCATAAAAACGGTGTATTGTAAACTCACAAAAATTGTTTACCCCCGACCACAACCACGTTGCAATACAGGTTTATAACAAAAAACGTGTGATCGCATGTAAAAGGCACTGGACACGTTTGGTAATGGTCAAAGACCGGTATTCTCGCTCGGTGTGCTGCAACATTTACATCAAACTTGTGAAACGTTTGACTCAATTTATTGTTCATCGCAGTTGCAAGAAAATAATGAAAGAACAAAAAGCACAAGTGTGTACTTTCAGATCCATAACAAAAAGGCTTCAGCTATTGAGCGATGATCGAACTATCTCTTTCTTACAAACGTTACTTCAGAGGGAGCCGTTTCTCATAATGTTTTACACTATCAACTGGGCCCAATTTCATGGCTCTGCTTACCGTAAGGACAGAATCGGCCCTTACGGAAGCAGGGAATTCTGTGCTTTCGGCAAGCGTATTTCACGGGTTCCGGCGAATTTTGGCTTGTGTGCGTGCGTACTCCACGTTACTAGGCATTCTACGTTCGGCGGTTAGCAGAGCCATGAAATTGGGCCCAGCTCTCCATTGCTCTTTTAAACAAAAGAAGGTCAAGGTATATGTCTACGTGCTACACGTTCAGGTTCAATTGTTGAGAGTAACCTTAATTAATTCTATACCTGCGGGCGAACACAGGCTGGTGGTAGAAAGGAAACAAACTTGTTTTTCGAAAGGTATACATGTGAGCGGTTCTATTTGATAAAAAATTAATAATGTACTGTGTCATGGGGTCAGTGTGGCAGTAGTCTCGGGCCAAGACGTCAGTGCATGATAGTGGACAGTGTACTACGTTCAGTTGAAAATCGCTAGAGTGTGCTCTCTTACGGTATGATTTAACCAACTTGACTGGCGAGCTTGACGTCTTGGGTCAAGACTAGTGTGGCACGGGATTCTGTCTCCGAGATTCTGTCCTCCCCGCGGGGTGCACCCCATCAAATAGGAGAAAACAGAGCGTCGAGCTCATTCATAATTTGTAGGCCCTGAAAATATTCTATATCAGACAGATTTGAGAGCCCCCAGAAAGTGTTTCAGTGTAAAAATGTTGTCCCATTGTGACCCGGGGTTGTTGACTTCCAGCTTGAGGCATTTTGGATGACATAGGCCCTGAAATAAATGGTCCTATTTGCTGAGAGGTGTAGGGACATTTTCAAGATTGATGCTCGGACGTTTTGAAAATATTAGACTTGTTGAAGGGGTGTTTTTAACTTGGAGGGAGAATAACTCGACGGGCCCAGGGACTCCCCATATAAAATTGAGCAGAGAATAAAAGTTCAAGAGTCAATCAATAATTTGTTTTCCCTTTCAAGTTAAAAGCTGTGAGACTTTTAAGTATTTTTCGTGTATTTTTGAATATTTAGCACTTTGCACTGTGTGCTATGGGAGATTATTTGGTGGGGTTCACCCCCATGGTCCTCCCTTTAATTAGGGCGGACTGTGTACAGCGCCCTCTTTTGAATCTTCCTCATTCAGCCCACGTTATAATATCCCATGGTGAATAGAATCTCCGACAGATTTTTCTTGAATTGATACGAATAATAAACCGATGGTTGACCTAATTAAAGCTTACCGTCTTGGTACCATAACTGAAGAAAGATCACCAACATGCCTGACAATATTTTCCGTCCGAAAAATTGCCATAATTATATTGGCATAAATTGGAAATGCAGCAGTGTAAAGAGACAATGGGTTTATAATTATTAATAACAAACTATTTTAATGTCAATTTAGATTTGTTTAAAGTTGTTTAAAATTTTACTTTTTTAAGAATTCGAAGCTGTTATCAACAACCCCACCTCGTGAGTATGACACGTTAGAGGGGGGGGGGGGGGGGTGTCAGAACCTAATGGTGTATACGGCGTTGTATCATTGTATACTTAGTTTGCTGTAACACCATGTTGTGAGAATTGTTCCCTTGATAAAATGCCTTGCTAACTGTTTTTTCTATCATTTCCAACTTCGTTAACAAGTACTTGTAGGACAGTTCTTTTCAGAACTATTGTTTCAAAATTCTGAAATCTACTCTGTGGCAGTAGAATAAAGCAAGACAAGTATGAAATAAGTTAAACATGTACACAACAAAAGAAGATAACAATTTACACTCAGTGGTCCACCAAAAAAAAAAAAAAAAAACCTCACCATGCAATGCCTCAGATCTAATTGTATCATGTTATTGCATATTGTGTGATTCTGGTAAGTTGAAGACACCTCAGAGTTTGCTTTAGCATTGAAGAAGAGCAGGTGTGTAATAGTTTACGAAAACCAAGATTTAAATTTACTATTCAGAGTTATATGTATAGTATCTGTCAGTCTAGTTGAAGATAAATACAAATATTATTGTTTTACTATTTAAAAGTACGAGAAGATTAAATTCAACATTTGGTTAGAAACTAATTTATAAATAACAAGCAAAAGAGGAATGCCTTTTTACTGAAAAAGTTAAGTAAATTGAACAGCTGTAGAACAGATCCAATACCAAGAAAATCATGCTCAGCATAAGCTGGTTACCTACACAGTGCCATGTGATATACATTGCTTGCAACTGGTTCTCAACTACTTAGTATGAAGTGAGTTTTCCCTGCTCAGCCCAGGTACATGTACATAGTTTATAGAGCCAAAATGTTGCAAGGAACAAACACGCGCAACTCAGTAATAATTTCAAATTAAAGATTTATTAAATTTGTATTCAAGTTTGCAAAATGTTACAGACTATTCTTTTACAATAGAAGATTTAAAAGCAATGTTGTGTAATACTACTGCATTTACCTTCAAAATAAAGAATTTATAATTTAAATTTGCAACCCTCCTACTGTTGGTACAATTATCTAAAAAGTTGATGCACACTATCGTGGCTTCAAATACTAACCAGCTCCCCCCCCCCCGCCCAGTTTTATAGAGCTCCTTTAGCAGTAAATATTGATATATATTTGGTTTGCAGTAACACCATGTGTGTATCTACTTGCCAGGTAGAGATTGATCTTTAGGGAACTGTCTTGCTATTATATTCTTCTATCGTGGAGTAAATATTGCTTAACAATTTGTCTGCTTAGCCAAAATTAAGAGGTTAGCAGTTTCAAAGAAACATGTGACATTGTATTGTGGCTGATAGCCTTACTCTAGTAAGCATACTTTTATTTAAGCAGCTGTGTTTAAGCAGCTCTTTGAAATTGGGCCATAGCCTGTAAAACCATGGTTGTACATTAAATAAAAAGGTATGAACCCTAAAGAAAAGTATCATCGTCTTTGACATTTATCAGGCCCTATTTCATGGCACTGATTTAAAGACACTAGACACTATTGTAATTGTCAAAGACTAGTCTTCACAGTTGGTGTATCTCAACATTTGCATAAAATAACAACTCAGTAATGATTTCAAATTAAAGATTTATTAAATTTGTAGTTAAGTTTGCAAAATGTTACAGACTATATTTTGCTTAACAGCATCATGAAATTGGGACCAGATCAGCTGAAGAAAAATTGCATGCCTGGTAAAAGGCTTGAGTAAATTAAAATAATAAGACAGACTGACATCCATTTCTTGACCGTTGACCCATGACCTTTATTGGCCAGGTGCAGACAGACTCTTCTCCATAAACTTTCTTTTAGCAAAGCACATCCACCACTTGCTTGGTTTATCTGTTGCCGGATCAAAGACTTTTTCTACGAGACGCTGTCCAGTCTCTTGCCGAATCTGGGTCAGGTACGATCGAACTTGATCTGTTGGAGTATAGAGAATTAAAAAATGAAAAAATAAATAAAAATTGATTCATCAGAGAAATTCATTTCAAAGAACTTTATTCTATTCAGAAAGGCCCTTTGTTTCAAAAAGTTTGTAAACACATTTAAGAGAATAAGCAGAATCTACAGCCAACAATGGCAGAAATACAGAGGCAAACATCCAGCAAACATCAGAATCAGACCTAGAATCTGGTGCTACTCAAACGCTCAATCATGACGAGCCCAACCTGTTTAAAAGTAAACGTTGGGTTGTTTTAATCCTATGTACCTATGTAGATGTGACAATTACCATGCAGGAAGAATAATCCACAAAAGAATGCACAATCTCTCAGATCAAAATTTTCGGGCGTAAAAACTGACATCTTTCAACACATGAAAACAAATGTTCATCAAAATGCTTTATACCAAAGCTACTTTACTTATAACGAAGTAAGATTTTATTGCCATTAATTGTAAAAAACATTCCCTGTAAAGGATTTGGGTACTTTTTCGAAATGTCTGCACAGATTTACGCTAAACTTATAGGGTTTGAAGATAATGAAAGTAGAAAGGTTCCCTTCAAATATTACTCACTGAGGTGCTTTTGTTTTTGAGAATTGAGTAAAACAATGTTGGGAAATAATTTTGGTCCTAGTCGGATGAAAACTATTTTAGCATGTAAAACAGATTAACCAGCTATGAACGTACCACAACTGGTTAACATTTTTTTACATGCTAATACGGTACTGAGAAAAAAACTATTTTCCTGACATTGTTTTACTCATTTCACAAAAACTACAGAACCCCAATAAGTAATATTTGAAGGGAAGCTTTCCACTATCATTATCTTCAAATCTTGTAAGTTTAATGTAAATCTGAGGACATTTTGAAAAAGTACCCGAATCCTTTATTACTATGAGCCCAATCATAAATTTCTGTTATCTTACCTGCTTCATTCTTGTTAGATGGCTTCTGGTACATGGCGTTCAACGGGAACCGTGGCTCACCAGGAATGTCAAAGTTAGCTATAGCAAGGCTGATCAGGTCCTTCTTACCGTTAACCTTGGATGTGCACTGAAAATAAAATTTAAGAATTATATTTCAATCTCCTGAAATGAGTACAAACAAGGACCACTGTTCATTCAAACTGATAAAAAACAGAAGCACTTGGGTCACCTTAGTTTATTATCGGGCTTTTGAAAGAAAAAAAATTAACATAAAAATACAAAATAGTGAAAAAATTTACTTGCATTTTTCTTTTCACATTTAACTCTAAGCTACTCTCAAAATTCCCTTCGTTAATCTGGTTCAAATCTGCTAAATTTAGTACATTAACAGCAAAATCACAACAGTTGGCCTGGAGTCAAGTACACGAGTTCCATAAAATAGGGGTGGGGTTTATAAAGCTCATCAATCAATCACTTATAGTCAATATAATCAATATCACTTTTACTTCCACAGTCACATGGAGGCATCATCCTACAATGTCCTAAAAGCCGAGGCTTATGGTGGATGTGGCTGTTACAACAAAACAAAACAAAATAGGAAAACAGCACTAAATGGACTAATAAATAAATACTAACTGTATCATGAATACAGACAAAGCATACAAAGAATACAACAAAAATACAACATGGACATTGTGAACAATGCTCAATTATTAGGCCTATAATATACACCAAATGTTATTTACATAATTACACATTTTAAATAACATTAATAGTGACCATGGCAGTATGATATTATGAAGTGAATGTATCTACAAAGTCCACCACATACAATAGCTTTATTATAACAAAGCTAACTTTGGTGTACACAACGCAGGTTTCACACCAGGATTTTTCAAAACGGTGGGGCAATCTGGACCCAAATCTGGAAGTTTGGCTTGAATTGTTACAAGATCCATGGGAATATTTTCTACCTGGATTTTTTTTTTAAAGCCCTCGGCCTTCTCCCGTAACAGTGGTCTACTCCCTGAACAGTGGTCCACTCCCTAAACAGTGGTCCACTCCCTTAACAGTGGTCCACTCCCTGAACAGTGGTCCACTGGCCAAATGTCACTTCAACCCGTTGTATTTCTGTTAATTTTTATGTACACTGTTTTGTAATTCAGCCAGTACATGAAGCTGCAATGAGCAGTTTTTAAAATAAACCATAACAATAATAATAATAATACAAACACCCGAGGTCCAGTCAAACTCTAAGTGGTCCGGCTGGCTACTTAAATGTTGAAAAGTGTCTCTATTTCGAAATTATGAGAAGTAAAAAAGCTAATGGACTAGTGAAACGACAAACTAAACAGTTCTACCGGTCGATCACTAAAACAACAAATTGAGGGCAAACCCTGGCCCTGCTGTGCTATCTGAAGCAATACACATGGTTTTATCTTGATGTTTGGTTCAATTGGTCTGAAGGAAAAACAAAAACTACCCCAACACAAACTTATTTTGTTGCGCATCAGTCTTTTTGCATTCAGCTGCAATTGGCGCATACAGACACTCAATTTGTGCAAATCAGCTAAATATGCTCATGCATTG
Source organism: Asterias rubens (assembly GCF_902459465.1). Classification (NCBI taxonomy): domain Eukaryota; kingdom Metazoa; phylum Echinodermata; class Asteroidea; order Forcipulatida; family Asteriidae; genus Asterias; species Asterias rubens. The sequence continues at coordinate 1,603,755 of NC_047066.1, read as the reverse complement.
GGAGGACCCTGCAACCTTTCCAGTTGAAAATTTCAAACGGATGGTCAACTCGCTGGAAAATGTTACCAAAGAGTACGAAGTTTAAACAAATAGACCCATTGTGTATGACGTCACGGTATCAAAAAGGAAGCAGATCATTGGACAATAGCTGTTCTCTGTGCGTAAAAATCTCAGCCTACCTGACCTCCGCCTACCTGTAGCGTTTCGATTTCTGATTTCTTACACAATACAGAACGTGCCTCAGAACAATGCGCATCATTTTGGGTGTCAACTCTCATTTGTGCACGTTTGTATACGATTTTGACACCCAAAATGAAACCCATGATACGCACATCTGAGTATGCTGCGCGTAATGCAAGGGGTCTAGAGAGAACGTACCCTTTGCAATTTCTTCAGGCACTCAGTGATGTATAGTGTGATGTAGATCAGAACTCTGTCTGCTTCACTCTGAAAATAAATAACAAAACATTGCAGTTTGCAATGAGTGTCTGACTTGATCATGGTTGGATAAAGGTAAAAACAGTACCAAACATTTGCAAACTTTGAGTTGGTGCACCTTTGGGTCTTTTTAGAGAAACATGGCTTGATTTAGTCACGAGCCTCGATCTGAGTCCCAATTGTGATTTGTGTGTGCTTGAGAAAGAATACTTGGTTTGAGCAAGATACTTAATCATTATTACTTTGTCCTTCAGATGGGACATTATTAAACTCTATATCCTATCACATTAACTAGGATTGGAAGTGTAGGGTTAACCCTGGTGTTTCTGGTTCACATAGCAAGCAACCTTGTTTACAGGTTTCCTCAGGCTTGCGAGCTGCAGTGATTTAGTTAAGTGTGTTCCCCAACAGATCGATCAACAATCAGGAAATTAGGAAAAAATCCTATTACATCACAGACCTGTAAACTGGAGGCAAGAAGTACATGTAAGGATCCTTTCACAATAAACATAATTAGACTTTATTTTTACCCCGACTTTTTTCCAAACTTCCATGACAAACAACTTCCATTTCGAACATTTCGTAAATTTTTGCAGTAAAATATGCTTAAATATAGGATTAAAAAATTTCGCCTCAAGTTATCGAGCAATCTTGGAGGTCAATGTACAGGTATGTGGTATGAAATCTAATCTAAAACGGCGAAGGTCGTCAGTTAAAGCCATTGGGCATTTTTGGTAAACAGTAAATAATATTCTTCATCCCTGATGCAAATTTAACATCCATTGAACTAATTAGTATTGTAAATTTGTCTTTGTTTAACCCCAAACAATCTTTTAAACTTCCATGAAAAGTAAAAGGTTGTGGCTCCTTACTTTGATTTCATAGGTTCTGAAGAACACATTGGCCTTGAAATAGGACATGGATTCATCGATGATGTCAGGATTTCCATCACCTTCAAATAGGAAGAAAAAGAAGTGTAACTGTTACAATTTGAATTGGGAACACAAATTTAAACATTAAAGGCACTGGACACGTTTGGTAATTGTCAAAGACCAGTATTCTCCCTTGGTGTATCCCAACATGCATTAAAACAAAAAACATGGAGGAAAAAACACACTTGTTGCACTACTTGTACTTTGTGTGCTTTGAGATGCATTTATAATAAAAGGCTTCAGCTGAAGTAAGTCTTTTAAGTAGTTAAGTGAGAAATTACTTCTTTCTCCAAAACTACGCTACTTCACAGTATTAGTAGAGCTTGACAAGACAGTCACAGGCACTGTCATGTTTTGGGCAATCAACCATGAAATAACAAATCTGCAAAACTAAAATCCGTAAAATCCGTTGTGAGTCAGGAGAACATAGTAAAAAAAACTAGGATAAAGTTTTCTAGAATAATACTTCATTTTAGAGGGAAAAAGAGGGGAAAATAGTTTTAGGGTAATTTTAGAGGAAAAAGAAATAGAGGAAAAAAAGAAATAGTAATTTATGACTTTTATATCAGTAAGCTTTCAACTAAACCTTTCCGGGCATTATAAAGAGTCCACCGTTATACTGTCCAAAAACAAATTTGTGAATAAACACGTCATTCGATGTGAGTGTGAAATATGGACTAGCAAAAAAGTTGATGGACCAGTGAAATGACAAACTTAATGGGCCCAATTTTATGGCTCTGCTTACCATTTCAGCAAAGAATCGGCGCTTGCAGAGAATTCTGTCATGTCTGTGCTTACGTCAAGCGAAATTCACTGGTTAGTGGGGAATTTCGTTTGTGAGCATGCGTACCCAACGTTACCAGGCATTCTAGGCTTATACAAAACTAGCGCATAAAATCAGCCCTTGCACATACACATGTAAGCAGAGAATGGTTATCGTAAGTGCAGAATTCAGTGCGGTAAGCAGAGCCATGAAAGTGGGCCCTGGTCCTGCTGGCTGGTCAAGGAAACCGTTAAAGGCAAACCAGACACGGATGTTGCATTATCCCTCAAACTTTTTAGTCGAATTACCTGGAGGTGCTGGGCCTTTAAATTTGGTGTTTAGTGGAAGCAACGCTAGTTTGCAAACACTCGTTTGAGCTTGAAGGGCAGAGTGATATGCCTGAAACGAAAAAAAAAAAAAATAAGAAAATGAAAGTAAATCGTTTATTAAGCAAGGTTATAGCCAAGATTTGGTTGTAGGCGGGGCTGGAATTACACGCAGGCCATGGAGGCCATTGCCTAAATTGCCCTTGTCTTGGCCCTGGCGCCCCTTGAAAATGTTCTCATTGACTTTAAGATTTTCCAATGGAAATGCCCTATATTACAAAATGAAAATGGCCTTGCCCAATCAAAGATGAAATTCATTGCCTGTAAAGGGAGCTATTATTTAAAAACTGAGTGTCCAAATTGTTCACTCATGGTACATTAACATCGAACATGTAAATGACAGACAGATAAAGCAGGTTACAGGGTGTCCAAATTTAAAACAGGGTGTCTTAAAGACACTCAGAGTGCAGATATCCCTCTGGCTAAATGCCGGTTTAAAGTCGGTCGCGTGATGGTCGCGGGATGGAAATTTACGCACGCGACACAGTTTATGGTCATTGCTGAGGCCTAAAAACTGTACCTGTTTTTGATAGCGTGTCAAGATTTTCATCACGCGACCATCCCGCGACCAACTATAAACCGGCCTTTACACTATGTTTCACAGGTGTCTGGATTAGCTTTTAGGAATCGACCAATGTATTCAACATTTTATTAGACAAAAATATAGAATGGACAAAATCTTATAATCCAGCTTGGTTTATTCACATTTTTTAGAAGGAAGTTGTTTCTTACAAATGTCTGTAAAGCATTATCAACAGCTGCAGTGCTTATTACCAATATAAAATCAAGACCCTCCCAAGACCCAGTAACTGGGGCGCTGTATGACAACATTTCAAAGAAAAACAAAGTACAGCGCCCCAGTACTGGGTCTCCTCCCTTTATATTTATAAAGTTTAAAACAGATATTCGTTGGACCACACAGAGTACACACACAACAGTGATGATCACTCACTAGATTCAGTAACTGGGGCGCTGTATTCCTTTTTTAAAATTTTGACATTATCTGTCACTACTAGCTAGATAATCGCTAGTGTCAAAATTTCGTAAAAAGGAATCTAGCGCCCCAGTTACTGGGTCTTATCACTCACCATTCCCCATTCTTTCATGCGTTGCAGTTTATCTGCTATAAATAACAATTGTTGTGTCCTGGGAGAACATGCTAAATCAAATCAACTATTTAATTGTACTGGCAAACTTAACTACAATTACATAAATTTGAAATAAAAACTTAAAATGTTCTCAGTCACTCAACAATGTTGTTGTTGAATATGAATTGTCGCAGGCCTACACTAACTTTTAAAATTTGACTTAATTTGATATAAACTATATCCTCCTCTTACCAGTTTTTATGGTATTATGCCTTTTTCTTTGAATTGGGAAATAAATAATGATGCCATATATCAACCGATGCCCTAATTATCTTCATTTGTTAATATGAAGAATGCAAACATATATTAAAACTTGATGGACATTGAAATGTTCACACCACACACCGATCTTCGATGACTTCAAGTGGCCCCATTTGTTTTGAGTTTTTCCTGTTTTCACGGCAAATAAGAAAGTATGGTTTCCCGGTGAATCCATACATGGAAGAAACATCTGCAGTGACCACAAGTGTTCTTTGAGACTCTGTGTATGACTCTATAGCCAGCAGTTGTCTTCATTTTATAAACAATATTTTTTTATTAAATTTTAAAAATTACCATGGTAACTTGCGAAAAATAAAAAATATAAAAACATTAATAAAATGTGTGAATAATTACTGGCTTTCAAAACTGATTTTTATTTATTTTTAAATTTTTTTTTCCTTCTTAATAATTATAATAAAGCGTATAAATAAACAGTGATAATTGAATCAACAAGCTGATTTTTAAATTTTAATAATAATAATAATATTGATATGAGGGTTAAAAAATAAAAATCTCCAAAAATATTAGAAAATGATATAAGGCACATGGCTTCTTTAAGCCTCTATTATTTTTTTCCAGAATGCTCAGCAAAATATTCAGTCACATGATTTGATCATTATGAATTGTGAATTGAAATAGTGTTTGATGAAACTTTTTCGGTGGGCAAATATTTTTATATATAATGGCCTCAAGTCAATAATTAATAATGACATATTTTTGTACCGGATAACTTTCCGTATGGCGCCACCACTTTTTCACTCATTTTTACAAAAAGGGATATATCAATCAGGTAAATTAGATACTATATTATTTTATTTCGAATGAAAAAGTGGTGGCGCCATACGGAAACTTTTCCCTTGTGGATAACTTTCCGTATGGCGCCACCACTTTCCACTCATTTTATAAAAATGGATATATCAATCAGGTAAATTGGATACTATATTATTTTATTTCGAATGAATAAGTGGTGGCGCCATACGGAAACTTTTCCCACCACTTATTCATTCGAAATAAAATAATATAGTATCCAATTTACCTGATTGATATATCCATTTTTATAAAATGAGTGGAAAGTGGTGGCGCCATACGGAAAGTTATCCACAAGTAACTTAAAATAAGTGGGTTTTGGTCAAGGGAGAGGAGACTCTTTGCTTGGCAAATAAAACCACACAATTTGTATCTAGGGACTGTTTACATCGCGCAAAGAGAGGTAAAAGATTTGCCACGATTTTAGGGACACCTCGAAAACAGGACCTCCTACGATATATATGATATAAACTAGTTGTAAAAAAATATAAACATTACAAACTTTTTGAGACAAAGGTTCATCTTCTTACCGGCATTTTGATGAGATTTTCTGCAATTCTTCAACTACACAAGAAAACAAAATCAGTTCCACCCGCAGTCCGATCCCCAACGCGGAAGTACACGGGCCACTGCCTCTTCCTAAATGTCACGTGACTATTTTCACCCACAATGCATCTATGTTTTTCAAGATGGCTGCGCCCATGAAGCAAAACAGTAAGATGTCGTTTTCCAGTTAACTCTTGTAAATATATAAATTTATTGTAAAAGATGTTACAACCCTAAAATTAATTGTCGTGGTTTATTCAACGGCCCGACATGGCAATCAGTAGGCCTACAGGGAGGGCAACGTAATAAATATCCGGCGAGCGTATGTGATCGGAATGAACTGACTGCCCTCACGTCACACAGTCGCTGAGGGCGACCCGTAATATTTTGCAATAATTATTTTTGATCGAGTGAGGGCGCTTTAATCAGGGAACGGCCAGAGCCGTGGGAACGGCTCTTGGGAACGCCCCACACACATATAAAGAATCATATAGACATTTGAAAAAGCTGCTTATTCAGCACAAGTAGCTAAGCGCAACAAATATTTTGCTTACCAGAATTACCAGCCAACTTCTATTTTCGTACAAAAGTTGTGACATGTTTCCTGCTCATTTCTTCTAAGCGAAATTGTAAGCAATGATTTTCTTGCTGAAGCAGCTCTATTAAGTTGGGCCTAGGTGCAAACAGAACTATTTTTAGTTATGGCATAAAACTCAACCTTCTTTCGGGCACAAAGGGTACGTTTTCCCCAGTAACAAAAGGGCGTAAGCAATATGGCACCTGACAAAAACAATGTGTCATTTAATGTTATATTTTTGCTGCTAGAATTTCCAATTCCTATGCAGAATTTAACCTTGCTGAAGGAGATCAAATAAATGACAGAAAACCGATCAAACTTTTTCATTCAGTTTTCTTTGAGCATAATTTTGGACACGAAATGCTTATGCCCTTTTATAACCGGTAACTATTCATGTAATACACACTCTAGAAAAATAGTTAGATAATATTTATTTTCCACATCTTATTTTAATATGGAATTTCAATTTCCATTGGCATAAGTGTTAAAAACTTACAAATTTTATAGTAAAAATTATGTAAGCATAGACTACAGTGAACAATACTGGCATTACGAAAATACAATCTGATGTACGCACAGTAGTGCACTGGTCATAAAAATACTGCATTAATAGTGTGGCGAAGCAGTCGCATGGGGCGCAATTGCTGACCTACTTCCAGAGCTATCGCCAGCGGTGCCGGGCACACCAACTGTGTGGGATCACATGGACAGCATGTGCTGACCACAGGCCGCAGCAGTGGGTATTTTTAGATTGCGTTTTTAGTTGTGATTTGGCGGGCTTGGAGGAAAGAACAGATTGAGAGAACAGGTCAGTAATTGCGCACACAGGGCTTGATTATGGTTAAATAAAGAGAAGGAGTTAAAGAGAATCATTAAAAGGAGTTAATCGACAAGAGAGAATAAGGAAACAGAATAAACCATTATCAGTAACGGAGACATATTGCTTCACACCAGTTGTTTTCTTTATTGTGTCAATTATTATTATTGTTTAGCTGCAGCGAAGACTTTTAGACCGCTCGAGTCGACGTTACAATAGTAACTATGCACGCGACGTGTTCATAACTGTCTACAATTAAACTTGTGTAAATAAGAAATTAAAGTCATTATAATGTTCCCGTGGACTTTACTACAGTATCAGTACTTCAGATAAACTACAGTAAGTAAATACACAAATTACAATAATTTATAATTATTCAATTCAGTTAAAAGCTCACATTTATTTACATATCTTCAAGAAAACAGTACAACGCCATTTTAATAATTTATAAAGAAGTAACCATCAAACAAGGCTATTTTACAAGGCAGAGAATATTATATAAATAAAGTATTGAGGCGTAATTATAATAATAGTATTCTAAACACGTTTTGAGCGCTAATAGACAAAATGCAATTTGTTTTTTAAATTTTTAAAACCTTTTTTTTAAGTTTGCGCGGTTTGATCAGTGTGTGCAGAGAGTGAAGTGCATGTTAGTATTAATTAAATTATTATTGTGAGTGGAATTTGTTATGTTTTAGTGCTAGGGTCAAGTTAAAGTATTAAGTGTGAGGGTGGGAGTGCACGGGCTCGATTTCACAAAACCGAAGATCAATCTTAAGACGAGTTGTCAAAATTAACAAAGTGATCAAGTGATGTGTATTGTGACATCACACTTTGATAAGCAATTAAGATTGTATGATACATCTTAGGTCTTTGTGAAACCGAGCCCTGGTGTTGTGATTGTGGCGCGGGCATTGCATTTAAATTGCAACATTGCGAATCTCTCAATAAGATGCATTTGTCTATTAATTTTGCGCTCAAAGGTGTACACTTGTAGTTTCCCAAACGCTTTGAACTTTATAGGGTTGTAAAATAAAGTTACGTTTGCATCACCAGAATAAGAAAGATGGAGGGCCCGTAAACGTAATACCCAAAAGATAGTTGTAGACATAACTTAGTTAAAGGGCCAGACCAAAAAAACCAGATTTGATGAAGATTTTTGCATTATTAAATAAGTTTTTCAAGAAACTTTTTTTTCATAACTGAAAATTATTGTAAGAAATTATACTGATAATGATAAAGTAAAAAAAAATATATATATATAATTTCTTGCTGTAATTTCTGAGAAAGATATTGTTAAAGACAAGAAGGGAATTTTAAACAACGATTTTCTAAATAAACTTTAAACTTCATGTTGGTACAGCTTTAGTTTTCTGAATCACTTTAAACTTTCCTTCATTATATTAAAAGTCATTTTTCGGCATCAAAAAACGATTCATAAATTGCGCTTATCATAATAGGGCCAAATTTTATGGAGCTGTTAAGCACACAAAAATGATGCTCACCATTATAATGGTTACCAGCAAGAGTGCAATTGCTACATATGCAATTGTGGCTGGTATCCATCTAATTTTTGATTAGCAGAAAGTTGTTTAGCAAAACTAAAGGCCCAGATACTTTTGGTGAGCTCATATACCTGGCAAGTAGATGGAGATTGGAGTTGTATTCCTAAGTGTCCCGAATCCATCAAAATCCAAAGAGTATGTACTTCAATGTATAACGAATGTGCTTTTGTGATAGCACAACAATGCTTGGCATGAGGCCAGCCTGGAATTTTGTTTGGTACAATAATGGTATTGGAGTTTGATGGATTCAAGAAAAGCCTATAGAGTAAACAATATAGACCTTTATCACGCTGTCACTATCTTGGTCCTGTTCCCTGTTTCCCAAAGCAGTAATAAATGCTAACATTCATTGCGCATGACACCAGACTATTATTTCGTCCAGCCTTAGTTTGGTTACAATGAGATGGAATGGAGTTAAATCAAGATGACCACACCGTGATAAAGGTCTATACTAATGCAGTGTCTGCGAATTTGCGACTGTGGCTTCGGCTGTGGCTTGGTCGTCGCGTGCAAATGCGTTAAAGCATGATGGTGGCCATAGAAATACCCTTGCCATAGCCACAGTCGCAAATTCGGAAACAACCTTAAAAAAAAGCCATGTCACAACCTGGAGGCAACCTTTGCACTGTAAGAAACATTTCACGAAAGAAACATTTCGGCAACACACAAAACAGTATGCTTGCAAATGATGAAAACACTGAAATTTGAATGGATTTTGTTCTTTAAAATCGCCTGGAACTGAGTGCCTTCTGCCTTGTGTGACATGACCCAATCCCACATCACACACCGAACTCGTTCTCACTATGTTCTGAAAAGTATAGTCTTGGTGCAAGACGTTGTTATTCAAACTATCACTTGACTAACGCGATCTTCCGCTCGCTCCCTCATCGCCGGCGCCTGTGCACACTACAACTGTCTTGCACCAAGACTACATTTTTTCAGGACGTGTGGGAACGAGTTCGATGTGATGGGGGTATTAAGATGATCTTCTCCTGGTGCGTCTTCAATGCGTCGTCGTCATCCAGATTGTTTCACTTGAACTCCATGCCCAGGAGAATCGTCTAGCAGACTTGGCACTTTCTTAAAGGCAGAGCAGACTTTTGGTAATATTGTCAAAGACCATTTTCTTCACTCTTGGTTTTCACCCAATTTAAACATACAAAAAGGCAATTTGTTTTGCTCAATTGGATATCAAAGGTGCAAGGATTTAATGATGAAAGAAAAACCCATCGTTGTAAATAATGTTGTGCTTTCGGATGACTGAGAAAAGCTTCATACCTAAAGTTTTTCTCATATTCAAATGTTGGTGAATCATTACACCCCCCTTTCTCGAAAACTACTTTTACCTCAAAAGGGTATGTTTCTAACAATGTTTCTTGACCAAGAAAGATGTTATGGTAATTTTGCAGTAACTACCAAACGTGTACTCTGCCTTCAGACATAAGTGCTGTAGTTACAAAATCTAGCTCCATATCTCTACGTCACTTCCAACCGTTGATACAGTCCTTCAGCCGGTGGTACCAGTCCAAGCGCTGATGCCCCTAAGGTTGGGATGTCATCTCCAATGTCATCGTCTCAATCTGTGGTAGAAAAGTTGTAAAAAAATTCAGAGACTTTCATAATAATATGCTGTTTGAATACAAATATCACTTGTTCTGTGAAAAGTTTGAAAGCTATCACGAGCCAGCCAAAATTTTCATCGAACTTCGCAGTTCAACGAACAGAGACAAAAGCAAAGCATGACACATCATTCCAGGTTTGTTTGTTTACGGTTTGTTTGATTGTTTTTTGTGGGTTTTTAAAGATATTTTTCTGAAAAACTTGACCATGAAATTTTAATGAAATTGTCCACCAGTTCGTTGTGTATGTTGTGGTTAGCGCAAACTTAAGGATCGAAGGATTGTATTTGGTTGGCGGTATAACACCATGTGTGGATCTACTTGCCACGTAGAGTTTGTTCTTTAGAGAACCGTCTTGCTATGTATATTCTACTACCGCGGAGTAGGTTGTATTCTTTAACTTGGACTACTTGAAACCTACAAAAGTACTGTTCTGACCTCCTTTGCTCAATTTGTGGGATGAAACTTCTCTTCAAAGACAAAGGCCCAGAACTTTTTTGTCAAACTTACCGAACGGTCTGTTGTTGGTTCTTTTCATCCTTTATCCTCAACTGATTCACATCGCAGCAGGTCCGGTTGAAGTCACCACGACAGCACAATAGACTGTGGAATAGAATACAGTGATGAGGCCAAGAACAAGTTCGTCAAAGTTAATTTATACAATTTCTTTTACAAAAGATTGCAAGAACAGCCAAGTTCTATTGTTTCATGGAGGATTGCAATTCAAACAAATTTTGTATTGAATGTACAAGCATCTTGTTGAGGCTGGTTGCCGAGTCTGAATTGTTTTACCTCGGTGGATGGCAGGTTGCTCATGATGCTTTCTGTTGTAGAATCTCAACAAGTATTTTGGCTGTTGTTATATATAACTTTACATTTAGGAAATACTTTGAAAATTTCAAGATCCGATGCAGGTTAAACTTTTTCTTCAATATGGACAAGAGACATTTAGGATAAGAGACGTTTAGAGTAGACGACGATCCTCCCAAGTGTACTGATTGAGTTGTTGATACAGGTTCTTCACCACTAACTAATAACTATCGATACAGGCGATACGTTACCAAATCTTTCAAAACCACTGTCCCTGCTGGTAGACATAAATTTCAGCTCAGTGAAGACTTCAGAACACAAACTACTTTGTCATCCTCAAGAAGAAAACTGGATCTGCATTTTGGAAGAAACCTATCATCTAGAAAGGTTAGCATTTTGGGTCACAACAATTAGCCAAAGTGTAGACTTGACTCAAGTCCTAATCTCTTGCTTTCGGATATGCTTATGGACCTCCCCGCACGAGAACGGGACTTGAATCAAGTCTAACCAAAGTGAGGTTTACCATACCGGTACAACCCCAAAATTACCACTGTTGTTATCTACGGTGTCCCAGTGCTGCCATCGATGTCTAAGGCGCCTGACACACCATAAAACAATTCTGTGGAAAAACAAAAACAATGTTAGCTTGTGAAAAGAAAAGTTAATTTTCTTTTACACACAAAAAGTCTCTAAGTACAATTTCTTTTTGTACTTTGAGATTTTTCTCGATCCCAGTCGTGAGGCTCCTGTCCCATAATAGTAGTCGTAACATCTTATGGATTGGGGGCGCCCTCTTACCCCTCTCCATCCACCGGACTATGGGCCCCAAAAGGGTCTCTCGGTTTGATCATCAACACCCTCGTGGGTGCTGGCAATCGAGAGGAACCTGTCCATTATAGTAGTCGTAATTGATTGGGGGCGCCCACTTACCCCCTTTCCATCCGCCGGACTATGGGCCCAAAAAGGGTCTCTCAGTTTGATCATCAACACCCTCGTGGGTGCTGGCACCCACGGTACCCTCACACCCAATAATTCACTACAACCAAAATTGCTGCAAACACCTGCTACTCGCTTCTTAAAGAGCAGGTTACCAGACTCTGGAAAGCAAACAACAAAGGGTTGTTAAATGCGAGATTATTATTATTATTTTTTTTAAACCGGGGAGGGGAAAAGTAAGTTTTCGTTCACATGCTTTTGTCCTCGCATACTTTACCCGATACTTAACCTTTCATAAAGAAGAGCAGGTTCATACACTGGAAAACAAACACAAACAAGGAACTTGTTACATGAAGAGAAATGTAAAAAAAAACCGGGGAGGTGAAAAGTAAGTTTCCGTTTGTGATGCTTTTGCCCCCACATACTTTACCCATTACTTCACTTTTCATAAAGAAGAGCAGGTTCAGACTCTGGAAAACAAACACAAAAAAGGGACTGGTTACATGAAGAGAAATGTTTTTACAAAAAAACCGGGAGGGCAGACTTGCCCTTACATACTTTACCCAATACTTAACCTTTCGTAAAGAGCAGGTATAGTAAGACTCTGGAAAACAAACACAAAAAAGAAACTTTTATATGGAGAGAAATGATGAGCGCTTTTGCTGCAAAAAGCTCGACCTCATTAGCTTCTGTTAGCACAAAAATATAAAAATTAGCATAAAAAAGGCTAGGTTATGCTGTGGAGACAAAGGGGGTTGTTTGTCTTTCTCACTACCCCTGAGACTTTACCTGGGCCCAATTTAACAGAGCTGCTAAGCACGAAAAACAGGATTACCAACCCAAATGCCATTTGTGGAATATTGTTGCATATTGTTTTGCTGACCCGTCTTTGTTTGTTTTGTCCATTGTTCGTTGTTACAGGTAACTACTTTCATCGTTAGCAGCTTGTGCATTGAGCCTTTTTGAGTACACCTGTCCTTTCTGGGACATGTTTCCTACCTGGAGGGGTATCTTCTTCCACAACACATCAATTTAAATAATTATCGGCTCAATGCACAAGCTTGCTCAGGGAACCATACCCTTACAAGCCTTGCTTCTGTATGGGTGCCCCACAGTTTCACTAATGTCAATGGTAATTATTCATTTAATTAATCTTATCAAACAACTATTTATTTCTTTACTTCCAACCAATACATTGCCTATGATTTGATACTGATTGTGATTTTGAAAGTGTGGAAATAAACTGATTGATTGATTGATTGATTGATTGATTGATTAGTGGTAGGCCTATTCAGCTTATACTGAAAAGTCTTTGTGAAGAGCGTCTTCATTGTCTATATTCAAGTTCTGGTTTTACTGATGACGACGAAGTTCTTAGTTGTGTTTCAAGACATTATCTTCAATACATTTATGGACTTGTTTTTACCGTCCTTAAAATGTACATATTATTTTATGTCACCACAAAAGACAAGAGATTGAGCGTCTTGAAACAAGACTAAGTACTACACCAGTCACACCGTAATACACTTTACCCATCGCCTGCTGAAGTAGTGGTTAGTCTTATCTCTATAGGCCAACACTAATACTCTAGGCCTATACTATCTTACCACACCCATACGTACCAAGGCATCATTGGTGTCTCTCGACCAAGGTGATGCCACTCCCCCTTCTCCCTTCGTCATTCTTCCTTTTTTCTTACTCTTTTCTTCTTTTTCTTCTTCATTTTCTTTGTTGTCTCTTTTCTTTTGTTTTCGCAGCGCTCATAAGTAAGAGGTTTGGGGAAGTTATTTGCAATGGTGCCGATTATCGTAATCTTTTATCATAGATTGGTAATCGTCAGGACTATATCTTTCAAAAACTTGTGTTTTTTACAAGTTTTCTATTGGTCCTTTGCTTTGTTTATTTTACTTTGATTTAAACGAGCAAATTTATACTTAGTATAAAGCTATTATCTTTTTTTAAATACTCAGTTGAAAAGCCTGCTTTTAGAGCTGATGTAATGCTGATATTAGGAATATGTAAATATCAATTTAGCTTATCTAAATTATCTATTTACGACTCCTATATCGAACATTAATCATCCAACTCATTATAATATGTTATTTATTAATAAACTGTAAAACACAACAAAATATTTAGTTGAAGATGTTTATATTACAATAGATGTAATGCTGATATTAGAAGTTAATAAATAAAAATTTAGCTTATCTAAATTATCTATTTACAACTCCTAAATCGAACATTAATCATCCAACTACTATAATAATATGTTATTTATTAATAAACTGTACTTGTCTTAAAATAAAACACAACATTTTTAGTTGAAGGATCGATGTTTACAATACAACAGATGTAATGCTGATATTAGGAGTTAGTAAATTTTAATTTAGCAGATCTAAATTGTCTATTTACTACTTCCTAAATCAAACATTAATCAATTACTCTTCAGTATTATTTGTCTGCATCTCATTACTTTAAAACATTTATGTGCGAAGATTAACTGCCCTTAGCACAAATTCAGAATCTATGATTTATCATTTTGTTTTGCTTAAAACAATTACTCATCTTGAAAGAATTATTCAAGTATGAGTTTGAACCTTAAATTTCAAGTTTTATCAAAAACCTATACATTCGGAGTTGATGTAATGCTGATTTTCGGAATATGTAAATACTAATTTAGTTAATCTAAATTATGTGTTTACAACTCCTAAATCAGACATTAATCACTGAAAAGAGGTTTGATGCTTATAAACTAACTATTATTGTCTTAAGCTTAAACACAAAACAATATTTAGTTGAAGATGTTTACATTTACAACAGATAGGATGCTGGTATTAGGAATATGTAAATATTGCTTTATTTGATCTAAATTATGTATTTACTACTCATAAATCATCAAATGAATGGTGACACTGCACTGTGACATGTAACTGCATCTTTGACTTCTTCTATAAGATTTGTTTTCGTAGGTTTAATGTTTGTGTTATCAGTAAAAAGCGAAAGGGAAAAGTGCTGAACCCATTTTGTTGCTCAATAATTTTTCTCTACACAAAATGTGTACAGGATTGATTAGAAATAGTTATGAATAAAGTTTAGCTGGATTTTGTACTCTTCAACTTATAAACAATACCATATATTAAGAAAATTACAACACTACGACAATACAATACTAGCATGACATCTGATGACTTGATGAAGTGTCAACCCCAGCAGACATTTCCAGTAAGACTATAGTCTCCTATTTAAAAAGCATCACTGGCTACGACCAATATGCGACTCAAGAAATGCCAAGAAAGTGGTGATGTCACATTGAAAGCTGCACAAGCAAGGACAACATCAACAAGATCGCAGAACATCTTAGAGGGGAAGGGGCGGTACGAGGGGTTGGATTCTGCAAGAGAACGGGTTAGATCTTCTCTTACACTTCGAAGTCTTCGTCTTGTCTTGATCTTGCTTTAGGATAACTTGCGTTATCCGACCTCCACTATTTGCGCTCTCAAATGAGTTATCTTATTTTTAGCTTCATTTTCAATGTTTTTGTTATTGCACTCTATCAGTAATTTTTCGACTTTCTTCTTTTTACAGAAAACAAAACGTATTTAGGGGTTAGTGGAAAGATTTACAAAAAGGGGAATAAGAAGGAAATAATTATATGGTTTGGGGTACATCAATTTCTGAAAAGAACTCTGAAAAGAACTGCTTTTTAACCAATTCGGGAGAGTTGCAAGTTCTCAAAAGAACTGTCCTGCTTTAAAACTAATTCGGGGGACTTCTCAGTTCTGAAAAGAACTGTCCTGCTTTAAAACTAATTCGGGAGACTATACTCAGCTCTGAAAAAAACCGTTCTGCACTTAAACTCAGTTCTGAAAAGAACTGCAGTTTTTTTTAAAAACTAAATCGGGAGACTTCTCAGTTCTGAAAAGAACTGTCCTGCTTTAAAACTAATTCGGGTGACTTCTCAGTTCTGAAAAGAACTGTCCTGCTTTTTAACTAATTCGGGAGACTACTCAGTTCTGAAAAGAACCGTTCTGCTCTAAAATTCAGTTCTGGAAAGAACTGTCCTGCTTTTTAACTAATTCGGGAGACTACTCAGTTCTGAAAAGAACTGTTTTGCTTTTTAACTTATCCGGGAGACTACTTGGCTCTAAAAAGAACCGTTCTGCTCTTAAACTCAGTTCTGAAAAGAACTGCAGTTTTTCTTTTTAAATAATTCTGGACACTACTAAGTTCTGAAAAGAACTGATCTGCTTTCTAACTAATTCGGGAGACTACCCAGCTCTGAAATAAACCGTTCTGCTATCAAACTCAGTTCTGAAAAGAACTGCAGTTCTCATTTTTAACTAATTCGGGAGACTACCCAGCTCTGAAAAGAACCGTTCTGCTATCAAACTCAGTTCTGAAAAGAACTGCAGTTCTCCTTTTTAACTAATTCGGAAGACTACTCAGTTCTGAAAAGAACCGCTCTGCTCTTAAACTCAGTTCTGAAAGGAACCGCAGTTTTTCTTTTTAACGGATTCGGGAGACCTGAAAAGAACCGTTCTGCTATTACTCAGTTCTGAAAAGAACTGCAGTTTTTCTTATTAACTAGTTCGGGAGACTACTTAGCCCTGAAAAGAACTGTTCCGCTTTTAAACTTTAATTCTGAAGACTACTCAGCTCTGTAAATAACTGTTCTGCTTTTAAACTCAGCTCTGAAAAGAACTGCAGTTTTTCTTTTTAACTAATTCGGGATACTACTTAGTTCTGAAAACAACTATTCTGCTCTTAAACTCAGTTCTGAAAAGAACTGCAGTTTTTCTTTTTAAATAATTCTGGACACTACTAAGTTCCGAAAAGAACTGCTCTGCTTTCTAACTAATTCGGGAGACTACCCAGCTCTGAAATAAACCGTTCTGCTATCAAACTCAGTTCTGAAAAGAACTGCAGTTCTCCTTTTTAACTAATTCGGGAGACTACCCAGCTCTGAAAAGAACCGTTCTGCTATCAAACTCAGTTCTGAAAAGAACTGCAGTTCTCCTTTTTAACTAATTCGGGAGACTACCCAGCTCTGAAATAAACCGTTCTGCTATCAAACTCAGTTCTGAAAAGAACTGCAGTTCTCATTTTTAACTAATTCGGGAGACTACCCAGCTCTGAAAAGAACCGTTCTGCTATCAAACTCAGTTCTGAAAAGAACTGCAGTTCTCCTTTTTAACTAATTCGGAAGACTACTCAGTTCTGAAAAGAACCGCTCTGCTCTTAAACTCAGTTCTGAAAGGAACCGCAGTTTTTCTTTTTAACGGATTCGGGAGACCTGAAAAGAACCGTTCTGCTATTACTCAGTTCTGAAAAGAACTGCAGTTTTTCTTATTAACTAGTTCGGGAGACTACTTAGCCCTGAAAAGAACTGTTCCGCTTTTTAACTTTAATTCTGAAGACTACTCAGCTCTGTAAATAACTGTTCTGCTTTTAAACTCAGCTCTGAAAAGAACTGCAGTTTTTCTTTTTAACTAATTCGGGATACTACTTAGTTCTGAAAACAACTATTCTGCTCTTAAACTCAGTTCTGAAAAGAACTGCAGTTTTTCTGTTTAACTAATTCGGGATACTACTTAGTTCTGAAAACAACTATTCTGCTCTTAAACTCAGTTCTGAAAAGAACTGCAGTTTTTCTGTTTAACTAATTCGGGATACTACTTAGTTCTGAAAACAACTATTCTGCTCTTAAACTCAGTTCTGAAAAGAACTGCAGTTTTTCTGTTTAACTAATTCGGGATACTACTTAGTTCTGAAAACAACTATTCTGCTCTTAAACTCAGTTCTGAAAAGAACTGTTCTGCTTTTTAACTAATTCGGGAGACTACTCATCTCTGAAAAGAACTGTTCTGCTCTTAAACTCAGTTCTGAAAAGAACTGCAGTTTTTTCTTTTTAATTAAATCGGGATACTACTAAGTTCTGAAAAGAACTATTCTGCTCTTAAACTCAGTTCTGAAAAGAACTGCAGTTTTTCTTTTTAAATAATTCTGGACACTACTAAGTTCTGAAAAGAACTGATCTGCTTTCTAACTAATTCGGGAGACTACCCAGCTCTGAAATAAACCGTTCTGCTATGAAACTCAGTTCTGAAAAGAACTGCAGTTTTTCTTTTTAAATAATTCGGGAGACTACCCAGCTCTGAAATAAACCGTTTTGCTATCAAACTCAGTTCTGAAAAGAACTGCAGTTTTTCTTTCTAACTAATTCGGGAGACTACCCAGCTCTGAAAAGAACCGTTCTACTCTTAAACTCAGTTCTGAAAAGAACTGCAGTTCAGCTTTATATCTAATTCGGTACCTATACTCAGCTCTGAAAAGAACTGTTCTGCTCTTAAACTCAGTTCTGAAAAGAACTGCAGTTCTCCTTTTTAACTAATTCGGGAGACTACCCAGCTCTGAAAAGAACCGTTCTGCTATCAAACTCAGTTCTGAAAAGAACTGCAGTTCAGCTTTATATCTAATTCGGTACCTATACTCAGCTCTGAAAAGAACCGTTCTGCTATCAAACTCAGTTCTGAAAAGAACTGCAGTTCTCCTTTTTAACTAATTCTGAAGACTACCCAGCTCTGAAAAGAACCGTTCTGCTATTAAACCCAGTTCTGAAAAGAACTGCAGTTCTACTTTTTAACGGATTCGGGAGACCTGAAAAGAACCGTTCTGCTATTACTCAGTTCTGAAAAGAACTGCAGTTTTTCTTATTAACTAGTTCGGGAGACTACTTAGCCCTGAAAAGAACTGTTCCGCTTTTTAACTTTAATTCTGAAGACTTCTCAGCTCTGTAAATAACTGTTCTGCTCTTAAACTCAGTTCTGAAAAGAACTGCAATTTTTCTTTTTAATTATATCGGGATACTACTTAGTTCTATAAAGAACTATTCTGCTCTTAAACTCAGTTCTGAAAAGAACTGCAGTTTTTCTTTTTAACTAATTCGGGAAACTACTTAGTTCTGAAAACAACTATTCTGCTCTTAAACTCAGTTCTGAAAAGAACTGCAGTTTTTCTGTTTAACTAATTCGGGAAACTACTTAGTTCTGAAAACAACTATTCTGCTCTTAAACTCAGTTCTGAAAAGAACTGCAGTTTTTCTTTTTAAATAATTCTGGACACTACTAAGTTCCGAAAAGAACTGCTCTGCTTTCTAACTAATTCGGGAGACTACCCAGCTCTGAAATAAACCGTTCTGCTATCAAACTCAGTTCTGAAAAGAACTGCAGTTCTCCTTTTTAACTAATTCGGGAGACTACCCAGCTCTGAAAAGAACCGTTCTGCTATCAAACTCAGTTCTGAAAAGAACTGCAGTTCTCCTTTTTAACTAATTCGGGAGACTACCCAGCTCTGAAAAGAACCGTTCTGCTATCAAACTCAGTTCTGAAAAGAACTGCAGTTCTCCTTTTTAACTAATTCTGAAGACTACCCAGCTCTGAAAAGAACCGTTCTGCTATCAAACTCAGTTCTGAAAAGAACCGCAGTTTTCCTTTTTAACTAATTCGGAGGACTTCTCAGCTCTGAAAAGAACCGTTCTGCTCTTAAACTCGGTTCTGAAAAGAACCGCAGTTTTTCTTTTTAACTAATTCGGAAGACTACTCAGTTCTGAAAAGAACCGCTCTGCTCTTAAACTCAGTTCTGAAAGGAACCGCAGTTTTCCTTTTTAACGGATTCGGGAGACCTGAAAAGAACCTTTCTGCTATTACTCAGTTCTGAAAAGAACTGCAGTTTTTCTTTTTATATCTAATTCGGGATACTACTTAGCTAAAAAGAACCGTTCTGCTCTTAAACTCAGTTCTGAAAAGAACTACAGTTTTGCTTTTTAACTAATTCGGGATACTACTCAGTTCTGAAAAGAACTGCAGTTTTTCTGTTTAACTAATTTAACTCATACTCCTGAAAATAACAGCCTACGTTTAACGTATTTGGGAGGTAAAAAATCGGCCGGGACTGCTACTTTAGCTTTATTGGATCGGGGGACTTCGAATGGAAAACTTAAGTCAAAAATTCAAGCAGTTGAATTGTGCGAGGGAATTTTTAAAGTGGAGGTCGGATGTTGCCAAGTTTTCCTTACCTGAATCCGGCGATGACTCCGGCGATGACTCCAATGTAACGTCCACAAACCACATATCCATAGATCACAATGTCATCCACAAACCACATCCATAGATCTTCAACTCCTCATGATGCAACGATAAGGATTGATAGCTGGTTCAATTCAAGTTCGGGCCTGAAAGATGGAAATTAGCACGTTAAAAGTATTATGTTTATAGACAAATAAATTAATGTTTAAACCCCTACATTGGGCTGAGCACACAAAATCCATGATGACTGCTGGGTTTGGCGGCCTTTTTGAAGTGCCACACTGCATTTAAAGCTAACACGCGACACAGCAACATTAAAACAAAAACACAAACAAGTGAACCTTTGTTGACAAAAAAACCACCGAAAAATACCTGAAGAAACGAATTGAATTACTGCAACCCGCCACCCCCCCCCCCCGATTTATACCAAATAAAACCGGAGGGAGGTAACACCAATGGTTCTTGGAAAGACACCAGAATTTATCACCAACACGAAAACAATCCAGAAAAGAAGTAAACTTATTGTTGAAACAAAACAATTTAAAATCACTTGTGTACCCCAGATGTGGGGCAACAGATCTACGGATCATAGTATGTATTTGCTTTTGTTGTCCCGTGCCCATCTCGGGGTATAATTATTGTCAATGTATTTTTTTTGTACTGTTATGGCAAATAAAATAATAATAATAATATTAATAGCAAAGGTAAACCAATTACCATCCGCTCGTTTAAGTCGTAGTGTTGTTAGTTTTAGATAACTAAAAATGGCTACTTTGCCACCAACAAGCCATTCGCGAGTTAGATTTGAATAATGGTCGGTACAATTACTTGCTTGATAACAAGTTATACCGCATGGGTTTAAACTCATCAGTACACTATAGAGACAATTGCTTTGTCCCATGATTCTGGGCAAGATTTTGTGTAGTTACGTAAGAGATGACAAACGAATGCACAACTCTGAATGAATGTTTCCAAGACACAATGGTACAATGGTTTGCCAATCTGGAGGTTGCTATACAAAAGCTTGACCCGAACCATTTGACCTAGTAACTGTCTCTATAGTCTGACCTGAGGAATTCAACTCTTAATCGGTAACTTGTACCAAAGCAAGTCATTGTAGTCAAATTCTATACAGATCTAACTCCAAAAAATTTCTTATTTAAACAACAGTTTGGCTAACAATACCATCGTGCTAACTGCCTTTGAATGTGGTGTTTGAAGCTTTGCATGGTGTGGAGATAAGTTTTTCTCTTGCCTTTGAATCATTTCTAAATGGTGGTTTTTTTTTCCATGGTCTACTTTTTCTCTTTTGTCCAATTACGCAAGAGGAAATAACTGTCGTCATAACAACTCACATAATTAAGCCAATTGAGGTCCCTGGTAACGATGGTAACAATGGCATTGTCATCAAAAAGCACGAGCCCAATTTCATTGAGCTTCTTACGCACACAAAATAGCTAAGCACTACAACATTATGCTCACCAGAAATTGTTTACCAACTAAACTATACAATGTCAAAGATACAAATTGTGACTGGTATCCTGTTAATTTTTGTTTAGCAGACATTGCTAAGCAATATTTCCTGTTTAAGCAGCTCTATGAAATTTGGCCAGTTAAGGGTAGGCTAAAGCATTAGTCGAAGTATTTGATCAGTTTTTAACTTAAATTATGCCACCACAAAAGAACTCAATAAACTTGATATAAGGAATTGATATGAGTGTTTTTGCAAAATTTTTGGCTTTATTGATGAAAGTTGGCCTATCACTTATACTTTCTGATTCCCATTTTGGGCTAACAGAAAAAAATGCTCAACTTAATTAGAAAAGGACAACAACAATTTACAGCTGACCCCCGATAACAACAAATAGTTTTTGAAATTATGACCCTAGATAAATAACCCTGGAAATTAATTCACAAAGTTTGACGACGATTGGATTCTGCTATCAGGGGCGGCACGCCGGTCGCTCCTCAAAGTTCCCGAGCAATTTCATGAAACTTCTGACGAATGTCTTTTCACAAAGTTCTACAAGATGACGGATAAATATGTGGTTTATTATTTGATAAACAATTCTAGGTAAATTCATCTCGGCCGATGTTTGTGTTAGCACTGTAGACTCAGTACTTTCCCGAGTTCTGCGGGGAAAAAATCACAGGCATATTACTCGGGTGGGATTCGAACCCACGACCTTTGCAATTCTAGAACAGTGGCATCAACTAGACCACCGGCCGGTAGAATTGCAAAAGTCGTGGTTCGAAACCCACCCGAGTAATTCCTGCGACATTTTTTATCCCCGATGCAAATTTAACATCTATTAAAAGTATAGGTATACTGTTCCCAAGTCTTACCTTATGCCATTGGAGAATATCGTCGGCTTTGGTCGTGAAGTTTTACACTGGAACATTTCTTGATAGGCCTACTTCAAAAGTATTTGGTTCTAAAAGTTCAACAGTTCGTCGAATTATCTCTGAATGCACATCATTTGATAAAAACAATGACACATTTTGGCAATTTTTACCAGTAAAAGTTCATCCGAAAAAGAAGAAAAACCCATCCGAAAACGCGACTTCGAGATCCCACGTTGGAGCGGAGCAGTCGGCCATGACTGCCATCCCAGTCAACGACGAGGTCCAGAATGAATGAATGAAGGCTGGTTATTGGCTGGTTACTAGCCACAACTGGTATTTTAAAAACAGGTGCAAAACTCCTTATTTGCATGACAACTATAGCACTTCATTTAAATAAAAAGGATGATGCAACGAGGCAACATTCCCCAGTAAACCCCGATCGCAGGAATAAACAGAATGACTTTAAGACTCAATTCCAGACGGCTTAGTTAACGTATTCCACGGTGAGGCCGGTAAAAAGGCTTTAATAAGCACTAAAAAAGTAGAAATATTTTCCGTAAGAATCAACGTGTTCTTTTGTGTTCTGGACAGGGTTCATTTAGTCACCTTTCCGTTGTTGTTGTTTTTGATTAATTTTTTTCTCTGATGGGGTGTTTGTTGCTAATTGTTGCTGTTTCTGCATGTAGTTGCTGTAAGTTTAGATGATCTTCCCATCAAGGGAACTCGGCAAACTCCCGAAAGGGGATATCTTTCTCATACAAACATTGGAATGGAAATTGTGATTCAGTAACTAGACGATAATATTTATTATCCGCCTTGTACTGCATGGATTTTAATTTTGTCTTGCCTCTGTTGGAACTTCAGAAGTCTGATGTGTGCTGCCTGCCGGATGATGGCGCTGTTCTGTTATCACAAGCCAGTATTTTTATTTTTGGGGTGTGCGTAGGCTAGGCCTTTAGGCTAAACATACTGTTTAGAAAACCACGCCTTACTTTAAATTTATTGTTCCTTCCTTCATCGAAAAGAGGTTATCTCTGTCCACGTCAATGAGTAATTTCATTATCTTGAAAACCTGGATCATGTCACCTCGGAGGCGTATGTAGGCCAATGTGGGCAGGGTCAAGTCCCTCCAGCCCAGCCGGATCTTGTATGGGAGATCCTTAAAGACAGTGGACACTATTGGTAATTGTCAAAGACCAGTCTTCTCACTTTGTGTTTCTCAACATTTGTATGCATAAAATAACAAACCTGTGAAAATTTGAGCTCAATTGGTCGCCGAAGTTGCGAAATAATAATGGAAGAAAAAACACCCTTGTCAAACGAAGCGAAGTTGTGTGCATTTAGATGGTTGACTTCGAGACCTCAAGCTCTAAATGTGAGGTCTTGAAATCAAATTCTTGGAAAATTACTTCTTTCTCGAAAACTATGGCACTTCAGAGGGAGCCGTTTCTCACAATGTTTTATACCATCAACCTCTCCCCATGACTCGTCACCAAGAAAGGTTTTATGCTAATAATTATTTTGAGTAATTACCAATAGTGTCCACTGCCTGGAAATAGAATGTTTTTCTTCAAACATTAGAGTATATGTTTATGAACAATAACATAATTTTTTTGAGTAATTTTTTATTGTTTGTAACGATTTATAATGTTTTAAAAATAGATAAAGTTGTTTGGGGTGACTCCGCCTACCCCTTTTGTGGCGTCAATCGAGGCAGACTTTGCCTCGATCGAACATCGAACACACGTATACATGCAAGTCGTAGTCGTGAGTTTGTACGTTTCAAAAAAAGGTTTATTTCTTGCATTTTTCCGGCATTGGTGTATTGCTACTGATGTATTATTGCTGCTGGGGGCAGCAAAACAACTACAAATTGGGTCAATTTGCAAAGTGGTCCGGTCCGACGTCTTTTCCAGCAAACACTTCGAGCCGTCGTGCTTCAAATTATCACGTCTCGATTGACATCACGAACAGCGCCCTCTCGGGTTGGGCCTACTTTTAAATTTGTTAATAAAATGGAAACTAAATTTTTAGAACCTTATAGTTAACTGGTTATTCATAATCTACTCATCAGACACATATTTTAGTGACTAAGGCTTTATTTTGACAAAATACCACTTCCAGGTGAATTTAAAGGCAGTGGACACTATTGGTAATGGGGAGAGGTTGATGGTATAAAACATTGTGAGAAACGGCTCCCTCTGAAGTGACGTAGTTTTCGAGAATTGAAATAAGTAACCACGAATTTAAATTCGAGACCTCAGATTTAGAATTTGAGGTATCGAAATCAAGCATCTGGAAGCACACAACTTCGTGTGAAAAGGATGTTTTTTCTTTCATTATTATCTCGCAACTCCGACGACCGATTGAGCTCAAATTTTTCACCGGTTTGTTATTTTATGCATGTTGAGATAACTGTGAACGCTAGTCTTTGGCAATTACCAATAGTGTCCAGTGTCTTTAAAATGTGAGCAGCAGTAGAACCCTTTGAGTTAACAGCATCTACATGACACAAGTTAGGGGGTAAATATGTCAAAGAGTGAGCATGCGAGTGTGAAGCCTTTGCGGCATTGGTCCGGGCCCGCTTAAGGGCCCGGGAAATTTGCATTGTGCTAGATGATACCCATGCCTACATCCCAGTAGGCCCTACGGGCTTGAAGTGGGTTTTTGATTGTTTCGGTCACAGGGAGGAGTTTTAACTTTCGTGTACCTGTTGCATTGAATAACCTGGGCCCAATTTCATAAAGCTGCCAAGACATTTGCGTAGCATGAAAACTTCTTCCTTGATACAAACAGGATTAGACTACCCAACAAAATTTCCCTTTGTTGCATATTACTTGTAACTGTTCAGCTGACGTTGCCCATCCTGAAAACCATGTGGAAATTTGGTTGGTAATACTGTTTTTATCGAGGCAGACATTTCATGCTAAGCAAATTTGTGTGCTTAGCAGCTCAATGAAATTTGACCCAGGTGACAGTCGATTTGGTCGGAAGCCAAAACCAGTCGGGTAGCCCTCGCCTTGAGAAGTGGCCGTCTGGCTGGCCTTGGGGAATTGGCGATATCCAATAGAGGGAGTACTATGGAGCCTCCCATCAAGGCACGCATGTTGAAACACCTATACAGAAATAAGTTGAGTTTTCTATTCCGTGCATTTGAAATCATTTCATGCTCACCCTATTTTTGTTCATAGGATTTGAGGCATTGCATGTTGAGGTATATTATTTGGTTTGCGGTACACCATGTGTGTCTCTACTTGCCAGGTAGAGTTTGTTCTTAAAGAACTGTCTTTCTACTACCGCGGAGTAGATTTATCGGATGTTCGGGAGACTTCTCAGTTCTGAAAAGAACTGTCCAGCTTTTAACTACTATTCGGGCGGAAGGTATAGACATTGGCGGGGACTACTACTTTAGCTTTATCGTAATAACCCTGTGCTGGATATCCACCAGATGAAGTTTGCACAGTAAAGCATACAGATACCGCAGAGACAGTTCCTGAATTGGTCTCAACGTTGGAACTAGCTTGCTGTAGTCATCGTAAGGAGACTGATTTTGTTTTGTTCATTCCAGAAAAAAAAAAATTTGAGCTCAAAATTAAACTTGGTGTGTTCAAGTAAAATATTTTGCTCACTTGAACTCATTTCGCTCATCAAAATAAAAAAATTAATTAAATGGAACAACAAAAGCAAAAGACTGCAACATGATGAACTTAGTTCGACAGTCTTGGTTTTGTCTTATTTTTATATCGGAGTTTTGTTTTGCTTAAAGGATTCGGGTACTTTTTCAAATTGTCCACAGATTCACATTAAACTTACAGGGTTTGGAGATAATGATAAATGAAAGCTTCCCTTCAAATATTGTTACTAACTGAGGTTGTGTAGTTTTTGAGAAATGAGTAAAACAAGTCACAAAATAATTGTCTTCTCTGTAGGTCCAGAGATTCACATTAAAGTCACCTGGAAGTGGTATTTTTTCAAAATAAAGCTTTTGTCACTAATATATGTGTTTTGATGAGTGGAATATGACTAATCAGTTAACTAAGGTTTTAAAAAATCAGTTCTTTTGTTTTTTACAAATTTAAGAGTAGACCCCGACCCGAGAGGGCGCTGTTCGTGACGTCAATCGAGGCAGACTTTGCCTGTAATGCGTAGAGTAAACACAATTGCAAAGTACTTGTACGGACCAAGTCGTGAGTTTGTACGTTTCAAAAAAAAATTCCCGGCAATGCCGACCAGGTGTATTGCTGCTGAATGCAGAAAAACACTTTTTGAAATGTACCAACTCACGACTTGGACATACATGTACTTTGCACGTGTGTTTGCTATACGCATTGCAGGCAAAGTCTGCATCGATTGACGTCACAAAAGGGGTAGGCGGAGTCAGCCCCCCAAACAACTTTATATATTTTTTAAACATATAAGTCGTGACAAACAAATACTAAAAAAATTGTTTTATTGTTCGTAAGCATATACTCTTAAGTTTGAAAGAAAATTTTTTCTATTTCCAGGTGTCTTGAAACTTACAGGGTGTGGAGATAATGATAGTGGAAAGCTTTCCTTCAAATATTATTACTAACTGAGGTTGTGTAGTTTTTGAGAAATTAGTAAAACAAGTCACAAAATAATTGTCTTCTCTGTAGGTCTGTACCAGAACGTAAACGAAAGGACGTACAGAAACCTAAAAATATCGTCCATGAGTGTGCAGTAGGCCGCATCTGATAAACCTGTACATGTCACATGGGTACCTAATTATTCCATTCGGCGTACGCCCAGTTCTGAATAATGAACAACGAACTTTGCACTGGATAATAAAATTCACTCGCAGAACTACATACCGCCCATTTGGGTAAAGGGGGGGGGGGGGGGCTGCCATATGCGGTTTTCTTTCGTAATAATAGCCTAATCCCGGTGGTATAGCTCCATGGTAGACGCATTACTACAAATGGCGAAGGAATATGTTTTTGTCTTTCTCTGCAGCCATATGTCTCCGTTTCGTGCATTAAACATAGTAGCAACCCTTGCTTTATTTTCTCGGGGAAGTGATGTTTAAAATTGACTTCAAATTGTCAATTTCTAGGGGATTTTAATTCTGTTTTGCTTCTAAAACAGCCCTTGTCTCCCCTGAGAAAATCGGAATATGCATTAAGCCCCTTAGATCTTGAGCGGGTTGGGGTGTATGTGGGGTATACATTTACTCGAGTGACACGCATTAAGAAATTAATGTCATCAATAAGAAAAAGGGGAAAAAAATAAAGAAAGAAAACAATCACCCAAAGCATAAAAGATGGGGGGGGGGGGTCTATAGAAGTCCACCCTAAACAGTGAAAGCATGCTGAACACGTTTCTGTCAAAGACCAGCATTCTCACTTGGTCTATCCCAACATATGCATAAAATAACAAGCCTGTGAAAATTTCGACTCAATATTGGTCATTATTGCAAGAAAATGCTGAAAGAAAAAACACTCTTGTTGTACAAATTAGTGTACTTCGGATAGTAATAAAAGGCTTCCGGCCAGATGTCTATTATTATTTTTTTATAGATTGATCATTACTAAACAGGTACAATGCCTTTAATAAGAATGTAATGTGCTCACCAAAAATAAATAAATAAACGCGAAATGGACCAAAATGGCTTAAAATTGCCACCCCCTTTCGCATTGCAAGCGATGGGCGGCACTGATTTTTCATATACCTAAAGGTTACATAAAAAAATCAAGTGCTTTTGATAAATATGACCACCATGAGTGGTGTGAGAATGTACATAGAAACTGCAACACAATAAAATAAATGTTTTTTGTTGTGTTGCAGTTTCAATGTACATTTCCATTGATCACACCGCGCATGATGGTCATATTTACCAAAAGCACTTTTTATGTAAGCTTTTGGATGATCTTGAGTGGCAAATCGGGATTTCCCCGTTATATTCCCAGATATGTTTTTCAAGCACTTCATAGTTAATTATTGTCAAACTATTATAAGATTATGGTTAATACATGATTGGTTGCGTTACCCTCATTCCATGTGAAATCCACAAAGTCATGTGTTTGTGAAATTTGTGCGCAAACTGATTATAAAAATGTCTGGGTTATGCAGTTAATAAGTTTCATAACTGTGATGAGCGATCACAAATCTGGAGGTCTGTGCTAAACATTATTTTGAGAAAACTCTATAAAAAGTTAAGGCTGTTTAAGTTGGTCCTCTTGGATTAAGAAGTGCAGTGATGCCTCATAAAAACAGGCAGCAAGTCAGTTTGGGAAAAAACCCAACATTTTCGGGGTGTTACTTTGTGGGGTAATTAGCAAACATTCCAAACGGCTGTACTGCCATCAATTGAAAACAAATAATGAAGTTTAGTTTTCCACAAGAAACCAAATATTTAAGATATTCTGATTTAAAGTTACCTTACGCTTTATTATACTTTACTTTAATATGGTTTAAAAATACTTATCCGTTTAGAAAGAAGCAAATTAGAGTAAAAATTGCGCCAACAACTACAGTACCCCAACAACTACAGATAACAACTCTTAAACAACTAAAACTGTACATAAAGGTGACAAAAACATTTTTCATTTTTACAAATTGTCCTTGAGTTAGGCTATTGGGTGTGTTAATTTAAGCTTCAAAAATAGAATATTGCAAACACAAAGAAAACCAAACTTTCACGACCTTTTATCAACTTCATTATTGCAAAGAATTTTTTATTTGACTGGTTTTCACACAATGTGTCAATCTATTCAACATAACTTTTTGAAGAATTGATGGTTGCAAGAGTCGATGTCTCAGTGATTATGAACGCATCGTCTGTGCTTCAATTAGGCAAACCCATAGAAATAATAATATAGGTTTTCTCGGTCAAATTCGGCAAATGAGCAGCCAATTTCATTTGCATGCGTTCGAATTAAAGCTGTTTTGCCTCTTTAGTTGTTACTGCGTTTCAAATTCAGAAATCGGCCATTCAATTTCGTTTTGAGTCGAGTCAAATTCCTTTAGCACTATGTTCAATTTAGTGTATCGTCATTCTTTTTCGAGACACACACGCCTCAAGAAGCGACTGCGAATTTGAATGCTGCTTTGATGAATTGATGAATTGAATGATTATTTTGTTAAATCTAA
The DNA here is from genome assembly GCF_902459465.1 of Asterias rubens. Taxonomy (NCBI): domain Eukaryota; kingdom Metazoa; phylum Echinodermata; class Asteroidea; order Forcipulatida; family Asteriidae; genus Asterias; species Asterias rubens. Next base: position 1,574,610 of record NC_047066.1, on the reverse strand, counting down.
TGACGCAACATTACATTTGACTAATCATGAAACGAAATCGAATGACCCTTTTCAGTAGCATTCGATTTCGCGCGAAATAGAATAGCTTGACGGTTAAATTGGCTGCTCTTTTTCCGAAATTGGCAGAGAAAACCTATATAATAATAACAATAATAATAATAATATCGACGTCTTAAATAGCGCACGTATCTACCAAACGAGGTACTCAAGGCGCTGAGTGTTATACAAACTTTCAGAAAGATAGATAATTATGTTATTGCAGTGATGGATTCTGAGACCCAATTATTTAGCAACTTCTAAGGGTTTACATGGTACTACGGCGCACACAGCAGCCACAGTCAGGAACACAAGGCGAACCCCTTCTCTTTTCGATAAGTGCACTGGGTTCTTTTACATGCGTTACACAACACATGGGACCAACGGCTTTACGTCCCATCCGAAGGACGAAGCAATGGTTAAGTGTCTTGGTTAAGGACACAAGTGTTACGGCTGGGGATTCGAACCCGCACTCTGCTGATCAGAAACACGTAGAATAGAACCCGGAGAACGATGAGCTCGGGCACCCTCATAGATATTTATATCATATTGGATGGCTTTGAGGGGGATACAAAAATATACTGCACGAGCTATGACAATATTGCAGGAGTCGAAGACGAGTGCAATATTGTCATAGCGAGTGCAATATATTCAAAGCAACACTATTTTAGCTTACCTGATTCCAGATTTTCAAATTCAATTTTATTATGTTTTTTTTTCTATTTCAATGCTATTGAAAAACTTGAATGAGCCATACTGTGGCCAATGTCACTGTGCGTTTTTATATATTTTTATTTTATTTTTTATTTATTTTATTTTAAATCTTTACACATACACAATAGTTACAAGTTCTACAGGGGCTGTCAAGGTAAAAACAAAAGTATAAAACTGTCATCAAAAGATGTGTAAAACCAGACCCTTGCCAACGATAAAAATATAATTATACAATATAAAAAGGAGATTACACTGAAACATTTTAGAATCACACAATAGAAATCATTAAAACACAAGCAAAACCAGACTATTGAAAACAAAAAACTACACCCACAACAAAACACCGCAGCGATTAGAGGAAGGGACAACAATTGAAAATAAAAAACATAGAATGGACTAAAAACCCTCAGAAAAATAAAATAAAAAATAAAATTGGCACAGAGTGCACCCTCACAGATTCATGCCAACCCACTGGGCCTGAGGACAATGATAGCAGAGAGCCTCCCTTAACACCACCCAAAAAAGCACAAAGACCCCTTAGACAATTATTAAAGAAAACAACAATTAAAGCCACTAGCACTATTAACATACTAAAAATGAACTTCCTAAATATAACTCTATGCTGTGCGTTAGGCAGTAAAAGTGCGCATTAAAGGTGACAAACTAGTTCCCTCGGCTTCGCCTCGGGAACTAGTTTGTCAACTTCCAATACCTCAGGGAGCTTATATCGACTAGTCACCCTCAAACCATGTTATATTTGTATATTATTATTTATATCAGGTTTCCAGAGAAAAAAATATATCAGCGTATTGAACGCTTTTGTGAAAAGTACCCGGATGACAGCAATATTGTGTCAGTAAAAATTCCCGGATGGAGCAATATTGCTTCAATATTGCTCCATCCGAGCATTTTTACACTTGCACGCGCGTCACACGCGGCGACTGATGCAACGCTCACCATGTTGGGTAAGTTAGATTTACGTGTATTAACGCCGCGTCGACCATCACTCGTCCTAAATTAAGGATTATCCATGCAATTTGTATAACTCATAGCACTAGTCCTAACTCTTTGTGGAATCGGCCCCTCATCTCTTAGCGATAGATGTACATACGATACAGATCTCCTTTAAGACCTCTACAGATCTGGTCAGAATGTACATGTGGTTACCTTGAAGCACAACCTTCTTGAAACGAAAATCTCTCGCTCTCAGCATTTCCCAACCATCAAGCAATCCTGGAGATACAAACGTGTCCTCTTTCCCGCCAAAAACTGTAATGCTGCACTCCAATGGTTTCCGCAGCTTGGTTGGGTATGCCTTACACATGCCAACTGCAGCTTCTATGCAGGGTATCAACCTACGCATAAGAGGTAGGTTGGAGAGAGTAGTGCTGTCCAGAAAACTAAATTTCACATTCTCTTCCTTCAGCACTTTCAGAACCATTAGTGGACTCGACTGCAACGTCTTCTTGATTCTTTCAAATGTTCCGGGAGATATTTGCAGCTCTTCTGGGTGAGGGTATGGCACTGTTGGTGCGTACCAGGAACTAACAAACAAATGCTTTGGACTCAATTCATCTTCAGCAATAAGAAGATGTCCAACTTCGAAGGCGATCAAGCTACCCATACTATGACCGAAAAATACAAAAGGCGTACCACGTAGTTTAGTCACTAAGTTGTCACGTATCAGTCGTGTGATCTCACTCAGGTTGTTTAAAGGTTGCTCGTCTTCTCGACCTTCCCAACCTGGTAGCTGAATCATTAATACCTGGATGCCATATCGAATCAAGTGTCCAACCCAGGAAGCGTACAGTGATGGTCCTGCACCATTTGACGGGAAACAGACAAGCTTTACTGCAACAGATGAGGGTGCTTTGCCCTCAACGACTACAATCCTCGGGGTAGATGCTGGTTCTCTGACGTCACTTTTCACACTTTCATCAATTCCATCTGCGGCCTGTGTGAAAATACATTGTGTTATGTTCTTTGCAAGTTTTTCGATTGTGTTCTTATCATTCAGGAAGTCGACCACTCCCACGTTGACCTCAAACTGTTGGTTGACCAGTTGGCTGAACTCTGAAGCCTGAAGTGAGTCCAGACCTAAAGAGATGGGCGACGCGTCATATGGTACAGTATCTGTTAGCCCAAGATGTTGGCTCAAGAGCTCGGCCAACTTATTCGTAACCTTCTCGCGAGCTTTAGGAACCGGGAGCTTCAGAACAACTTGTCGTAGTGTGCTTTCGGCCACTGTCAGATAATCATCTCGATCATGAAAGATATCTTTCATCATAGACACTGTTCCTTGTGTTTTCTTGAAGTGCTTAAGCATGAGACCACGATGTCTCTTGGCGTACAAAGCGCGGTTGAAGTAGCCGGAAATACCGAGTTGTGGTACGTGGGCTTTTAACGCACAACCGATGGCACCTAGAACATCATTCGGAGTCATGCTGTCGACACCGTTCGTTTGCCACATACGGAGTAGATCATTACGCACTGCAAAGCCAACATTGCTGATGACTCCTGCTTGCAGTGCAGTTGCTGGTAAACCTCGTGTGTGCCGATAATGTGACAAGGCGTTCAGGAAGACATTGGCAGAGCAGTAGCTCGCTTGACCGGCATTTCCGACGAGAGATACAATCGAGGAGATCATTAGAAATCTATCAAGCTTTATGCCTAACTTTTCAGTCACCTGGTGTAAAAGCAAAGCTCCATAGGCTTTTGGCGCCATCACGCTGTTCCACGATTCAGTGGTGAGATTAAAAAGAAAACTGTCACTAAATGCAGCAGCACAGTGAAATATGCATTTTAAGGTTGGCCAGGTATCAGACCCTTTTTGCATTTTCTTTAATTCCCTCTCGACATCGGTGGCGTTGGAAATATCCATTTGGATGTGCTGAACATTAGCACCTGCTGCAGCAGCTTGTTGGATAACTTCCTTGATCTCATCATTCATTGGTCGCCTGGAACCAATGTAGATATATCGAGCTCCTCTGGCCACCAACCACTCCAACAACTTGAGACCAAACCCACTGGTACCTCCAGTAATGAAGTATGCAGATCCTTCATCAGCAATGAAACCATCTTGCTCAAGAGACAGTTGAAGAAGAACTTCATTTTCTCTTACTTCAAATATTTCTTCCTCAGGAATGGGTGTGTTTGATGCAGCAAGAGACGAAAAGTCTTTGACGTTTTCAAGATTACATGACAAATGACCCACGGTGGTTGGATCAAACATCTTCCAGAGATCAGACAAAGCATGTGACATCTCATCAGCTGATAAACCCTCAACTACCGCCTGGACCTTGGGATCAAACATCATCATTTTCATTTGTGGAGGGAGAGTTGGAAGATGTGTATGTTTTCTCTGATGGGTGCCTTCTATTATCACAACAGTGGCGCTCCGTTTGAGCTTCGGTAACAACGACTTCAGGGATCTGTCCAGTCTTGATGAACTAGTACACAGGAACAGTACATCGATCGACGACTCGTTTACGCTGTTGGAGCCTCTCGCTATGGCACTTGAGTGTTTTGTGTCATGGTCATCACTTAGAATAACCGTGTCACATCCTAATGCACGTGCTAAACGCTCTGCAGCTAAAAAACTACCGTCAATTACATCTATCTTGAAACCCATTCGCAAGCTAGAAGACACTGGTATAAGCTGATTGAACAAGAGAGCATACGGTAGAAAATCTTTAACAACACTGACAGCTTCACTGCTGGTCAGGAAACTTGGAACTTCTGTCACATCAGAGAACTTTGATGTAATTTTTGACGAAATCTTTTGACAAGTGGTCAGCCTTACGAAGATGGTACCATTTTGGGCAATATCTGACGTGTTCACCGCTTTTCCTGCATATACGCACACAAACGACGGAGAACCACTTGTGACGTCCGACTCTTGAGAAGAGTAAACAGTAAAGGTTTCAACCTTAACGGTGAGTGATTCTTCGTCAATTTTATTAGCCTTCGATGGAGAATTTTTGACGAAGATGTGGTTGTTACTAGAGAATGTTTTGGCCTCTAAGGACCAGTCAGGTGTCGAGACAATGCTTGGACTATCTGAGATGTTTTCCATATGAATCCGGGGGGTTAGAATTTGACATGACGTTTCCCTTGCACTTCCTGTTTCTGTCTCTCGAGATGTAATACTTCGGACAACTAGGAAGTTTTCGTCACGTAGAAGAGAATCAGCACGCTGGATTATTTCCCTTGAAATATTAGCACAGTCTTCACTATCTCCTGTGATCGGTAAGTCGAGTAAACTTCCACATAGAGAGGGTTCCTCGTGTGCCAAGGTCACCAAAAGAGCTGTAGTAACTGAAGCAAAAGGATAAACATCATCTCCTTCATTGTAGTATGCTCCCCTTGTCACCAGCAGTAATTGCAATTGCATTCTTTCATTTGTCTGCCTGATGCCATTAAAAACATCACACCAAGTCAACGGAACCTCTTGCAACTTCTCAAATTGGTTCTGCGACATAACATACTTTGTATTCAAGTCGATGCCAAGAGCTTCTGATGAGGTTCTCATAAGAATGAAGATTGTGTCAGAGTCTTGATATTTAGAGAGGGCTTCCAGTACCTTCTTTGTTATTTCCGTTTTACCTGCAATGACGGTAAGATCGATGCCGTCTTCTTCCAACAGGCGTATCAAGGATAAACTTGTATTCGTGCCGTCAGAAAATATGACTATCTTCTTGTTGAGAGCAGCCGTTGATTCCGTTGAAGTGCATTTTAGAAACCCGAGGTTTTTACAGGATGTACTCCACACCTGATGCTGTGTCTTTTTGGCTTGAATTGTTTCAAACACAAGCTCCTTCACAGAGCAAAAGACCTTCCTCGTTTCGCTGTCTGCCACATCAATGTCACAAAAAGACTGTTGGTTAGTGTGATTCACCCTGATGTGGATGATGACACGTGGTGGCGTTTCTGAATGGAGAACGAACCGAGTTATACTTTTGGGAACGTGGTATATGGATTGCCATGTTTCGCCGGACAAATCTTGTTTCATTTGAGCTATTTTCAAGAGAAGAACAGCGAAAGACTGTAAAATGATGTCCATAAAGGCTGGATGGTATACGTAACGATGAAACTCTCTTTGCACACTGGAAGGAGCTTCAGCAATTACTAGAGCCTCCTGGCAATCCTCTGAATGGGAAAAGGCTACCATTCCTCTGAATGTCGGTCCAAGCTGAAAGCCACACTTCAGAGCCAAACTATAGAAATCTTCAAGTGGAAGAGTATGAATACACTTTTTGGAGAGACTATCAACATCTATGCTATCTGCAGAGGCTAGTTGTGCACTATTATCATCTACATCCCGAGTAATGGTGAGATGGCAATGCTGTGTCCACTTCTTGGTTGATTCTTCGTGACTTCTGAGTGTGAACAAATACTCATCTGATGTCTTCTCCTCTACAGTTGTCTCCAAACAGCCTTCGCAGTCAGGTGCAAACATGAAACGGTCAAACGACAAACCAGAGAGTACCATTGGATAACAGTTGTTAAACAACGATCTAGCTGCTGCAAGGGCCGTCTCTGTGTAGGCAGCAGCTGGGACAACTACTGCACCTTGCAGTACATGGTCTTTCACCCAAGGAACTCTAGACGCATTCAGGTTAGCCCGCCATATCTTCACAAGGGAGTCCTTCAAGTAGAATGTCTTGCTTTGCTCACCAAGTAGAACATGTTCACCTGCTTCTATCGGAAACAAATAGCTCTTTATTGCCTCTTGCGTCATACTTGAGCATTTCTCTCGTTGCCATGGGTAGTGTGGAATCGATACAACGCGGCGATAGGGTGGTTTGAACAAATATCGAAAGTCAACCTTTATACCGTTAACATGAAGCTTCATCTGAGACATTAGAAGGTTCTCTGAATCTGCCGCTATCTTACTGGTATCTCGTGGTCTCACTAATGACCCGGTAGAGATAAACTTGCCATCTGCGTTCTGCATCTCTGTGAATGTCTCTCGAAGAGCAGGAAGCAGCGATGGGTGGGGACCGACTTCGACGAAAACACGGTAGCCATCTCTAGCGAGTTTCTGAGTGGCTTCCATGAACGAGACTTGTTGACGTACATTTTGAAACCAATACTCTGGTGAGTTGGCTTCTTCGACCGTTAGGTAGCGACCAGTAACGGTCGACATCATGGGCAATGTTTTACTCTCACCCACTACTTTTTTAGTGATGAGCAATTTACCAACTTTATGGATGAATGGCTTCTTGACCACATCTTGCTGTCTGCTGTGGAATGCATTATTGACTTTAAGTACAACACATTTTACATTATCAGACTGAAGATCATTAACAAAACCCGCGACAGACGAGCTGTCGCCAGAAAATACAACCTGAGTTGGGCTATTAACAGCTGCTACATCCAGCAGCTTCCCATACTTGTTGTTCTTAGCTAGCTGTAGGGTGTCTTCAACACGGTATAAGACAGCTACCATCTTGCCTGATCCGCTGGTCTTCTGTAGTTCCCTCCCTCTACGGTAGATGAGCTTTACTGCCTGCTCCAAGCTGAGTAATCCTGCTGCATAGGCAGCTGCAACCTCTCCAACACTGTGTCCAACCACTGCGTTGGGTACCAGACCACGGTGTCTCCAAAGATCCACAAGTCCGATGGCTACTGCGCAAAGACATGGCTGGCTGATTTCTGTTCGGGTAAAACATCGTAAAAACTCTTTTAAATAGAAAGCATGCAGGGTTATTACAGTGAATTATTGAATCAACGAAGATTTCTGCAATTCATGATTCATGTCGGAGAAAACCGAATGCAACACTTTGCAAGAAGTATAGATTCTTGTAATTGTTGTCCATTTCAGAGATCGAAACAAGAACAATCAGACGAAATTGCTCAGCATGGAGTCAAATTGGCGATAAAATAAACGAAATATATATCCACCTGTTTTGTTAATCTGTTCTTGGCTCGTTTCCGTTGTGAGCATGGCAACCAACGACCACTTAGTTCCACACTTTCGAAGTATGTCATCGATACTCTACAATGAAAACAAATGCAAACATCGAATTGTTTATTTGGAGAAAAGCATTATCAGTTCCAAAAACGGTTTCCATAACGTGTTCTCAAAGTTACCTGAATCTTTGATGCGAAGGCAGGCTGCGTGTGCATGAGTTCCCTGGCCACGCCCCACCACTGTGTTCCCATACCAGAGAACACGAATACAATCTGCTGCTTGGTGTCTGAAGTTGCTGAAGCTATGCCTTCCACATATCGAGCTTTGTCTTGAGGAACGTTGTCCAGTTTGTGCTGAAGTTGTTTAAGAGCATCCTCCCTCGATCGAATAATGAATCCGATACGGTTGGTGTGGTGATGGGATCGAACAGCTGCAGTGTAAAGTGCAGCTTTGAAAACGTTCTCGTTTTCGTTGATATCTGTGTCTTCCAACAAGTACTTAGTCCAGTCTCGTATTTTCTGGTGAACAGCTTCTTGATTAGCTGCAGATAGAAGAAGACAGCTCATCATGTCATCGTGATTTGTCAAGCTCTTGAAGTCATTTGGTGCAGATTGTGACCTCTCCAGAACAATGTTTGCGTTTGCTCTACCGAAACCAAAGGAGCTGCAGCAGGCAAGGGTTCGTTTCCCTTCTTTCGGCCAACAGGTCAACGTCTTTGGAATGTGAATCTGAAGAGTTTCGAGGTCCAAGTTTTCGTTTGGGGTTTGAAAATGGACAACACGCGGGATCTGTCTCTGATGTAGACTCAGTGCTACTTTGATTATTCCAGCCACTCCTGCTGCACCCTCTGTATGACCCAGATTGGATTTAACAGAACCGATGTAGAGTGGAGGATGTTGAGGACCACGATGGCTTCCCATGACCTCACCCAACGCACCAGCTTCTGTCTTATCACCAACTCTTGTTCCAGTACCGTGGGCCTCTGCATACACTATCTCTGAGGGGTGCACTCTGGCGTTGCGGCAAGCACTCTTCACCAGGTCAACTTGTGCTTCGTAACTGGGGTTTGCTATTCCCGGAGTACGTCCATCGTTACTGAGTGTACCTCCTCGTATGACTGCGTAAACACGATCTCCGTCCCTCAAGGCGTCACTCAAGAGTTTCGGGACAACGACACCAGCCCCTTCGCTTCGAGAATAACCGTCAGCTGATTGGTCAAAACTTTTACATTTCCCATCCCCTGAGAGCATTCCCGCCTGACAAAAGCCAATTGTAGCCGTAGGCATCAGTATCAAATTGACCCCACCAGCTAATGCAATAGGAATCGACTTTTGCTTTAATGCATCGCATGCTAAGTAGATCGAGTAGAGAGAGGACGAACAAGCAGTGTCCACTGAGAAACTTGGTCCACGCAGATCGAACTCATAGGAGATACGGTTGGACACCATGTATGAGTTAGTGCCTGAGTTGCTGTACTGGTTCATGTTGTGGTACGGTGTACTTGTTAATGAGGTGTACTCCTGTGCAGTGACGCCCATGTACACACCGGTCTGAGATCCTCGTAATGCTGACGCGGGTATCCCAGCGTTCTCCAAAGCCTCCCACGTGACTTCAAGAAGCAATCTGACCTGAGGGTCGAGATGGGCTGCTTCATCTAATGCATCAAATAATAAGCAACAACGTAACGATCTAATTAACATAATGGCTTTTAAAAGTACCGTAGTTGTTTCGGTGACACTGAGTTTGGCAAAATGTATATTTCTAAACTTACCTGGTGGCATCTTAAAGTTGTCTGTCAAACATGTATGGATCCTGCAAGATATATCCACCATTTTGAATGTACATTTTTCCTGCTGTTTTCTCTCCCGGACTCAGGAAGTAGCTGGTGTCGAAACGTTCAGGTGGTGTCGGTGTTGTGCAATCCAGGCCTTCCACCAACATCCTCCAGAAATGTTTGACGCTGTCGACTCCATTGCCATAGCGACATCCGATGCCCACTATGGCCACTTTTTGATTTGCGTTTGTGATTTGACATTGTGCTTCCATATTTGCATCACTCTGTGGTTCCAGGCCTTTTGGTCTGAAGGGAAATGTAAAACATGTTATACATATTGACGGAAGTATAACCTGTCTTAAAGACACTGGACACTTTTGGTACTTGTCAAAGACCAGTCTTCGCACTTGGTGTATCTCAACATTACATAAAATAACAAACCTGTGAAATTTTGAGCTCAATCGGTCGTCGAAGTTGCGAAATAAAAATGAAAGAAAAAACACCCACGAAGTTTTGCGCTTTCAGATGCTTGACTTCGAGACCTCAAGCTTTAAATCTGAGGTCTTAAAATCAAATTCGATGAAAATGACCTCTTTCTCGAAAACTACGTCACTTCAGAGGGAGCTGTTTCTCACAATGTTTTATACTATCAACCTCTCCCCGTTACTCGTTACCAAGTCAGGTGTTGTGCTAATCATTATTTTGAGTAATTACCAATAGTGTCCACTGCTTTTCAGCCAGTGCAATGAGCCAAGTGTTACGTCCAAAAGGATTCACATTTGACGTACTATTACATCTGGTGTTTTTTTTACTTTGCAAAGCCTATAGTGAGTTTACAATCTCATTGATGCCTTAGACTGGACCATTCCACATAATTTGTGACCCACTCTGTGAAAATAAGTCAGATGTCGCCCAAATGCATTATTGTGTAATGGGCGTTAACGTGGAAAATATAGACCAATTTAGAAACTTTAGAACATATAGTTTAGGCAATAAAGCTATGAATACAACAATTTTGTGATCATACTTTAGTCGTTTTTAACAAAAATTGATATACTGGCTGAATTCAAACGGGAGTAACTCAGCTACGCGATACACCCCAAAGCTTAGACAACTATACCAAATAAATGTTGTTGGTGTGTTCTTTCCAGCCATGCATATAACTCAATTCTTCAACTAGTCAACATCTGACTCATTTTCACAGATAAGGGGGTTTGGAAAAGGGCGGGGTCAGTAACCAGGCTTGTGGTTATGGGCTTGGGATTTTTTTTTCACACAGCGTACATATTATCTGTGCCACAAACGGAAGCGTAATGTCACCACGACATAAGAATCCCGCTTTTATCGTGTATGTACACAATTCAATTCATTTTTTTTTTTTTAAATTGGTTTATTTTCATATAAAAATACAACACCAAATAAAAAGTCACAGACTAATGGCATTTGGTTAACAATAACATTACATCAAAAATATATGTACAAGTAGATATGTTAATACAATAATATTAAAAATATTACTAGTAAGAGTTAAACAGACAAACAGGAATTGGGAAAACAGCCATAGACAGTAGGGGGGATTTGTGGACACAAAATTAAAACAAACATAAGGGAGTTTTAAACAAAACAGCAACATTCAGTAGGCAAGGGAGATTTGGACACAACAGGAGCACAACAGAAATAAAATGGAGCTGTTATCATGAACTGATTGAGTTAAGCATCTGGAGCATTGAGGGGACAGGCGAGTTTTTGTATCTTTGAGTTTTGTATCTGAAGGTGTTCCAATTGCCTGGTGTTTTTTAAAGTATGCTCTGATAAATAGTTAGATTTACGTTCTGGGGGTGATTATCAGAAGTGAGCAGTGACTTGGCAAATTTCAGAACTAGGTGTTTACGCCTTCCGTTCAATGATTCAAGTCTAAAAAATTCAAGTGATCTAGATAAGACAAAAAATTCGGATAAGCAATAATACGCAAAGCCCTTTTTTGAACTTGTTCAATGTTATAAGCTTGTATTTCAGTGATTCCCGATGACCACACAGCAACACCGGATACGAGTAATGGGCGAATGTATAGTTTATAAATAACAATGAGGTCATTGGCTTGAACCGGATTTTTCTTTAATTTACTTAGTATGTAAAGTCGTCGTGAAGCCATACTGACTATCTGTTGAACTTGTTGGTCCCATTTGAGATTATTTTGAATGGTAATCCCAAGTGAACGGTAATCCAATGTACTTATTCAATTTTGTTAATGTACGTTTACTCTCTAAATGTATAAAAAAGCACCACTCTTCACATTTCGAGAAGCTGTCCCTCATATGGCTCTTTAAAAACAGTGGTGGTTATTTCACTCTTTTAAAGGAGTTTCACTCCAAGACAGAGTGAAAAATCACTTTAAAAATATGCAAACTTCAATCTAAAAGAGTGGAAGACCACTTGGAAAAAGAGTTGACCCTCATATGGCTCTTTAAAAAGAGTGGTGGTTATTTCACTCGGTCTCTACGGCCATCTAAACATATCAAATAATAACCGTTGCAAACGAATGGGTCTTCAAAGACCGTTGGACATTGATTGTAGGCTGGTATTTGGTACTGAATTTTGTCAAACTTAGAAAATATACGGATATTTTTCACCCAATTCACCCAACGATAGCCTTCTGCTACTGGTCTGTCTGCTACAGACTCACATCGCGGGCCTCAGCTCTATCTCTCTTAAAATTGGTGCCTTCTCTCGAAAGATCAATGATTGTTCTGAATAAAATTGTACTGATTTCGCCCGCAATCACTCTAACATTCCTCATTTACAATAAAAAACATTAGCACATTCTCTAAATTCCTGGAAATAATAAAGAAAAAACATTAACTTTGCAACCTTCTCTCAGGGAGACAAAGCTCGACAAATTGAGGAACAAATGAGTTTAATTTAAAAGCACCACAATTACATCGTGTCGTCCGTTGCTATCCTGCAAAAGTTTTGCTAAGCATTGATTGTATCACATAATAACTAAAACTTTAATTGAAAGGAAAAAAACGGAAGTCAATAACCCTGTAGGTCTGGAGATAAACATTTGTATTTTAACATTTTTGGTACCCGTAGTGGCCTTGATAAACAGTCCTCAAAAAAGAAATGAAAATCTTACCTCAAGTTCAGAAGTTTATTGCTCAATGTTTGGACATACCTCTGAGGCCATGGTTGTCTGAAATCTTTCTGGCTTCGTCATCGAAACCTCAGCTTTTCCCAGCATCAAATGAATCACGTGACCAAACCGGCATTTTGGTATTGGACACACACATCTGTCTCATTTACATATCGTTTAATCTCAGTCTGACAGTGTAGAATTTCCCCCTCACCTCCCCCCCAAAAAAAAAAAAAACAAAAAAAAAAAACATGTACTTGTTGTTTGTCAGGGCAGAATTCGTATATTTTAGTCAACATACCGCCGCCAGACAAAGGTTTTTCTGCATTGGGCCCCGGCAGACACCTCCCCTCCCCTGGGTTAAACATCAGAGGAACCACCTGAAACCAAGTTGAAGTTACCAATAACAATATTCTTAATAAAAGTATCAACTGTTAGACAAAGTTTCATGTAAATCTGAGCTAATACCTGAATGAATTAGTGTCAATATCACAAAATTAATCCTAGACTTGACTCAAGTTCCCAATCCCGTGGTAGTCCTGGACTTGAATAAAGACAACATTAATTCACATCCAACAGCCTGTAGTCATTTCATAGTATGTGATTGGACCGTGGCATGTACGAAATAAAGGTTTAGGCTAAAATTTTCCGATTACCTCATAGGTTTCACTTATGTTTATACGTCTTTCTAGTGATGATAGTCATTTTAAATTAGCATAACTTTTCAAAATTTCTACTACTATTTCCTAGCCAATATGACAGTCTACTGCGCCATTTTGATTCAATCGTAGCTATAATATTTATTTCACAGTGTACTGGGAGCAGTCTTAAAGCAACATACATGCGCAATGACAGTTTGAAACAAACACAAGATTCTACAAAATAAGTCAAAATGTACACAACAATTGATCATGTTTTACTTAATGATGAAATGGAACTCCAACAAACAGAGCCATATGTTTCTTTACGTGGATCTTGAACACAATTTGCCACGAAGTTCTAAGCCATGCAGTACAAGTTTCCAAACCTGTCAGTACATTTCCCGCAGCTTCTGAAATTAATTCCTATATAAGGAGCCATGTCCACCATTGTGCGCGATCAATGTTGGATGTGCGCCAAGTTCAGTTAATGTTTTACTTAGATTGACAATGATTGGCTATAGTGCTTGAATAAACAAATTCGGGAATAACAAGGGGAAAGTCCGACATTTCCCGCACAAGAGAAGTAAATAACAAAAACATTCAAAAGTTACCACGGTCGGTCGTCGTCGCAGCATGAACTCAACGCACTCGTTGTACGATAGCGGCGAATTCACACGGGTTTTCGTTCATATTACTTTAGTTACCATTCTCATCTCTACGATCCTATAAACCATCGCACTAGGGATTTGTCTACTATGACGTCAGTATCGGAAACTGAGTAACACGCGGTGCGGTGCAATGCACCTTATACCGCATACATTCTACAGTTGCTGGTTCATGTTTCTTTAAAAATCTTAAGTCGGTTAAAAAAAAATTGCCGTGTTATCCTTATATAACCTCTCTGGATTTATTTAAGTTTCCATACACACGTTTTTTGCTCAGTTGAAATACCTAATGGCACTGTGTTCGTTACTGTTCTTTTCCCAAAGATTTTTTTCACTTGCGTTTTTCTGTAGTGCACTCGATACCGTGCTGGTTCATGGGGTCATTTAAAAAAACACGACCAAACATCAACCAATAATGTTGTGCTTGACTTTTTGTTTGTTGTGGTATTTATTTATTTGTTTGTTTGTGTTTTTGTATTGGGTATTTTGTTTGTGTGTTGAATGCTTGTTTGTTCGTTTTCGGTTTTGTTTGCTTGTTTTGTGTTGTGGTTTTTAGTTTGTTGTATTAAAAAGTGCGTGTGATTTCCTTTACATAATGTGTTTCGAAAATAACAAACACTTCGTTGTTAGAACATGACTCAAAATTTGACTGACAAAATAATCAGCAGACATTAATCTAACGTCTATGCTTTGAACTCTCCCACCCTTTACATACATCAACCAGCGCTTGGTATGACGTAGATCAGTTTCATTGGCAGGCGTACCTGAGTAAACATTTTATTCATCAATTATTAACCAAATACAGGAGTGTGTCGTTAATATATGCATGAACATTGGATTGGTTTTCCCAGACAAACAGCGGTTTCCAAAACGATGAAGTGATCGTTGTTGCTAACTAGAGAAAAAACAATCGTTGTTGCATATCTCATCATAACAGTCAAAACAATAAAACTACATTTGTGTGTTGTGAACGAGGAAAGATCCAGCAAGCTCTTGGCTATCAAATTCAAGTTTTCGACCCCAAAACAACAACAGCAACAACAACATGAAATTTTATTGCATCGAAGAGAATATTAAGACATTCTTTTTCAACTATGGCGGTTTCATCGCCAGGCACCCGTTGTGGTTCCTATTCTCACCGATGTTGCTGGCTGGAGTACTCGGTGTTGGAATTTCGTTCATTACAAGTGAGCAGAGCGTAGAGAATTTATACACACCGGAGAATGGGCAGGCGAAAACAGACCGGAAAACAGTGGAAGAGCTTTTTACACAACATGGCGACAACGACACCTTAGTGACTCGTTTGACAAGTCTTGGTCGATCGGGGAAAGTAATCATACAAAGACAAGATGGTGGAAACGTTCTGACGGAGACTGTCTTTGAAGAAATTCTTAATCTTCATGAAGAAATTCTTAATCTTCATGGGACGATGCTACACAACGATTCGGTGGATACATTTTATTTTGTTGATCTCTGTGTCAAATGGAACAATACTTGTAATGAAAACGCAATACTGTCTGTATACGATTACAACTCAAGCATGTTACAGGCGATCAATCTGACTTATCCTGTCTACAATTCAAACAAAAAGTTTGTATTTTCTGGTGGAGAGCTGGGAGGAGTGAAGTTCAAATCTAATTTATCGGATGAAGTACTTTCAGCAGAGGTCATGCAGTTGTCTTACATCTTACGGCATCAAGACAGCATGGACGACCAACGAAGTGCTCTATGGGAGGACGAGTTTCTTCAAGTTGTTGAAGCCTTCAATGCAACTGAGATAAGAGTAACTCGCCAGGTATCCAGTACTCTTGAGACAGAGTTAGATAAAGCCAGCTCCAATGTCATCAAAGACTTTAGTATCACTTTTACTGTGCTGATTACCTTCAGCATTTTTTCCTGTGTGATGTTTGACTGCGTACGGAGCAAGCCTTGGTTGGCCGCTTGTGGGGTGATATCTGCCGGCCTAGCTGTGCTCTCATCGTTCGGTCTGATGGGTTACATCGGAGTACCTTACATCAATGTGGTGGGATCGGCACCACTTCTTATTATTGGTAAGCAAACAAAGTTAATCAATCTTAAATTGATCTTGTTTTAAAAACCTAATTAAAGGCCGGCCAAAATGTTTGGGCCATGTGAAACTAAACATACCCACCCTTCCCCTCGTTCCCCCGCTCAATATCGTATACCACAGCTGGAGTGCAGACCGCGCAATTGAGGATCGAAGTTTGAACGGGCCAGGGGGTGGGGGGGGGGGGGGTAGAAAGGGCCGAGATTGCCAGAAGTTTGAGTCTTGTAAACAATAATACAACATAAAATAAGAAGTCTCCTGACGATGGCCAGTCGCAATGTCGAAATGTTTAGACCAATAAATGAAGAACTCACTCCACGGCAGTGAAGTTAAAGGAACACCACAGAAATGTTTTTGCTTCAAAACATTTGCTGGCAGTGTAAGCACTTCGTGTAATACATCACATACATAAACTGACAGACCTGGAGAAGTTTGAGAGCGATCAGCCAACTCGGTCACGAGAAAATAGTGAAAAAAAACGATTACACATTTTGCATGACATCGATGCAAAACAAATGAATAAAACGCTCACTGAGCGATAAACTCCAACCGCGAAACTAGATAAGTTATTTCTCACCGAATTATGACATTTCAGAGAGAAATAATTCAAGGGATGTTTTATACTATCATCATCATTAGGCCGTTTAAGTTTGGTGTAAATCTTTGATCTTCACAATTTTGTTTCTTACCAATACGAGAACTACCGTCCATTCGCTAAGCAAACAAAATGGTCGCTGTCGATTTACTCCCAGTTGTTTTTAGACATGAAAAGTCTCCCATCCCGAACTAGGAAAATATCTACTGGGCGTCAGTAAAGAAGTCCCATAAGTTCCTCAAATCAACGGTAGAATATAAAGTAGCAAGAAAAATCAACAATACAAGGAATGTGCACACAATTAATCATCATTGCTGGCAGGGTAGTGCGTGACAAAAACCTTTTTTTTTGCCTTGGGGCTTGGCTCATCAAGAAGTAAGGCATACAGTTGTGACACAGACTAGATATCTTGCTTTCGTATTTTAATGCAATTCGAACTGTAAATAAACATACAGAAAAGAGATCCTTAATACATGTGATCCTTAATCAAAGTTGAACTTGTCAGAAAGAAAGTTGTTCTTAAAACTCTCCTTAAACCTTCATAATAATCCAGGAAATACTTGGGAAACATATCAAACTGTCCTTATCTCTCAGTAATGTCCATCATTAATAAACAATCCCTAATTTCTCACATCTGGTGTGAAACTAGCAAAAGCTGGGAAACTTCTTACACGTAAATGTACCCAATCTGCATGTAAACAAGTTGCATGTCCCTTTAATTTCAACATGAAGACTAGTAAATTATGTCTGCTCTAATAAGGGCTTACATCATCAAAATCACAACTGAAAAGGGGTACTCACTTCTTTGGCAAGACTCTAGTAAACCTGGTGTCCATAATCTCTGAAGTAAAAACTGATAACTGCTGGTTTTGACTATAAACTTTTCGGCTAAGAACTGCTAGCTACAGTAAAACATGGTGAAACATGGCTGAAACAACCACATGTAAACACTAAACATCTACAGTCACTAGAGGGCGCTAGTCACAATCTCAAGGGTCACTGGCTCAGTGAAACAGGGCTACAAACGAGATACAGCTTGGACTGCAAGCTTTCATTTTAATAGACCGATTGCGCTCCTTGCGTCACGTATGACCTATAGTGGGTATTAGATGTAAACAAACACGGCGTACTGCATATAAACGTGCGTTAAAAAGACATGATTACTGTTGTAATTTTTGGCTCAAAAAAGACGAAATTCTCGAAATCATTTAAGAATATTCCGGAGTTTGTAACATGAGACCCTACCGGTGGCTGAACAATGCCAGTAATAGTCTTGGCCCAAGACTATGGTGCTTAATTCTGGATAGTGTACTACGCGCGGTTGAATCGCCAAAGCGCGCCCGCCACGGTATGATTTAATGAATTGGACGGCTTGAAATCTAGACTACACTTGCAAGCTACCATAGTCTTAGTAATCCTGCAGCGCTGCGTGCACTGTGGGCGTTGCCGTATTATGTAAATAAGGCCGTTGTCAAGGTTGTGTAATGCATATTCAATATGTGAACAACATGGCAGCGCCCAGCAGCATGAAGTCTGGCCACGGTCGCATGGTCGGACGTACGGGACGAACGAGTGATAGTATGGTTTGCCTGGCCATACAAAACGAACATAATGCAGGGATTAATACTCTACATCTCCTTTTCCCAGAAAACCAAATAATAACTAGACATTAAGTGTTTGTGAACAAACACGAAGCTGTTCCTTGTTGTTTTGCTTGGATTATGTGCTTCATTGCCCAAGGAATATATAACTGAAAAAAAGGTTTCAAAAAAGTTGTGTAGCTCTTGGTATTAGGTCACACTTCCCGGTTGACCCGCAAGTAAAGGTGAAAATGGGCCCACAGCTACCAAAGACTAATCTGCAATGCCAAGGAGTCTATAACTGAAAAAGTTAAAGCAATCGGTTGTGAAGATCTTGATATATAGTCCCACTTCCGGTTGACCCAGAAGTAGAGGTCAACATAGGGTCACAGTTTTCCAAAGTTAATATTTATTGCCTTAGAGTCTATATCTGAAGTTTCAACATTGGTTTTGTACTTCTTGAGATATGGGCCCACTTCCGGTCGACCCGGAAGTAAAGGTCAACATGGGGGTCAAATGTGTTTCAAACTAATCTTGAATGTCCAAGGAGTCTATAACTGAAAAAAGTTTGAAAATCGGTTGTATATTTCTTGAGATATGGTCCCACTTCCGGTTGACCCAGAAGTAGAGGTCAACTTGAGGTCACGGTTTGTCAAAAGTTATATTTTATGCCTAAGGAGTTTATAACTGAAAAAAGTTTTATAATCTGTTGTACAGTTCTTGAGATATGGTCCCACTTCCGGTCGACCCGGAAGTAGGGGTCAACTTGAGGTCACGATTTTTCAAAATTAATTTCCAATCCCCAAAAAGGCTTTAGCAACAAACAGTCTTAAAATCGGCTGTATACTTCTTGAGATATGGTGCAGCAAAGATTTTCTAATTTAATATGCAAATGAGGGTCATGTGGTTAATTAGTTACTAGTTGCCATTTTTCAAAAACAAATTAAAGATGCAAACATCACGACATCGTCTTCTCAGACTCTCCCCGAGAGTCCTCAACCCATACAGGTCCGCAGTGTGTTGCAAGAGCCATAGAGATGTTTAAACATTGCAATGAAAGTGACTGCACCCAATTTATGAAGTACTACGTTGTACACATGATGCCAAGATTCTAATTGATTAATTAATTAATAGACGAACATTGATTGCTTTTATGGACTGAAACAAATCTTATTAGAATCAGTGTATTTTTCTACACATAATATGATATTTAGGAAACTAACAGATACATTATTTCGAAGTTATTGTGTTTTTGACCAGTTTAAAGTATAGATTTGAAGAGCCATTGTGTTTGTGCACAGACACAAAACGTGCATTAAATGACGTCATGGTGACGTCGTCCGAAATTTTATGTCAGAAATCACCTTAACAGGACCTGACTAGTGTATAGCTGAAAAAAGTTTCAGGATCGGCGGTCTACTTTTTGAGATATGGTGTTAACTAGGTTTGCTAATTAGATATTCATAAGCTTAATTAAGGCTTATTAATTAACAATTTTAATTTTTTTTACGATAAGAATTAAGCTTATGTTCTAAGCTTCAATTTGGTATAATAAACTCACTCTTTCGTATTATGGTTTAGGAGATTAGGCTGCCACAAAAACGTGTACAAACACTATGGGATTTAGGGAGAAACAAAGAATAATAATAATAACTAGACATTAAGTGTTTGTGAACAAACACGAAGCTGTTCCTTGTTGTTTTGCTTGGATTATGTGCTTCATTGCCCAAGGAATATATAACTGAAAAAAAGGTTTCAAAAAAGTTGTGTAGCTCTTGTTATAAGGTTTTACTTCCCGGTTGACCCGTAAGTAAAGGTCAACATGGGCCCACAGCTACCAAAGATTAATCTGCAATGCCAAGGAGTCTATAAAATCGGTTGTGTAGATCTTGATATATAGTCCCACTTCCGGTTGACCCAGAAGTAGAGGTCAACTTGGGGTCACAGTTTTCCAAAGCTAATATTTATTGCCTAAGAAGTTTGAACATTAGCTTTGTACTTTTTTAGATATGGGTTCACTTCCGGTTGACCCGGAAGTAAAGGTCAACATGGGGTCAAAGTTGTTTCAAACTAATCTTGAATGCCCAAGGAGTCTA
Organism: Asterias rubens; assembly: GCF_902459465.1. Lineage (NCBI taxonomy): Eukaryota > Metazoa > Echinodermata > Asteroidea > Forcipulatida > Asteriidae > Asterias > Asterias rubens. Next base: position 1,554,392 of record NC_047066.1, on the reverse strand, counting down.
TAACTGAACCAACATTGATAATCTGTTGTATAGTTCTTGAGATATGGTCCCACTTCCGGTTGACCAGGAAGTAGGGGTCAACTTGAGGTCACGGTTTTTTAAAGTTAATATTTTATGCCTAAGGAGTTTATAACTGAAAATATTTTGAAAATCTGCTGTATAGTTCTTGAGATATGGTGACACTTCCGGTTGACGCGGAAGTAGAGGTCAACTTGAGGTCACAGTTTTTTCAAATTAATCTCCAACCCCCAAGGAGTCTTTAAAAACAAACAGTTGAAAAGTCGGCCGTGAAGTTCTTGAGATATGATGCTGCAAAGATTTCCTAATTAATATGCATATGAGGGTCACTGGTGGTTAATTAATAAATAATTTTAATATGTTTTATGATAGGAATTAAGCTAAACATCCTAAAGCTTCCATTTGATATTATTTTACGTGTTTAAAAACACATAATTAATTTGTAGGATACTCCTTTATTTTCCTACTCCTGCCGATAGGGGGCGCTCTTATGAAACATTTCAATTGCACGATTTCTGCACCGTAATGTCTGTATCTGACTCTGTATTTGTATGTGTACGATGCAGAGACCAAAACTGTCACAAAATGTCAAGCTATAATTTCCCCTATAGAACACGGCCCAGTTTTATGGCTCTGTCTGCTTCAACCAAACTCTGCCTATTTATTATACAACCACCGTTCTCCGCTTACTGTGCAGGTGCTGAAATATCTGTACAATTAGTTCAAAGCAAAGATTACATATGATAAGTTTCCCCGCGCACAAGCAAAAATATCCCTGCTAAGCTGTGAAATATGCTTTAATTAACGATAATATCCGCGCTTCTGATGTGTCAATTCTTTGCTTACGCAGTGAAGCAGAGTCAAATTGGACCAGTTTCACAAGATTTCCCCTCATGTACTAACAATCTTTTTTGACTTTACATGTTTGAAGTATAGGCCTTACCAAACCTACTTACAGGGCAAAATTACACGGTTCTCATGACCACCAAAGTCTGCGCTTACGATCACCATTTTCCGCTTTACTGTGATGTGCAAGCTTGGAAAATAATGTGCGAACTTGGAAGCACACAAACAAAAGAAATCCCCGCTATAAGCAGTCTATTTCGCTTGACGTAAGCGCAGAATTCAATGCTTCTGCAGAGCAATGAATCTTTTTCATTAAGCATCATTCCCATCATGACTCGACTAGTCGAACCTCAAACCTAACTACGACACTTGTCGAGATAAAATACAGATTCTCAAGATTTGTGCCGCTATGTGCCGCAAAGGCAATATTAATTATGTTGCGAATAGTAGTAAGCAACACAACTGGTTCACCAAACAGGTAGTCGGGACAAATTTTTAATTATGTTGCGAATGGGTGACTAGTGAATTTTACTACTCGACTAGTCGCACCTCAAACCTAACCACGACACTTGTCGAGATAAAGTACGGATTCTCAAGATTTGTGCCGCTATGCCGCAAGGGCAATATAAATTATGTTGCGAATAGTAGTAAGCAACACAACTGGTTCACCAAACAGGTAGTCGGGATATATTTTTAATTATGTTGCGAATGGGTGTGACTAGTGAAATTTACTACTCGACTAGTCGCACTTCAAACCTAACTATGACACTTGTCGAGATAAAGTACAGATTCTCAAGATTTGTGCCGCTATTACGCAAGGGCAATATTAATTATGTTGCGAATAGTAGTACGCCACACAACTGGTTCACCAAACAGGTAGTCGGGACAAATTTTGTAGTAGATGTGTGGACACGATTATAACGGAGTAGAGAAAAACAGTAGTCGCGACTCAAATAATAATTTGTAGTCGCGACTTTAACACTAAAGCACACTAGTCGCCCCTGCCTACTTTTGTCACAAGTAAAGCACGGTTTTTCCTGCGAATGCAAATCAAATTTTTAAATCACTGTTTTCGCAGTGAAAGTTTCGCAGGAGTTGAGCACAATTAGTCAACTGTAGCAAATTTTTTGATGCCAATTGTGACGTGAAGAACACATTCCCGGCTAAGCTGTAAAATACGCTTAGCGTAAGCACATTTCCCTGATTACGTAAGCGCTGCGATTCTTTCCTTTAAAAGCCATTGGCCCAGGACCAAACTACATAATAGCTTTTTAAACACAAAAAGCAGCTTAACCATGCCTCATGTTCAAGTTGTGAATCCAGGTGTTCTGCTCAATTTCTGCAATTTTGTAAAGCAAAATGTTTTGCCTGTTTATTATAAGCAGCTCTATAAAACTGAGCCACTCAACCACCAGAGAAACGTCAGCATAATAAAATCTCTGCTTTTGTATTCCTGTCAAAGAGTTTTTGTTTGTCATGGTCTAATTTCCGAACGTAATGCGAAATACTGGAATTAGTTTAGGCAAATGGTCCCCGGCGCGATCAAGGTGACTTTACCCGTAAATAACTCCAAATCCCGGGCGGTCTATTTTCGTCGTCCACGCTCGTCGGCTGAAATGAACCCGGTCCACGAGAGCACCATGCTCAGGCTTGACAAATTTTGGAAACAAGTTTAGACTTGTGCTAGTCGGTGACCATAAGAAATCTATGTATATTGAACAAAACAACGCAATAACACCGGTCGAAAATGGGATAAGGACTTGGTCAAGTTAACAGTTTTACAATTTTGACTATTCAAATCAAGTTTTACGCCGTACCCATGATCTTTGAAAAAATTTCCCCGGAAATACAGGTTTTTAAAATAATTACACTGTTTCTATAAGTTCTGATGCTTTTAAAATGACCATCAATAAAATATATCTTAATCTAAAGCAGTTTTGGGAAGTGTACAACATGTAATTTAATTTTAATCGAATAAATTATGTTTCGGAAAGCTGGGTTTGTTTACACTTCAAGAGCCATTGTGTTTGTGCACAGACACAAAACGTGCATTACATGACGTCATGGTGACGTCGTCCAGAATTTTATGTCGGAAATCACATTAACAGGACCTGACTAGTGTATCGCTGAAAAAAGTTTCAGGATCGGCGGTCTACTTTTTGAGATATGGTGTTAACTTGGTTTGCTAATTAAATATTCACAAGCTTAATTAAGGCTTATTAATTAACAATTTTAACATTTTTTACGATAAGAATTAAGCTTATGTTCTAAGCTTCAATTTGGTACAATAAACTCACTCTTTCGTATTATGGTTTAGGAGATTAGGCTGCCGCAAAAATGTGTACAAACACTATGGGATTTAGGGAGAAACAAAGAATAATAATAATAAAAACAATAAAAATCTAGACGAAAACAATACCTGTTCCGACGGACGGTCGGAACAGCTAAAAATAATAAAAATCTCGACGAAAACAATAGCTGTTCCGACTGGATCGGAACAGCTAATTATTGTCGTTATTCTGAAGAAATATAGCTGACTACAGAATGTCTGACAAAAAGCTTGCATCTTTGTTTATACGTGTCGTGTTTGTTTCATGGTTTCATACTTCCCCGAATGATTTGTCGTGGGCAGATCACATGAACCACAGACAGAGAAGTACAATTTAATTGTCGTTCATGCATCGACTCATCGACTTTTCACATGTATTAAACCTTAAGGCTATACTAATTGTGTCACAAGCACATGAATACATTATATTTCTAAATAAAGGCCATCACAAATTACTTGTTTATAAAATTGATTTCTTTATTGCCAAACACAAATTTTTCAAAGAACAATGGTTATTAAAATGATCAGGTTTGAGAACAGGCTATAATACAAGTTATCACACAAGCGCGAGTGGAATACGGAATTAAATAGCGCTTCTGCGTCCCATATCCAACGAGGCCGAAGGCCGTTTATCTTCAAGCAAACTTGGCGCGTGACATAGAACACACAAGACGCATGGTAGTGATATTAGCCGTGCAATATAGGTTTTTATCACCACTCTATGGTGGTCTATAAAGGACACTTATCTGTTTTCTCGTGCGTGTGGAGAGGTCCCTCGTGCGTGTGAGCAAATCCTCGTGCCTGTGAGCAAACCCTCGTGCGTGTGAGCAAATCCTCGTGCGTGTGAGCAAAACCCTCGTGCGTGTGAGCAAAACCCTCGTGCCTGTGAGCAAAACCCTCGTGTGTGTGAGCAAATCCTCGTCCCTGTGAGCAAACCCTCGTGCGTGTGAGCAAAACCCTCGTGTGTGTGAGCAAAACCCTCGTGCGTGTGAGCAAAACCCTCGTGTGTGTGAGCAAAACCCTCGTGTGTGTGAGCAAATCCTTGTGCCTGTGAGCAAACCCTCGTGCGTGTGAGCAAATCCTCGTGCGTGTGAGCAAAACCCTCGTGCGTGTGAGCAAAACCCTCGTGTCTAAGAGCAAAATCCTCGTGTGTGTGAGCAAAACCCTCGTGTGTGTGAGCAAAACCCTCGTGTGTGTGAGCAAACCCTCGTGTGTGTGAGCAAATCTATTATTTGCGAACCTCTAAGAAGCCGTCTCTTGGTGGCGCTTTCCACCAAAACAAGTCTGTTTTCGACCGCGCGGACCTTGACCAGGCTGAAGTGAGCACCAAATTTGAGCCCATCACCAAATTTGGTGCTAGCAAAAAAATTTGGTGCTAGCACCAAATTTCGAAATAACTGTCAACGACCGTCATTACCCGTCAAAGACAGTGTGGAAGGATTGTACACGCGTAAGGTATAGGTAGATACAAAGCTAAGAGTTCCATCTAAATTGGAAAGTATTATTAGGGTTTTATTTTTCACAAATCTGTTCCACATAACCCTGGCTATATCAGATTAGCGCCCCAGTGTTTTAAGTCTGATAATTAGCTCAGCCCAATTAATTTAATCAAGGAACAATTTACGAATTTTTCTACTTTATACGCTGTACATTATATATGCTATACACAAAGAACAAGCGTAAGGTATGGGCAATTACAAAGCCAAGAGTTCCATCTTAATTGGAAAATATTATTAATTTTTATTTCATAAATCTATTCCTCATATCCCTGGCTATATCAGATCAGCGCCCCAACTTGTTGAGTCTGCTTATTAGCTCAGCCCAATTAATTTAATAAGGGAAGAATTTACGAGTTTTTGTACTTTATACGCTGTTTATATACTATGCAAAGAACAAGCGTATGGGTACGGGCATATACAAAGCTAAGAGTTCCATCTTAATTGGAAATATTATTAATTTTTATTTCATAAATCGATTCCTCATACCCCTGGCTATATAAGATTAGCGCCCCAACTTGTTAAGTCTGCTAATTAGCTCAGCCCAATTTATTTAATCAAGAAAGAATTTACGTGTGTTTGTACTTTATACGCTGTATATATGCTATCAAAGAACAAGCATATCGGTACGGGCATATACAAAGCCAAGAGTTCCATCTTAATTGGAAAATATTTTCAATTTTTATTTCATAAATCTGTTCCTCATACCCCTGGCTATATAAGCCCAGCGCCCCATAGTGTTAAGTCTGCTAATTAGCTCAGCCCAACTAAATTAATCAGGGAAGATTTTACGAATTTTTGTACTTCGTATATTCTACCTTGATTAAACTAATTGGGCTGAGCTAATTAGCAGACTTAACAAGTTGGGGCGCTAATCTGATATAGCCAGGGGTATGGGAAATAGATTTTTGAAGAAAAAATAAAAATAATATTTTCCAATTAAGATAGAACTCTTGGCTTTTTATATGCCCGTACCTATACGCTTGTTCTTTGCATACATAGCATATTAAACAGCGTATAAAGTAAAAAAACTCGTGTATTCTTCCCTTATTAAATTAATTGGGCTGAGCTAATTAGCAGACTTAACAAGTTGGGGCGCTAGTCTGATAGAACCATGGGTATGAGAAATAGATTTATGAAAGAAAAATTAACAATATTTTCCAAAGATGGAACTCTTGGCTTTGTAATTGCCCATATTTTACGCTTGTTCTTTGTGTACAGCATATGTACAGCGTATTAAGTAGAAATCTCGTAAATTCTTCCTTGATTAAATTAATTGTAATTGCCCATACCTTACGCTTGTTCTTTGTGTATAGCATATATAATGTACAGCGTATAAAGTAGAAACACTCGTGAATTCTTCCCTTATTAAATGCATGTGGCTGAGCAAATTAGCAGTCTTAACAAGTTGGGGCGCTAATCTGATATAGCCAGGGGTATGAGGAATAGATTTATGAAATAAAAATTAATAATATTTTCCAATTAAGATGGAACTCTTGGCTTTTTGTTTGCCCATACCTTAGACATGCAGCATATACAATGCAAACATTCGTAAATTCTTCCTTGATTAAATTAATTGGGCTGAGCTAATTAGCAGACGTAACAAGTTGGGGCGCTAATCTGATTTAGCCAGGGGTATGAGGAACAGATTTATGAAATAAAAATTAATAATATTTTCCAATTAAAATGGAACTCTTGGCTTTGTATATGCCCATACCTTACGCTTGTTCTTTGTATAGCATAATGTACAGCGTATAAAGTAGAACAACTCGTAAATTCTTCCTTGACTAAATTAATTGGGCTGAGCTAATTAGCAGACTTAACCAGTTGGGGCGCTAATCTTATATAGCCAGGGGTATGAGGAATAGATTTATGAAATAAAAATTAAATAATATTTTCCAATTAAAGGAACACGTTGCCTTTGGGCTGCGCTTTGTTGGGCGTTTTTGGGCTATGACAAGCGTTTGATGTAAAATGATTACGGTTGGAAAGATGTCAAATAAGTAGAATTTAATGATCTACACAAACATGCCTTAGAAATGATTCGCTTTTGCTAACTTTCTCGAAACAAAACGCTTCGCCATTTATGGGGGTCAAGATTTTGACTCCCATAAATGGCCGCCAAATTCACTAGTCTTATTTCCAGTCGCAGCCGTTGAACTATACGACTTGGCAATTATTGACAATTTTACGAACCCCATTTGTATCTTCTCTTCCTCCATGGTTACTCCAACAACAAAAAACAGTTCATGAACAAAAATAAAAGGGCCTACGTTGAATTAACTTTTTATTAAACTATCTAAGCAGCAAGTTCAGCCCACGTCCCGGGGCCGAGCGGCTGCCGTCCAGCGGGCCATCATCCCCCGCGGCCAGACCTCCCCAGACGTGGTTCTTGCTCGTACGATGTAGGATTTTAGCGGGGCCAGTCTAGTAATGCAAACACTTTGTACACGAAAGAATGTCTGGTACCCGTATTACTAATAGTGCATGTGATTCTGTAGTCGTGTGTCTCTTTTTGCCTCGGGCCTTTGCAGCAAAAAGACTAGATTATTTAATACTAACTAGCGAGTGGAGTTGAAAATGGACGTGTCATGACCTCCAACACCAAAACTACAGCTAGAGAATTCATCCTCTCAATTAAACATCTGCTCAGACATGTCAGAGGCGTTTACCGTGTTTACCGTAAGTATGCAATTGCGAGTCACATTATACCCCCCAGTTCGATTTTAGATACAAAATTACAGGGACTTTACTTCTCTGTCCTTTCTCTATGCTGTTTGCATGTACATGTAGCATGTGTAGAGTCGGGCTCACAGGGCAACAGGACAGTGGTTTCTATTACTAATACTAGTGCATTGCCATATGATAGATGTCACTTGTCTTATTTGCCAACATGATCCTTTCGGGGTTATACATTCATTATTTTATAAAATAATGTTTATGTCTATCATGGGGATGTAATTCCTTGACCTTGGTCTTGGACGGTACTATTTGAGGTAGCTCCTGTTTACATTGCTCAGAATCATTTGACAGCAAATTTACTGTGTGATGCATCTGAACAGGGAGCACATACTTATACTGCAAATGGTAGTTGGCAATGAAAGCTAAAATAAAGTAATACTCTTGTCCACAAAAATGAAGCTTCCATAGGCCCTTTTCAAAACCACGGCTTCGGCTTTGGATTCGGCTTCAGACTCCGTCCTCTTGTCTGAATCCCTACGCAAAGCACGCTAAGTATTGTCCAAACATCTGCGGGGCCAAGCTAGCCCGAGCTGAATCCAAAGCCAAAGCCGTGGTTTCGAAAAGGGCCATAGTCTTGAAGAACTCTTTTCAAAAATTACAAAACAAAATCAGAAACAGGGAAGAATTTCATTATTTTGTAACATTTTTGTATTGCTTGTTTTTCCAGGTCACAGTGAACGTTGGGTGATGATGTGATTATTGAAGCCGGTATGGACAAGAAAGAGTGCACTTACATCAAAGAAGTTTTCCAAGCACGGTTTATGACAACCAGCTTCTTCGCAGGACAGGAAAACTCCGCTAATTAGGCCTGGGCTACCAGTGAAAATTACTAATCAACTAGTCGCACCTCCATCCAATAGTTGCGACTACGACACTAGTCGCGACAAATTTTTAATTATCAAGATGCACTGTGGCAATGTGTGCCGCAAGCACAATATAGTCTAATTCAAGCGGAAAAGATTGAAGATTTGTGTCACTGATGTCTGACTGTGTTTTGTAAGTAAATTATGTTGTCATGAATAGTCATGAGCGACTAAATTGGTTCACCAAACAGGTAGACGCAACTATTTTTGACATATATAATTTTTGAAGTAGTTGTGACTATTTTTGTAGCACGTTTAACCGAATAGTTGAAAACAATAGTCGCGACTCGACTAATGATTCAATAGTTGGAGTCCGACACTAGTCGCCCAGGCTTACCGCTAATGGTGCAAGGATGGCTTCTACCCGCAGCCGCCACCCCCCCCCCCCCCCCCCCAATACCACCACCTCTACTACCAACAGAAGAACTTGTAGCAAAACACAAATCCAGATTTTCCACTTCTTAAATTTAATTTCCTTGTAACTTTCCATATTTTGGCTACAAAATTGTCTGTACAGGTGTGCATGAGACATAAGGTCAGTGCATTATTAGCATTATTGGCAAGTTCTAGAGTTTGTATGTAATCAAAGAGAATCTTTGTCACAAATTTATAGGAGCTTTATAAAACAATATGGACAATTTATTGAGACATGTTTTTACAATTCACAGCAGTACACAATGTATTTGCAAACATTAATTAAATTTGTCTTTTGTCAAAGCACACTATAGTCCCATGCAGTATCCTTAGTAATAGTTGGTGTATCTCCTCAATATTTATACATAAAATAACAAACCTGTGACAATTTGGGCTAAATTTGGCAATAAAAGCTGCAAGAAACAGTGAAATAAAACACCATTGCTGCAGTATAGAAACAAGTCCTTTGACATGCCTCTCATCATGTAGACTTTATCAAGTGAGTTTTATGATCACAAATTAGTAATTACCAATATCTACGGTATAAAGTCCTTTTCGCAAAAAAAAAAAAAATGCTTTAGATCGAGTGATTTGGTTGTAAAATGCATATGGCTAGAAAGGATGTTTTAAAAGTAGAATAGAATGATCAACACAAGTATGACTTGAAAGTGGGTGGTGTTCCTTTAAAACTTTTACTTATTTGAACTAACATGGTCTGCTAGTCAACAATATGACTAGTTCTAAAACATCATTCTGACCATGCATTTCATAACAGGCATGTGGTTTGAAATCAAAATATACATGCAAGGGTTAAGGTTAAAAAATTGAAATGGCACCGTGTTTATCAAACTTGTTGCATCTATGATCTATGTCTCTTTATGAATACAGAATAAAGATATTTCAGATAAATTTATTTGAATACAGATTGTTTATGTTTTTGCATTTTGTTGTTCTAGTGTGTTTTTTGTTACAAAATTTTGAAATCTCAAATAAACAATACAATAAATATGATGTTTGTATAAACAATTGGCCATGTACTTCAAATTAAACTTAATCATATGTCGTTGTGATGAAAACAAACTCTGCTCACATCACATTCAATGATTTCTTGACATAAGTAATGTGCAACAAAAATAATAATAATAAGTTTAAATATTGACATTATGTGTTAATTTAGGAATAAGAATCTACTTTTTGACAACAGGAAATATTGCCATTTGTTAAACCTGTTTTGCATAAATCATGTGTACATGAAAGTTGAAACAATCTGGAAATATATCCCTGATTTTACAAACACAGTAACCAGGTAGTGTTACTCTATTTCCAGTACCATTCTGACACAACACATGTTGTCTGTGAAGGCTGGCTGGGTGGCAAAGTCATTTGTTGTGTACATCATGCTCCCCTGGTGTACATGTCATTCCGGTGATGTCGTGCCAACTCTAATGGTGGTCCACAACAAGGTGCCTCAAGATCTTTTCAAGTATAAACACAAACATTTTTGAAACAAATTGGCTATTTGTACATGTATATGGAATATAAAACCCATGCACTTGATGTTGATTCATTAAAGTGACATTTTTGCAAATATTACCTGCCTGCAGCCGATTTCACGAAACTTTACGCAACTGCGTGAGTCCACTTGCGCAATGTTAATGGCGCAAGTTGGTCCATAAACGTTGCACAAGTGGACTTACGCAGTTGCGTAAAGTTTTGTGAAATCGGCTGCTGGTCAAAGACATGATGTTATTAAAATTTAGGATGTGGCTGTTCAGTGTAAAGTTTTTTGGTAATGCAACGTTGGCGATGTAGAGTCTTACTAGACATACGGATTAAACCAATACTATAGACGAATTCAATCTTATGTGCATCAACATGTGTCTTTATTCTGTTCCTCGGTTTTCCACCTTCCCTCCGTGTACTCTTACACGAGGCCAACTCATTTGCATAAATGTATAACATTACATGTATTACAGTGTGATCACGTGAACACTACATTCTCTCCTTTCTTTAAAATAACAAACCCTTAGTTAAACTGGAAAGTAAACGCACAGTATCAAACTTTAACTTTTAACAACATCATCAAGTTTAAACAATGTTAACCATTTAACAAAACAATTGTGTTTCTTTTAAAATACAGTAGTCCATACTATGACTTATCATATTAGACTTAGACCGGGCTATTGCAAATTTTATGTTGGTGAGATATTTCAAACTATCCCAGAAAACATTTGTTAATTATCTTGTATCTCCTCTGGTAAACAATATTTACCCTTACATCCTGTGCTTACTGCTTATAACACATACTTTAAGTTTTATCTAAACATCCATTACAAAATCATCAAAACGCTTAGGGAGACAGTTTCTCGTTGTACGAATTGCCCTTGGTGAACCTAGCATTGGACTTGAGATGGAGACTTGTGGGTCTACAATGTCTCCACTAATATCCTCATTCTGTATTGGATCTTCGATACTCTCCTGACTAGTGTCAGACTCTGTTTGCTGGTATTTCTTTATATGAGTGTTATTTCTTTTGTATTTCACTCCCTCTGGAGATTCAACAGTGCAACTGTTACCCTGTTTCTCCACTAATGTGTATGGCACTGCATGAAATGGTGTACTCATTTTGTTTTGTTGACTTTGCTTCACCAGTACTGCATCTCCCTTTTTCAGATCACTTTCTTCTGCTCTTCTTTTGTTATCTACATACAACTTATTTTTGTGTTTCATCAGAGCATCTCTGTCTTGAACTTCCTCATCATTTCTGTACTCTAACTCCTCTATTTGTGGCAATTTTGTTCTGAGTTTTCGCCCAAACATTAACTCAGCTGGGGACACACCTGTAGTGCTATGAGGAGTTGTTCTGTACGCAAACATGTATGACCGGATTTCCTTTTTCCAGTCCTGTGACTGAGCATGAGCTATTCTAATGCGCTTCATCAGCGATCTGTTTTGTCGTTCGACTTCACCATTTGCTGCAGGGTGCAGAGGTGTCACTAATCTATGGTTAATACCATTTTCATTTAAGTATTCCTTGAACACTTCTGACCTGAACTGTGGGCCGTTGTCCGAGGTAATTGACCTTGGTAGCCCATAACGAGAGAACATATTCTCCAGTGCATTCACAATCTTAGCTGTTGTAGTATCTTTCATAATTTCTACTTCATAAAATCTACTGTAATAGTCTACCACAACAAACACATAGTGTTTTGATGGGAGAGGTCCCAGTAGGTCAATGGCCAAGTCCTGCCAAGGACCCGTAGGCATTTGCGTTGGATGCAATGGTTCTGGGTTGGGCATCGCACTTACTAGTTGACATCCATGACATGATCGAACTAATCTCAAAACATCTTTATCCATGTTTGGCCACCACACTTTACTTCTTAACCTTTGTTTTGTGCCTACTATGCCCAAATGACCACGATGTGCTAATTCTACACATTTTGTACGTAACGTCTTAGGTATGACTAATCTTGTTCCTCTCAACACCAGGTAACCGATTGAACTCAACTCATTCCTGATTGGAAAATAATTAACACTGGATTTATCAAAATCACCTTTCGCTAGACACTTTCTAACTTTGATCAATTCTGCATCGTCCTTTGATGCTTCTTCCACTTCACGTGTAGTTAAAGCTTGGGGTGTTGCCTGTTCTGCAACAAACTTAACATACTCCTCAGCTTTATTTGCTAGTGTGTTTGGTTTATCAGCTACATTGGTTTTTACCAACCTTGACAACACATCTGCAATGTTTTGTGGCCCAGGTGCATATCGAATTGTATATGTGAATGGCATTAATCTTAACACCCATCTCTCAATTCTAGCATTTGGTTTTGACTTTGGCCCATACAACACTTCTAGTGGTTTATGATCTGTGATCAATTCGAAATTCAATCCATACAGATATATCTGAAATTTCTCACATGCCCACACAACGGCAAGTGCTTCTTTCTCAGTAGTAGAGTACCTTGTCTCCACATCACTTAATGTCCTACTGGCATAACTAATGACTCTAGTTTCCCCTTCATATTCTTGAAGTAACACAGCCCCTAAACCAACATTACTTGCATCCGTAACAAGTTGTGTACGTGTAGCATCAAGACGGTAATACCCTAATGTCTCAGTCTTAGTTAGGCAATCCTTCAACACATCAAAACTGTTTTGTTGTTCTTTGCCCCATGTGAATGTCGGGGTCTGGCAACTTTCATTTATCACAGCCCCTTTAACGCGGCAAGCCACTTTGCTCCGCTTGTAGGTACTTACATTGCCTTAATGTAGTACGTCTTATAAAATTGGTTCTAAAATTAGTTTGTCTTCAAATTTCACCTTAATAGTACCGTGGGATTTACAAGTTATCATTTAATATTTAATTAGGTCGTCATTGGGTATTTTAACTTCCTAAAGAGTCTACAAATGTAGTTTTCTTTTGCGCGCGGAGTGATTTCTTTCTGCACTAGGGCTAACGTTGCCTATACGTTTGACCAGTGCAAGTTGCATTGAAGGGTCGCCATTGTTTGAAGACTATACGAGACTTTGAGGCAATCAAAATACGGCGTTAAAAGTTTCCACCGCTTTCGCGGTGGAATTGAAGAACATAATATATCTGGGAGCGATTATCCAACCCAATTTCGTTTGTGGACTCTGGTGAGTGGATATTTGTTTTACATTTCATTGTATAAATCTGTTATTTGTGGCTATAAACATTTCTCATTATTTGTAAGTGGATGAGTTTCACTGTGCAGCTGTAGGGCTATCTATTCACCATGCGTGACTGTATGAGTATGTGTATTTATTACAGCCCAGATTGTGGCGTGGGACGCCTTATAGACATGGTCGGTTAGGAGAGCTAGTGCCTATATCCCAGGTGTCTGGTAAGTCCAGAATTATTAATTGATCATATTAGTATTATTTTTAACTACAACAAAAGTGAGTTAGATTATTGTAAAACAAACTAAATGTATTGTCTCTCTGTACCTTTGTTGTAGGGGATTTAATTGGGTTTGATTAAAATATCATAAGACAATCAACGACCATCAGTTGGACTGTACAGACTCCATTTTCTTTCCTGAGTGAATTGTTACTGCATCTGAACGGAGGAGTAATCCTCACCCCGGTGTTGTGGCTACATACACACATCAACCCCCAGGCTACACCCCAGTAGACCCTGACATGAACTTCTCATTTTTTCTAGTCAGCCTACGCAATGGTTCGCCCCACCGCTATTACGTGTGATGAATTTGTCGCTCTTACATGGCTCCCTAGCCTTGGACTGGAAATTATCTAATATCACCCCTGTGTTTAAATCTGCCAACCGAACCGACATCAAAAACTATCGTCCAATTGCTTTAACCTCCATTGTCTGCAAAATCCTTGAAAGAGCAGTCGCTAACAATATCAATGAACATATTTCTTCAAACTGTCTTGGTAATGATGAACAACATGGATTTACAGCACATAAATCCTGCGTCACCCAGCTCACAAATGCTATTTATGACTGGGCTACAATCATGGACAAACCCCGTCCACCTCGCATAGACATTGCTTTCCTGGACTTTAGCAAGGCATTTGATGTTATGCCTCATCACACAATCCTCAATAAACTGGCAGAGAACTTTAACATCCGTGGTCAAACTTGGTATTGGCTGAAAGCATTTTTAACTGGCCGGTTCCAGCGGGTTATGTACCAGGGAGCTTTAGAGCTTTATCGTCCATGTCTCCGGTTACATCTGGAGTCCCTCAGGGAAGTGTCCTCGGTCCCCTCCTGTTTAACTTATTCATCAGTGACATCTCCCATTCCCTCAATTCCAAGTGTTTGCTCTTTGCTGATGACACCCTCATCTATAGACATATCCAATCCCCTCCAGATGAACTTTCCTTGCAAGCTGACCTTGATGCCATCGACTTGTGGAGTGTGGCCAATGGGATAACACCAATAAGTCTATGATTATGCATATGACCAGATCTACAAAAACACTAGCCCTTCCAGAGTACTCTATTCATGGATCTTCCCTCAAAATAACTGCCACCTACAAATACCTTGGAGTCGTGATCAATCATAACCTCACTTGGTCTGACCATGTCAACAGTGTTGTCTCCAAGGCAAATAGGACTCTAGGTTTCATCTGGCATACGGCAGGTGGAACATCCCCAACTGCATTAATGTCCCTTTACAGATCCCTTGTATTACCTATTCTTGAGTATGGGCTGCCTGCATGGTGCCCATATACTACAACACTTTCAGCAAAACTTGAACGTGTCCAAAGGAGAGCTACGAGGATGTTCCTTAGGCAACAACGAGGTGCAATGTCATACGAGGACAGACTCAAAACTCTAAACTGGCAAACGCTTGAATCCAGACGACAAAGACTCATTGTGCAATTCACCACTTGTTGTTTATTTGGTTTAATTAATTGTCACATCATCAACTTGAATACCTCTGTCAATACCCGACACACCGATACACTCGTATTCAACCATTTGTATGCTAGAACCCTCAGCCTAAAAAACACTTCAGTTCATTCTTTCCCTCGTGTTTGGAGCGGTCTGCCAACAAATATCTGCAACTCCCTCACCCTCGATTCATACAATTGTTATAAAAGATACCTGTGTCAGCACTTCCAGAACCTGTAGAGTTTTTCCAAATTGTTTTTAATTTATCTGTTGATAAAGATTGGCCCTTTTCTTAATTTCTATATTTTTATATCCTCATTTGTTCATTGTTTTTAGGTCAGCTTTTTTAAACTCAAATGTGCACTTCCAAATAATCTTGCTACATATAAATAGGTTTTTCTTAACATATACATATTTATTTTGTTCTTAATATTTATTATATTTTCCAAAGTTTATCTTTACTGTTTTTAAATGTTTGTTAAAGATTCTATTCCTATTTTAAGATTGGATTGATAGGCTTTCGAGTCACAGTGGTTAGGTTCACTTTTATTAATCCTGGCCATCTTAGAATGGGCTTGTCCTGTCTGTTTTATAATTGTCTTGCTTGATTGCCAGTGCTCTGTCTCACTCAATCATTGGTTTACAATTGTTCTAGATGTCATAAGTTTACATTCATTGTTTCTTATACTGTTATATTTCTTTACTTATATTTCAATATTGTATCTTGTACTGTTTGTTGAAATCTTGGCTGAATAAATAATAATAAATAATAATAATAAATTAGGAATGTATCGTGCTGAGAAATTCACAAGTCCCAGAAAACTCTTGATTTCGGCTGCATTGTTGGGGGGTCTTGCCTCTTTCATGGCTTTGATTCTCCCCTCTGTGGGCTCAACTCCATTTTTGGATAACACATAACCCATGAACGTAATCTTTGTCAAACCAAACTGACACTTTTCCTTATTTAAGGTCAAGTTCTTTTCCTTCAGTCTCTGCATGACTTTCACTAGTCTTTCATCGTGCTCTGCTTGGTTTTTTCCATGAACAACAATATCATCTGATATGTTTTGAACTCCTTCACAATCATGTAGTACCTGAGCTATTACTTGCTGGTACTTCTCTGGTGCTGCACTTATGCCAAACATCAATCGTATATACCTATACAGGCCTTTATGGGTTACAAACGTTGTGATTTCTCGTGAATCTTCTTCCAATTCTATCTGGTGATACCCATACTTCATATCTAACTTACTGAAAACTTCACTACCATTCATATTGTACAAAATCTCATCAACAGTAGGAATAGGATGCCTTTCTCTGATTATGGCCTTATTGGCTTGTCGCATATCAACACACAGTCGAATATCGCCATTTGGTTTGGGTACAACAATCACTGGACTTACCCACGAAGTTGGGTGATTAACTTTCTCTATTATACTTAGTGACTCTAATTCATCTAGTTTGTCACTGACCTTCTCTCTTAAGGTGTATGGTACCCGGTACATGTGTTGTGCCACTGGTCTAACCTCTTTGTCAATGTGCAACTTCAGCTTATGGTCCTTCAACTTTCCTACCCCTTGAAAACATTCTGGATAACTATCTATCACTTCTCTAGCCACAAGGTTAACACCAATCTTAAGCACACCCAGTTCAACACTTGTATCTTTACCTAGAAGTGCAGGCCCTTTACTTTCTGTGACATAAAAATCTGCTTCTACTTCAGTGTCTTCATGACTCATACCATCAACTTTAATTTTGGTTACAAATTTACCAAGAACCTTTAATGGATTTGTTGATCCATATGCATACAACTTCTTATTACTTCTTTCAGATTTACACTGAATTCTTTTACCTTTCAATTCCTCCCACAGACTTTTGTCAATGATATTTACTGAAGCTCCACTGTCAATGATAACATCTACAGGTATGCCCTGCCCCAAACTTACTTTGATCTTTTCCTCTTTATTACTTCCCACCATGCCTACATGGAATGCAAATTCAGTGTCACTACCAGTTTCAGTGTCTTCTTGCACTGTGTGAACTTTTCCTCTTGGTTTATTTCCTCCGGTTCCATTCCATTTTTGTCCTTTGTTATTTCTCCATTTGGCATCCTTTTGCTCGTAATTGTCTTTTCTGTTTTTGCTCGTCTGGGTCTTGCAAGCAACTCCATAATGTCCGCGATTTCCGCATTTGTTGCACACCGCATTTCGGGCTGGACACTCCTGATCACGGGCATAATGTCCTGTGTCCGCAACGGAAACACTGATCACCGTTGGCATGTTGTCTTGTCCCAGCGCCGCCTCTATAACCCTTGCTGGCGTCTCCATGTTCACCATTCTTTCTCCTTTGCTCGTAGTCAGAGGCCTTGTGTCGCCTTACAGCATTTACATGTGGACCATAGTCTGGTTTCTTCGCCTCCATATCCTTGGACTGTTTCTCAGTCAATTCTACATTTGTTGCGATCATCCTCAAACGGTCAATAATGATTGCCCCTTTTCTAACAGTTTGGTACGAATTTTATGTGACTTACATTGTGCAATCACCTGGTCCCTGATCTCCTCGTCTGACTTGTCAAACTCGCATAATAATGCCTTCTGTCGGAGCCGCACTATGTACTGATCAACTGTTTCCCCGGCCGCCTGTTCCATGTTGCGAAAACCACAGCGTTCGTACGGCACGTTGATTTTCACTTCGAAATGTTTGTTCAAGGTTTTCACGGCTTTATCATACTCGTCTGTTCCCTCCTCCTCCGTCAGGGAAGAGAAAATATCCTGAACGTCAGGACCGGTACAATGCAGTAGAAGGGCTTTCTTCTGTCCTTGATTTGTGACTCCCTTTCCAACAGCAAAATACTCAAACCCACGCAACCATCGCCGCCACATTTGTCTCAACTGTGCGGGGTCACCATGAGGGTCAAATTTCTCAACTCCATTCAGCTGGATATTCTGCGCCATTTTCGTCGGTGTTTCGCACTTTTCCTCTGTTTCAAAACAACTTAAACTTTTTCAAAAGTTGCTATGATGTTTATCCTCGTCGCCAATTGTAGAGTCTTACTAGACATACGGATTAAACCAACACTATAGACGAATTCAATCTTATGTGCATCAACATGTGTCTTTATTCTGTTCCTCGGTTTTCCACCTTCCCTCCGTGTACTCTTACACGAGGCCAACTCATTTGCATAAATGTATAACATTACATGTATTACAGTGTGATCACGTGAACACTACAGGCGAAGGAGGCTGTTTACAAGAAACTACAATGAATGAAAGCTTAAATTTGTGTTTCCTTATTGAATGTTTGTTTACACATTTACTTTGTTTCCTTTTTTCGGGGAGGGGGGGGGGGCAGATCAAAATATCATGTAACAAAACTGGACTGCTTTGACAGTACATGTGTATATTGTTATACATGCACATGTAGGTAATGAACAAGTATGCCATTGACAGTATGAAATAATCAGTCTCTTACTGCCAAGTTTGAGAAGCATTCATCCGGCCTTTGTTTGCAGCATGTCCTGTTGTGTTGGCATCTCCCTACAGTTGGTACAAACACACCAGCTTGGCAAGAGCTTTGCGGAGGTGGATGATGTGGACTTGGAGGTGCCGGGTTTGATGAGGTCTCCAAGATGTTTACGCCAAGTCCTGGCATCTGCTCACATAGCACCTTCAACAAGAAGTTGCCTTGGGTACGAGTTGACTTGGGTACAATATTTTGGGTAAACTGTTAAAAACATACAAAAAACATTTAATAAATCTGTACTATTTTTAAAATGTACTTCTACAATTTTTACAAAAGCCCTCCCCTTCCCAGCCAGATAAACGACTCTTTTAATTGTAGCATCAAAGTAAATTAGGGTAAATTATGCGAAGTCAGTAGGACGCTGGACACTCGATTCAAATCCCCACCCCCATCTATGCACCGAGTGAATAGATCTACAAAATTACATGTAAACTAGTCATACCAGTACATGTACGTACTCTCACAACACAGTGCTGCGGCTGTCATGGCTGTGAATTTACGTGTCATGTCCACAATTAATAATAACTAACATTGCATTGGGTATAAACATTCACGGTCCGTTCTCTCTCTCTCGTCGGCTAGTCCATGTCCCACTACATTATTCTTACCCTGATTGGCGAGTAGTCCCTTCCTTCTTTTTGGACGTGTCTCCAATCATCTCTTTGCGTAGAGCAATGAGCTGAATCTGTGTTTTTCGGCGATCCATTTTGACAGCGAAATGGTGTGTTTACATTTCACACAACGTCGCGAGGTAGAGAACGGTATGTTACCTCGTGTTCTTCTGGTAGGTTTACCAGGCCATTGGCTACGGCGCCAGCCTAACTGCTATTCATCGCGCATAAACGGACGATCGTTTTGACGGCTTGAAAAACGTATACATTTCGCGGGACATGTTTCGGGGTCAGAGGTCAGTGTTTTTTTTTTTTAATTACCATTCACTAATTATAACACATTAAATGTGTTATATTGCAAGAACAACTCTTAATAAGTATAAGGAACACCTTCAAACGTGAAATTTCGTGAAATCTCAAGGCAACGTGTTCCTTTAAGATGGAACTCTTGGCTTTGTAATTGCCCATTACTTACGCGCTTGTTATCTTAGTATATACAGCGTATACAGTACAAAAACTAGTAAATTCTTCCCTTATTAATTTAATTGGGCTGAGCTAATTAGCAGACTTAACAAGTTGGGGCGCTAATCTGATATAGCCAGGGGTATGAGGAATAGATTTATGAAATAAAAATTAATAATATTTTCCAATTAAGATGGAACTCTTGGCTTTTTGTTTGCCCATACCTTAGACATGCAGCATATACAATACCAAAATTCGTAAATTCTTCCTTGATTAAATTAATTGGGCTGAGCTAATTAGCAGACGTAACAAGTTGGGGCGCTAATCTGATTTAGCCAGGGGTATGAGGAATGGATTTATGAAATAAAAATTAATAATATTTTCCAATTAAGATGGAACTCTTGGCTTTGTAATTGCCCATACCTTACGCTTGTTCTTTGTGTACAGCATATATAATGTACAGCGTATAGAAAATTTCGTAAATTTCCTAAAGTAGAAAAATTCGTAAATTGTTCCTTGATTAAATTAATTGGGCTGAGCTAATTATCAGACTTAAAACACTGGGGCGCTAATATGATATAGCCAGGGATATGTGGAACAGATTTGTGAAAAAAAACTTAATAATACTTTCCAATTTAGATGGAATTCTTAGCTTTGTATCTACCTATACCTTACGCGTGTACAATCCTTCCACACTGTCTTCGACGGGTAATGACGGTCGTTGACAGTTATATCGAAATTTGGTGCTAGCACCAATTTTTTTTGCCAGCACCAAATTTGGCGTTGGGCCCAAATTTGGTGCTCATTTCAGCCTGGTCAAGGTTCGCGCGGTCGAAAACAGACAGTTTTGGTGGAGAGAGCCACCAAGAGACGGCTTCTTAGAGGTTCGCAAATAATAGATTTGCTCACACACAAGAGGGTTTTGCTCACACACACGAGGGTTTTGCTCACACACACGAGGGTTTTGCTCACACGCACGAGGGTTTGCTCACACACACGAGGGTTTTGCTCACACGCACGAGGGTTTGCTCACAGGCACGAGGATTTGCTCACACACACACGAGGGTTTTGCTCACACGCACGAGGGTTTGCTCATAGGCACGAGGGTTTTGCTCACAAGCACAAGGATTTGCTCACACGCACGAGGGTTTTGCTCACAGGCACGAGGGTTTGCTCACAGGCACGAGGGTTTTGCTCACACGCACGAGGATTTGCTCACATACACGAGGGTTTGCTCAAAGGCACGAGGATTTGCTCACACGCACGAGGGACCTCTCCACACGCACGAGAAAACAGATAAGTGTCCTTTATAGAACACCATACCACTCCATTCTGCCAATCTGATTGGGGGATTAGCGCGTACTTGAAGATAACAAGAAATACCCGGGCCTGAGCGACTAGTAAAGTTTACTTCTCAACTTTTAGTGCCTCAAATAGTCGCAACTTCAACACACTAGTCATAAATTGTTCCCAGCTAACCAAAAAACGTTGCGAGAACGTTGTTACAACGTTACTTTTTTTGTTGTGGCAACGTTGATGTGTAATGTTGTGGCAACGAATTTGTGTGGACTCTCCTTGATGTTGTGACAACGTTGTCTCTAACGTTGTGAGCCAACGTCCATACCACATCCAAAATTAACTTTCTGACAACGTCACAATATGTTGTTAACTAACGTTCCTACAACGTCTCAATGTTGTAAGTTAACATTCCAGCAACGTCTTAAAAAAACGTTGCGAGAACGTTGTTGCATCTGTACATTTTCTGTTGTTGCAACGTTGATGTGTAACGTTGTGGTAACGAATTTGTGTGGACTCTTCTTGATGTTGTGACAACGTTGTCTCTAACGTTGTAAGCCAACGTCCATACCACATCCAAAATTAACCTCCTGACAACCTCCCAATTATGTTGTTAACTTACGTTGCTACAACGTCTCAATGTTATAAATAAACGTTCCAGCATCGTACCAATATGTGCAAAATTAACGTTCCTGCAACCTCCCAAAATGTTCGAAATGTTCAATGCAGTCTTTACTGCAGTAAAACTACACTGTTACTGTAGTTTCAGCATTATTTTACCTCAAAATAACCCGTTGCTACCACATAATTACTATAGTTTTATTGCAGTTTCAATGCAGTCTTTACACATTTGTGCAGTTGACGGTTGTACGATTATAATAAGTACAAAATATAATGAGAGAGAAAGCAGTGTAAATAAATACATGCAGCACCTTTTTTTGCAATACCACAGGACAGGATTAATCTCTTTTTGAAATAATTATCTTGAGCAAGACGTAGCCCTAACACCGCGCCATGCTTCATTGCCAGCCTTCTGTTGATGGTGATGTTGATTGAGTTGTCTTTATCAGAGAAGCACAAGATCTGTAAAAGAAAAAAATTGGAAAATATGTGTCAAAAATAATGAAACATTTGTAGAAAATTTCAATGGTTTAAGTTTGCACAGCTCTCCAGTCCGTAAAGTCAAGATGAGGCAAAAAGGTTTTGAATACCCATTATTACTCTCCTCTCCTCTAAGTACTTCATACTGTCATGATTAATATGAACATGACAATTGAATTTTTTGTTATATATAATTTGGGTTTAAATGTCGGACCCAAGGCAAGTCAAACCCATTGTCGTTTTCTTTTTCTACCCAAGAAAACAAGTAAAGCAGGGCCAACAAAAATAACTAAGGATAAAATTTATAAACACAAACAAAATTGAAACATACCATAGAGTTTTGTTTTAAACAAAATTAAATAAAAGTTAGTTAACCTCACTGCAGTGCTTTCTGAATTATAATGTACTGGGTAGACCCAGACAGAGTATCAAGTATGTATGAATCTTTAACCATGGAGGTTAACCTTTCCCTCATCATAGATTTCCATTCCAAGTCCAACCAAACCAAAGCAAGTAAAGTAGACTATTTAAAAAAAAATTATATCTATACAACCATTAGGCTAGAAAAAAACAGTTCTCCTGACTTCCTTGCCAAGTTCCCCAGCGGAAGTTTCAGTAAAAAATAAGCTATTTATTTACAATTTACAAGGAAGTGGATTGAAGAAGAACATTCTAAAAGAAAATCTTTAAGTTTCAAACACGTACGTACGTTACTTACCAAACAAAAATGATCACCCACATCATCACGGCGACGGTACCTGACGGACGTCGACTCTCTCTTGCTCTTAATTTTCACTGTAAAATTCACATCTAATCAGCCCCACACGGTCAGCCTTTATTCACTGGAAATACCTCCAAAATGTACAATAATCATACGCCAAAACATACAACAATGAACATCATCATCACAGAAATTAGAATACGTTGGTCCGCCGGCCGTTAGAAACGGTTTGAAACTGGCTCTGAGTGATAGATAGACGGAGCTCCACATGTTGTGCATAACATAGCTGTTCAGTTTACATGCGCAAAGTCTGGGTGCCGACCGTTTTACACACAACTATCATATAGCGCCCTCTATTGATGGAAAAATGTCCAGTCATTATTTTTCGAAGCTACCAAAGAATTGGGAACTAGCTCAGGGTGGATGGGAAGTATTAAATGTGGGATTCTACTTTTGAAAAGTTTTAATTTTTTTAAATGTTCACAATAGAAACTAAGTTCCATAGAATATAGACAACCTGAAACAGACCCATAATAGAAAGCTTATTATTTTTTTAGAATTCTATAAAATGGAGAAGTTGGGATTCTACTTTTGAACAGTTTTGTTGTTTGTTTATGGATATATTTATAAAAGAAACTAAGTCTAAGTTCTATAGAATATTAAACAACCTGAAATGGGACTCTTTTGAAAATAAAAGTTTTTATACTAGAATTTAGATCCATAGAAAACTAGAATTCTACAGGCGGCGAAGGAAACTGATTTCTATAGACAATAACCTTAAAAATTCTATAGAAAAGTGGGGACGCCAATTTTTAAATAAACTTTTCTACATGACTATAATATGTACTGACAGCATCCATCTTCTGAAAACATTCTAAGTGCGACAATGATACTTTCGTATTACCATAGCTTATAGTTTCATGCACAAAAACAATTGTTTTACTACAAGGATACTGCAGAATTGCTGCTGTTATCATTGCAGTAAAGTTAAAGTGAATCTACAGTAAACCATGGTTAGAAATACTACAGTGTTACTTCTATAATACTGCAGATTCACTATAGTTTGACTAGGGTTTTGATGCAGTTTTTACTGCAGTAAATTTAAAGTATTATCAAACAAACTACTATTGTTTACTACAAGGATACTGCGGTATTACTGCAATTTCTATTGCAGTAAAGTTAAAGTGAATCTACAGTAAAATAAGAGTAGAAATGCTTTAGTATTACTTCTAAAACACTGCAGGTTCACTATAGTTTGACTTGGGGTTTGATGCAGTTTTTACTGCAGTAAATTTAAAGTATTATCAAACAAACTACCATTGTTTTACTACAAGGATACTGCAGTATTACTGCAGTTTTTATTGCAGTAAAGTTAAAGTGAATTTACAGTAAACTAAGAGTAGAAATACTACAGTATTACTTCTTAAATACTGCAGATTCACTATAGTTTGACTTGGGTTTGGATGCAGTTTTTACTGCAGTAAGTTTGTAGTATTATCAAAAAAATTACCATTGTTTTACTACAAGGATACTGCAGTATTACTGTAGTTTTTATTGCAGTAAAATTAAAGTGAATTTACAGTAAACTAAGAGTAGAAATACTACAGTATTACTTCTTAAATACTGCAGATTCACTATAGTTTGACTTGGGTTTGAATGCAGTTTTTACTGCAGTAAATTTGTTGAATTTTAGCATCTTGTCACTGTGCTCTCAAAACCCAGTGAGTATGTATAGCTTTTTGCTTGTAAAATGTTAATGCAACATGGGATTTGCACAAAATTTAGTTTGAGATGTCCCATCAGCTACCTAAACTTAGGGTTAAAAGCATTTTTCAATCCAAAAAACAAGAACAAAAATACCCGCCAAAATGTTGAATTTTAGCATCTTGTCACTGTGCTCTCAAAACTCAGTAAGTATGTATAACTTTTGGCTTGACGAAACATCAACCTCAGGCAACGTTTCTATTAGAAAAACGTCTGGACGATGTTATAAACAGGGAACAAAATATTGTATCATTGTTGCAACGTGTATAAGTTACAATCTAACATGAAATTGAAACTGCAACTTCAGGCAATGTTGCGACAAAACCGTGGCAGCAACGTTCCAAAACAACGTCCAACTGATACGTTGTTGCAACGTTGTATATACGTCAGTATGTAACATGATGAAAGTGCAACCTTTAGGCAACCTTGAGGCAAAACCTTCTCGCAATGTTGCGATACAACGTCACCATTAAACGTTGTTGCAACATTTTATATAGGTTACTCAGTAACGTGACGACAATGCAACCTTCACGCAACGTTTCTAAAACAACGTCTGGGTGATGTTATTGGAACAGAAAATTGTAGCATTGTTGCAACGTTGCAATGTTGCGACAAATCGTGGAAGCAACGTTCGTAAACAATGTCCAAAATTGATACATTGTTGCAATGTTGTATTTACGTAAGCGCAACCTTCAGGCAATGTTTCTATGAGAAACGTGCGGCGATGTTTAGGGAACAGACAAAACGCGACAAAACGTGGAAGCAACGTTCCAAAGCAATGTCCGAATAAAACGATGTTGCAACGTTGTATATACGTCAGCATGTAACATGACGAAAGCGCAACCTTCTAGCAACATTGCGGCCAAACCTTCTGGCAATGTTTCGACACAACGTCACCATTTAACGTTGTCACAATATTGTATGAACGTTTCTAGTAACATGACGAAACCACAACCTTCAGGCAACGTTTCTAAGAAACGTCCAGGCGATGTTTAGGGAACAGACAATTGTGACATTGCTGCAACGTTTGGTATAAGTGAGAATGTAACATGACGAAACTGCAACCTTCATGCAACGTTAAACATGGAAGCAATGTTCCAAGCAATGTCCGAATAAAACGCTGTTGCAACGTTGTATATACGTCAGCATGTAACATGACAAAAGCGCAACCTTCTAGCAACATTGCGGCCAAACCTTCTGGCAATGTTTTGACACAACGTCACCATTTAACGTTGTCACAACAATGTATGAACGTTTCTAGTAACATGATGAAACCACAACCTTCAGGCAACGTTTCTAAGAAACGTGCGGGCGATGTTTAGGGAACAGACAATATTGTAACATTGTTGCAACGTTTGGTATAGGTGAGAATGTAACATGACGAAACTGCAACCTTCATGCAACGTTGCGACAAAACGTGGAAGCAACGTTCCAAAGCAATGTCCGAATAAAATGCTGTTGCAACGTTGTATATACATCAGCATGTAACATGACGAAAGCGCAACCTTCTAGCAACATTGCGGCCAAACCTTCTGGCAATGTTTCGACACAACGTCACCATTTAACGTTTTCACAACAATGTATGAACGATTCTAGTAACATTACGAAACCACAACCTTCAGGCAACGTTTCGAAGAAACGTGCGGGAGATGTTTAGGGAACAGACAATTGTAACGTTGTTGCAACGTTTGGTATAAGTTATAATGTAACATGACGAAACTGCAACCTTCATGCAACGTTGCGACAAAACGTGGAAGCAATGTTCCAAAGCAATGTACAACTAAAACGTTGTTGCAACGTTGTATATACGTCAGCATGTAACATGACGAAAGCGCAACCTTCCAGCAACATTGCGGCAGAACTTTCTAGCAATGTTGCGATACAACGTCACCATTTAACGTTGTTGCAACATTGTGTGAACGTTACTAGGTAACATGACGAAACTGCAACCTGCAGGCAACGTTGCAGTAAGGTCGTGTGTTAGCTGGGTTCATGCCCCAAAATGCATTGCGGCGTATTATTTGCTACCGGTGCACTTTATGTCTAGGGCTGACGACTAGTGTGACACACTTGTCGCACAGTCGAGATTATTAAAATCACTAGTCGTGTTGCGACTAGTTTTTTTTTTTATTCCTAATTGAATAATCGTGCTGCCAAGAGTACAACAAAAATAGTAACAACTTCCTGTTTGGTGAACTGTCTATTGTATCGCTCACGACTATTCATGGCAACATAATTTACTTACGAAACACAGTCAGTGACTCCAGTGACAATCCTTCAATCCTCTAAACACGAAATTTACCATATTGCCCCTGCGGCAAACAAGTCGTGACTAGTGTCGTAGTCATGACTTTTTGAGGTGTGACTAGTCGAGTAGTAACTTACACAAGTGGCTCAGGCTTACTGATGTCTGGTTGTGTTTCGTAGGTAAATTATGTTGTCGTGAAAAGTCGTGACTGTGAGCGACACAATTTGTTCAGCAAGCAGGAATAGTCGCAACTATTTTAGTTGTTATGGTGGCTCGATTTACGGAGAAGGTGAATAATGGCAGTCGCAACTCGGCTAAGCAATAACTAGTTGCGATTTCGACATCAGTCGTAGTGCGTACCATATAGTCGCCAATCACAGGCTTTCCCACAGCAGCATTTAAAGTGCACAGGTATCACAGCAGTTATACACAATATTGTTTGTATGTTCTTGTGTGAGCGGCTGAGCCTACGACAACTCTTCTACATTGTGGGGTGCAATGCAGTTTTCATCTGATTCTCTGTGTCTTCGATAGTTTATGGCAGTTGAAAGACCATTTTGCTCATCTAGCCCAACTCTTCCACTTAGTTGTACATTTTCATCTTGGTGTTCAGAATAATGACAAACATCAACCCCAGTCCAAAAGCATCGGTTGCTAAGAGTATGCACACAGCTCCCTCAGGGTTGAAAAAGCTATGTAAACTCATCTTGAAAGTCAATCTCTGTATTGGTAGGGTATGATACATGTCGACATTAAATTGTGATACGTTGGTGGAACTTTGAAGCAGAATGTAGAGTACAGTTCTTCACATATGTCTTTCTTGATTGACAGTTAATATGTTCCATCTATTCCTTTTCTCTTGACGCTTCCTCTGCAAAACAGCAAAATATCTCTTCCACAATTATATACGCTTAAATCTTGATTCTGTCACAGATTTGTCTCTCTTGAATCAAGAACTCCATTGACAACTTGCTACGGCTACGGGAGTGTTGTAACCAAACAGGCCCTTCGCTGCAGGCTAAGTAGTCTAGGTTCCTAGACCATTGGTGTTGCGTGGTCACACACAACCAACGTTCCGATTATGCACGGCAAAAACTGTACACGCTTGTAATGAACGAACGCTAGCGGGCGCTCTGTTTCTCTGATTTCCTGTGCTCACCAAGGTCTAGGACATTTGCAACGACGGGTCTTAACTTTTTTTATTGTTTTTCGGCAAATCTCCCCCGACTTTCCGGTGGAGCCAATCAGAGGCTGCGTTGCGGTTGGCTCATGAATAATTCATCAGTGTTGTGCAAGCAGTGTACAATGCATGCAGTAACTGCGTTGCATGACTTTTGCTATACTCTGCATGTGTGTGTGGGTATATGTTTTTATCGGAGTATAATAATGTCCAGATCAGTAGGATTTGAAACTTTGCCACATGGTGGAAATACGATAAAGAAAGGTTTGCGGTACCACCACAAACCTTTCTATGTATAATATCCAGATCCAGACTACTGCATTGCCACGATGCAGCTTGAAATGCGATCGTGGCGTTATGCTCCCGACGTGCCAGGGCCCACACTGATGAAGCCTGTATTGGCTAAACAATTTGCTTACAGTTAGCACAAAATAATATTGCTTAGCAGAAACTGGTTACCAGCCAATTTTTAATTAAATTTGAAATGTTGTAGACTTATGCCTAGTGCCCACCTAAATTTTTGGATAGTAAAGCAATTTTGTACAGTATTTTCTGCCAAACAGATATTAACTGGTGGGCCCTGTAGTGTTATTCACAGTGAAAGTTTTTTAATCTTGGGGGAAGGAAATCTTGAGGGATTCAAAAGCGTCTTTGTGAGAATGTATTTTGAAACGTAACCGTAGCTGCAGATCTTGGAACGTAAGCGTAGCTTGACTCGGGATTGAAAGCGTACTTTTTGATATTGTAGCGTAACCTAAACGTATCTTGGAGTGTATAAGCGTAGCTGAGTAGCTGCGTAGCTTGGAACGTTGACATCTTTTGGAACGTAAGCATATCTTGGAACATAATTCGTAGCTGCGTATCTTGGAACGTAAGCGTAACTTGACATGGGATTGAAAGCGTACCTTTTGATATTATAGCGTAACTTGAAGGAACATAAGCAGATCTGTAAGCGCAGCTGAGTAGCTGTGTAGCTTGGAACGTTGACATCTTTTGGAACGTAAGCATATCTTGGACTGAAGCGTAGCATCTTGGAACATAAACGTAGCTGAGTATCTTTGAACGTAAGCATAGCTTGACTCGGGCTTGAAAGCATACCTTTTGATATTATAGTGTAACTTGAAGGAACGTAGACCTAAGCGTATCTTGGAACGTAAACGTAGCTGCGTATCTTGGAATGTAAGCGTAGCTTGACTCGGGCTTGAAAACATACCTTTTGATATTATAGTGTAACTTAAAGGAACGTAGACCTAAGCGTATCTTTGAACGAAAACGTAGCCGAGTAGCTGCGCAGCTTGGAACGTAACCATATAATACTTTTTGAATGTAGTCGTAACAATATCTTTTGGAACAACTCATGAGAAATTGAAAATTTTGATTGCTTGTCGGGTGGCGACTACTGCTATTCAACTCCCAGTTATTTGAGGCGAATAGTCAGGTCATAAATTCCACTAGTTGCCCAGTTTAATCTTTACCTCAAAAATAACTCTTCATTCACAGAATTAAAAAATAATACTTTGTTTGGCAAAATTATGCTTTGAGTGAATTTTGTTTTAGCATTATTTTTATTTCAACCTTTTATAAAAAATTCTCATAATATTTTTAAGCTACTCACACAATAACACTGTTAATATAACCATGGAGGTAGATGCGATATTCCTACGTTTTGACATCATCAAAATTACCTGAAAACTCATAACAAAAAGAAATTAGGGGGCCATGAATCAAAATGGAGCGTTGGAACGTTGCAAAACAACGGAGTCGACACCCGCAAGCTGGGAGTTCATAGCGCCCGGGATTTAACACCTCCAACCCCCACGAGAAACGGCATGGGCGGTACGTGATATTCCACAAGGCTTATTTCACGTTCCGATTGCTCCACGCCGTGGGGCCATACAAGCGTCCGTTACACGGACTCTCTGAATGCTAATCTTACGTTCGATTTTTGACCATTATTTACGATTTCAAATCGTCACGTATCCATAATCTGAATAGGTAGTCTATACTTAATTCACTGTTTTCCTTTTAATAGGCCTATAATGACCACGGAATTACTCTTTGAGCAAAGATTATTAAAAACTAGAGGTACATGTACAGTTTTTGTTTACTACAAAAACAAGGTGTTCGTGGTGAGTGAGTGAATGAATTGGTGACAACATTTTACCTCATCAATCCAATGACTGGTTAAGGAGTTATGATTTTTTTTATAAATTAAACACCAACTTCCGGTTTGCATCGGATAAAAAGTCAAATAGGGGTTACTTTTTATGTAGCGCGTGATAAGTTTATTAAGACCTTTTAAATGATGGATGGGTTGTAAAAATCCAATTGGTTTAGAAGTTATGATTTTTTCAAATATAAAGTTTCAACTTCCGTTTTGAACCGGAAGGTACTGTCAAATGAGGTCACACTTGGTAGCGTTGGTGATGTCTTTTGAGTTCTTTCTTTTGACGTAAAGATAATAAAAATCAAATCATGTGGTTTAGAATTTTTTTATTTTTCAAACATTATATATCAATTTCCAACTTTAACTGGAAGTCAAGGTCAAACAGGGTCGCATATTGTATAGCACGTGATAAGTCTATTAAGACCTTTCAGATGATGCATAGATTGAAAAAATCTAATGTATGGTTCAGATGTTATGATTTTTTTCAAATATAAAATTTAAACATCCGGTTTGAACCGGAAGACAATTTTTTCAGGTCACAAATTATAGCGTTAGTAATGTTTTTCAAAGCCTTATCTGACCGACGTTCAGATAATAAACAATTAATTTCTGGTTCTGGAGTAATATTTTTTCAAATAATTAACTGCATCTTCCTGTTTAACTGGAGGTCAGGGTTTAATAGTCAATGTTGTGTATCGTTTCTTAAGTTGTTACATACCTACCCAATGACGTATAAATATATAAAAAATCAAATGTGTGGTTGTGAAATTATTTTTCTTTGACCAATTATTTTCAACCTCTGCTGGTTTGAACAAGAAGCCAAGTTTAAACTGATTTCATTTGTGTAGATCCTGACTAGTTCATTAAAACCTTTCAGCTGATGTATGACTTGTAAACATTTTATAATTATGAGATGGACTATCTGAAGGTGTATAATGTATCTTATAACATCAATGCAAATGTATTCCTACTTGTAGTTTTGGTGCGAGACGTTGTTCATTATTACTCAACTATTGCGATTCACCGCGATTCACTCAGCGCTCGATGTTACTAAAAACGTTACAGCGCCCTCTTTCGCTGGACTAAAGAGAGCACTTTTGGGAATTCCCCCCAAAAAATCTGCGCTTGCACTGCATAGCGTACATAGCGTGCGTTGTTGATCAAAATGGGGTAAACGCGTGGGTCAACAGGTGCTTTGACGTCCCTTTTCGACTGATGTAAAGGTCCAAATTTTGTTATTTCTGTGCAAAAGATTGAGCGGGATTGCTGTTTTACAATCTGAAACAAAAATTACGTTGAAATGATCAGTAGTTTTAAAAACATGAATACGATAAGATTTTATGAAATTTTCAACCTTCGTTTTGCACTAGAAGTATTAAAAATATTTTACGTGTTCTGTGAAGCATTTGTCCAACTTTTAATGATCTATCCGATGATGTGTAGATTGTCAAAATCCGAATCATAGTTTTTGAGTTATGATTTTTACAAATATTAAACTTTGATCCAACGTAATTCAATTCCCGATGACGTCATAATGACGTAATTAGGTATGTGTTGTCTTGATACTGAGGTTCAACTATCTGTTGAGTTTCAACATTCCATTCAATCTCAATCTTGAGTTATTCCGTAGAAAAGCTCGAAAGTTGTTTTTTGACGAAAAAAACCCGAAGGTGAACTTCGACCCAGGGTAACGACCCGGATGCTAAGGTCGTACGATTTTGGCGTCAACTTTTCAAATGTTGCCCCAGTCTTGGTCTATCAGATGCGAAAACTTTGAACATCATAGCTTTCATATTCGTTGAGATACAGCAAAACGAAAATGGTCCCTTTTCAACTTTAAAAACCTTGTAATTTGACACCTAATGACGTCATCATGACGTAATGAAAACTGTGCCGTCTTCGTATTGAGGTTCAATTGTCTGATGAGTTTCAAGGTTCAGTTTGGCTTGAATCTTGAGTTATGCTGTAGAGAAGAGTTGACGGTGAAGAAGAAGGAAGATGGAGAAGAAAAAACTGGACATAGTGTTTTTTGTTAATTACAAAAACACGGTGTTCGGTTGGACGTTACGTGATGACGTAGTTCAAAAACATTGAACCATAAAGATGTTTTTTATACAATGTGTCGTTATTTTATAGTTAAACTTGTATCACACTTTTGAACGCCTTGTTTCTTCACAAATGCAATATGTTTGTGTGAGATTGGCATCAGTTTTTTTGTTTGCAACTTATGAAAGCCCTTTAAAAATCTAGCTCACCCCTGCACTTGATGCTGTACACAGATTTGATAATCAACAGCGCCCTCTTTGGTGGGCAAAAAGAGAGCGCTGTTGGGAATTCCCCCAAAAACTTTCGCGCCATATGATTTTTACACATTTTATTGTTATTCAAAAAACTTTGACCCGAACTTCGACCCGGAAGTTAAGGTCGTTCGATTTTAGCGTTAACTTTTCAAATGTTGTCCAAGTCTTTATTTATCCGATGCCCAAGTATGAACATCATAGCTTTTATATTCGTTGAGATACAGCAACAAGCAAATGGCCATTTTTTAACATTAAAAACCCTGTCATGACGTCATCAATGACGTCATCATTCCAAATAAGTGGCGGTTTCATCAACTCACTGGTGCCTATGTACATAGTAAGTTTTAAGTTTATACAAGCTTAACTTTTGTTTAAAAGCTCAAAAGTTTTTTTTTGAAGAAAAAACACAATCAAAAAACACGAAGGCGAACTTTGACCCAGGGTAACGACCCGGAAGTTAAGGTCGTAAGATTTTGGCGTTAACTTTTCAAATGTTTCCCAAGTCTATATCTATCCGATGCCCAAGTATGAACATCATAGCTTATATATTCGTTGAGATACATCAACAAGCAAATGATCATTTTTGAACATTAAAAACCCTGTCATGACGTCACCAATTACGTCATCAATCCAAAAAAGTGGCGGTTTTATCTAATCACTATTGCCTATAAACACAGTAAGTTTTAAGTTTGTACAAGCTTTACTTTTGTTTAAAAGCTCAAAAGTTGTTTTTTTGATGTAAAATACACAAAGGCGAACTTTGACCCTGGGTAACGACCCGGAAGTTAAGGTCGTACGATTTTGGCGTTAACTTTTCAAATGTTGTCCAAGTCTTTATCTATCAGATGCTGAAATATGAACATCATAGCTTCAATATTCGTTGAGATACAGCAACAAGCAAATTGTAATTTTTCAACATTAAAAACCTTGCCATGACGTCATCAATGGCGTCATCAATCCAAAAAAAGTGGCAGTTTCATCTACGCACTAATGCCTATGTACAAAGTAACTTTTTAGTTTGTACAAGCTTTACTTTTGTTTAAAAGCTCAAAAGTTGTTTTTTGATGAAAAAAACGAATAACAAAAACCGAAGGCGAACTTTGACCCAGGGTAACGACCCGGAAGTTAAGGTCGTACGATTTTTGCGTTAACTTTTCAAATGTTGCGTAAGTCTTAAACTATCTGATGCCTAAGTATGAACATCATAGCTGTTATAATCGTTGAGATACAGAAACAAGCAAATGATCATTTTTGAACATTAAAAACCCTGTCATGACGTCATCAATGACGTCATCATTCCAAAAAAGTGGCGGTTTCATCTAATCACTATTACCTATGTACATAGTAAGTTTTAAGTTTGTACAAGCTTTACTTTTGTTTAAAAGCTCAAAAGTTGTTTTTTTATGAAAAAACACGAATCAAAAAACACGAAGGCGAACTTTAACCCAGAGTAACGACCCGGAAGTTAAGGTCGTACGATTTTGGCGTTAACTTTTCAAATGTTTTCCAAGTCTTTATCTACCCGATGGCCAAGTATGAACATCATAGCTTGTATATTCGTTGAGATACAGCAACAAGCAAATGGTAATTTTTTAACATTAAAATCCCTGTCATGACGTCATCAATGACGTCATCATTCCAAAAAAGTGGCGGTTTCATCAACTCACTGGTGCCTATGTACATAGTAAGTTTTAAGTTTATACAAGCTTAACTTTTGTTTAAAAGCTCAAAAATTGTTTTTTGATGAAAAAAACGAATAAAAAAACACGAAGGCGAACTTTGACCCAGGGTAACGACCCGGAAGTTAAGGTCGTACGATTTTGGCGTTAACTTTTCAAATGTTGTGTAAGTCTTAAACTATCTGATGCCTAAGTATGAACATCAAAGCTGTTCTAATCGTTGAGATACAGCAACAAGCAAATGATCATTTTTGAACATTAAAAACCCTGTCATGACGTCATCAATGACGTCATCATTCCAAAAAAGTGGCGGTTTCATCTAATCACTATAACCTATGAACATAGTAAGTTTTAAGTTTGTACAAGCTTTACTTTTGTTTTAAAGCTCAAAAGTTGTTTTTTGATGAAAAAAAGCGAAGGCGAACTTTGACCCAGGGTAACGACCGGAAGTTAAGGTCATACGATTTTGGCGTTAACTTTTCAAATGTTGTCCAAGTCTTTATCTATTTGATGCCCAAGTATGAACATCATAGCATTCATATTCGTTGAGATACAGCGAAAAGCAAATGTCGTTTTTCAACTTTAAAAACCTTGCCATGACGTCATCAATGACGTCATCATTCCCAAAAAGTGGCGGTTTCGTCTACACACTATTGCCTATGTACATAGTAAGTTTTAAGTTTGTACAAGCTTTACTTTTGTTTAAAATTGCTGGAGAAGGTTCGCAGGGAAAGCAGAACGCGAGGGAAAAAAAAAAAAAAATTAACTAGACATAGTGCTTTTTGTTAATTACAAAAACACGGTGTTCGGTTGGACGTTACGTGATGACGTGGTTCAAAAACATTGAACCATAAAGATCTTTTTTATACAATGTGTCGTTATTTTATAGTTAAATGTGCATTACAGATTTGAGAATCCCCTTAAAATGTTTTAGAAAAGTGTGCCATAATGCGATCGTTAATGCAAAGCCACTCCGGATTTTTAGGTTTAGTTTTTCAACTGAAAATCTTATGTCACGATAAAAAGCCGGTTCTAAACGAAAGCAAGGTCAAACACTAACAAAAAAATTTTGTCGTGGAAAAGACCATAAAAATAGCTTATTGGTAGCATTTGTGATTCTCAAGGTATAAATTTTCTAGCTATTTAATGTAATGACTTCATCAATGACGTCATCAATTCAAAAAAGGTTGTGGTTTTGGTGCGAGACGTTATCACTCAACTATTGCGTTTTTTGCGCTCTGCACATAGCGCTCAATGTTTCTAAAATCTTTATACTCAACAGCGCCCTCTTTCGTTGGACCAAAGAGAGCGCCGTTGAATATTCCCCCCAAATTGCGCGCCATATGATTTTTACAAATTTTAAACTTTGATTTATTGTAGTTTAATGCCCGATGACGTCATTATGACATAGTTAGGTCTGTGGTGTCTTGATACCAAGGTTCACCTATCTGTTGAGTTTCAACGTTCAAATCAATCTCAATCTTGAGTTATTCCGTAGATAAGCTCGAAAGTTTTTTTTTTATAAAAAAAACACGAAGGCGAACTTTGATCCAGGGTAACGACCCGGAAGTTAACGCCGTATGATTTTTGCGTTAACTTTTCAAATGTTGTCCAAGTCTTTATCTATTCAATGCCTAAGTATGAACATCATAGCTTTTATATTCGTTGAGATACAGCAACAAGCAAATGGTAATTTTTCAACATTAAAAACCTTGTCATGACGTCATTAATGTCGTCATCATTCCAAAAAAGTGGCGGTTTCATCTACTCACTAATGCCGATGTGCACAGTAAGTTTTAAGTTTGTACAAGCTTTACGTTTGTTTAAAATTGCTTGGGAAGGTTCAGAGGTAAAGAAGAACACGAGGAAAATTAAATCTATGAACAGATTGTTGATAGCTTTTTAATTTTCACAGAAAGTAAAAGTGTAAATCTATTACATTTATACCTTTTTTTGCACAGAAAACAAATGCTACGGTTAATACTTATAAAGCGATGTATTTTATTAGTAAAGAGCTAACTATGTGCAAAGTTTGAAGGTCTTGTGATCCTTGTGATGTTTAACTCAAGAGTAAACTTCTTAAAAGGTTAACTGGATTTGGGGAAACTTTATACGAAACAACATTTTACTAACTTTAGACTTGTGAAGTAAATAACTGTAAAAGACTTATTTATTAAGTATTACAGAGGTTTCGCAAGTGTACGACACGGGTACAGATACAACTAAGATAACTGGGATGCACGTTAGATTTTGTTAGGCATTAAATAAACACTTATTTTGAAAAGCAATGATTTGTACACAAAGCTTTATCGTGTAGCGCGCTAAACACTGCCGTGAGTGCCGGATAGAAACACCCTTCACGAGTCGATGTCACGAATCCGCTTCCCGGTGTTTGATCAAAACATAACCAATGTTCGTCTTTTTCTGGTTGCATTTTCTCACATAATTAAAAGTCATACGAATCGCTGCAGTAGGTGGCCATCTCAGCGAAGCTTCGTCTTTAATTCCGTTTTGATAATTAAGCCATGAGAAGGGCGAACAGGGGAACAATTTGACGCCGAATATGATATGAGCGGACTTCAATTGTAAAATGTTGGTACACCATTAAACTAGCGCTACGTTGCAAGTACAATGACCTGAGACTTGTCAAAACATGAATCGAAATCACGCGTACAGTCAAACGATGCACTATTCCGAGCAGAACACACAGGCCTCGTGGACTGAACAAGGTGTGATCAATGGAGCGGAACGGCCAGCCAAAGCGCTTTTGCAGTGTACGCAGTTATCACGCGGGTCAACACATCCGTGGGCTTTATCGTCCGATTTCGACCAGAGTTTCAGGTCAAATTGGTATCATCTCTGTGGGAAAGTTTGAGTAGGATCACTCATCTATAACGGGATGCAAAATTTATGTTGAAATGTTACGTAGTTTTAGAGATCAAAAACTGTAAAATTGTTCAACCTTTTGTTTGAACCGGAAGTCAAGGTCAAATGGGGTCATTTTGTGTGTAGCGTTTTTTGAAGTTTGATCGACCTGTCCGATGATATGTAGATTGTCAAAATCCACCATGTGGTTCAGGAGCTATGATTTCTTTAAAATATTTAACTTTGATTTGTTGTAATTCAAAACCTGATGACGTCATCATGACATCATTAAGTTTGTGTGGTCTTATTATTAAGGTTCAATTGTCTGATGAGTTTCAATGTTAAATTCCATATCAATCTTGAGTTATGACAACAAATTGTCTTTTTTTACAAAAAAACACAAAAAACACAAAGGCAGAGTTTGACCTTCCGGTACGACCGGAAGATGAGGTCATACGATTTTGGCGTTAACTTTTCAAATGTTGTCCAAGTCTTTATCTATGTGATGCCCAAGTATGAACATCATAGCATTAATATTCGTTGAGATACAGCGAAAAGCAAATGTCGTTTTTCAACTTTAAAAACCTTGCCATGACGTCATCAATGACGTCATCATTCCCAAAAAGTGGCGGTTTCGTTTACTCACTATTGCCGATGTACATAGTAAGTTTTAAGTTTGTACAAGCTTTACTTTTGTTTAAAATTGCTGGAGAAGGTTCGCAGGGAAAGAAGAACGCGAGGAAAAAAAAAAACAGAACAATAACAATAGTTGTTCGGCTGTTGGCCGAACACCTAAAAAAACCCAGAACAATTACAATAGTTGTTCGGCTGTTGGCCGAACACCTAAAAACAGAGCAATAACAATAGGTGCTGAAATGCACGAACACCTAAATAGAGCGCCGATCATATTGACCTTTGACTCGGTCTAGTTTGAATAGTCATGTTCAATTCGTCACGTGATATGAATATTGCATACATTAAAAGTAATTTACATAGTCTGGCCACGCCTTCAATTTGCAAATGTCCTAGACCTTGGTGAGCACAGGACATGGGGAGATCCGGAAATCAGAGAAGCAGAGCGCCCGCTAGCGTTCGTTCATTACAAGCGGGTACAGTTTTTGCCGTGGATAATCGGAACGTTGGTTGTGTGTGACCGCGCAACACCACCAATGGTCTAGGAACCTAGACTACAGGCTAAGACAAAATATATACGCAACATCGTGTTTTTTTTCTCTCAATATCTACAGGTATTGGAGTCGACGACATGTTCATCATGGTTGCTGCCTGGCGACAGACTGACGCCACACTGCCCGTGGAAGAGCGCATGCGCAAAGCCTTCTCCGAGGCTGCCATGTCGATAACCATCACGTCCATCACAGATGCCTTGGCTTTCGGTATTAGCGTTATAACGTACTTCAGATCGGTGCGTATATTCTGCATTTATACCGGCGTGGCTGTCATCTTTGACTACGTATACCAGATTACTTTCTTCGGTGCCTGCATGGCTCTATTTGGTAGACGTGAGGCGGCGAACAGACACTGTATGTCATGTCTTAAAGTCAAACCTAAGGAGGAGACCGAATCTACAGCGTACAAGATATTCTGCGCAGGTGAGTCGCAGCCTCCAGCCGGCCAAGATCATGCATTGATGATATTCTTCAAGAACTATTACGGTCCCTTCATCACAAGATGGTGGATGATAGTTCTTATCATAGTCTTATACCTTGGCTACCTGGGTGCCGCCATCTATGGATGTACCCAGGTACAAGAAGGTCTGAGTCTGCGCAACCTCGCCCGAGATAACTCATACGCTGCTGACTTCCTAGATATGGAAAGTGCCTACTTCAAGCAGTATGGTCCGCAGGTTGCATTGGTGTTCACCGAGAAAAGAGACGTCTGGAATCCCATAGTACAAGACATCATGGAACAGACTTTAACAAAGATGGAAGACAACGAGTATACGTTTAGTAGAGACCAGAATCTGTCTGCTTCATGGCTACGAGACTATCTTGATTTCCTGAACTCTACCAACCTCAAAGAACCAAACCAAGCCCAGTTCATCAACTTTCTCCGAGACGACTTCCTCAAACATCCAGCCTTCAAACAGTACTCCCTTGATATTGTTTTCTGCGATAACGGCACCAACATTAAGGCCTCGAGATTCTTTGTCACAACGAAAGACCTGAACACCACCGAAAAAGAAAGATTCATGATGACTGAGCTGAGACAAATTGCAAAGGATTCAGAGCTACCTGCAATAGTCTACCACCCAAACTTCATCTTCTATGATCAATACATATCAATCTTGCCAAACACGCTTCAGAACTTAGGCATCGCGGTCGGAGCTATGTTTATTATAGCTTTAATCATGATCCCGAACCCAATCTGTCCTTTCATCGTTACTCTGGCTGTAGCCTCTATCGTTACAGGGGTGGCTGGGTACATGACCTTTTGGCAAGTCAACCTCGATTCCATCGCCATGACGAACCTCATTCTCTGCGTAGGGTTCAGTGTGGATTTCTCAGCACACATCAGCTACGCATACGTCACAGCAAAACAAGGTTCACGTCAGGAAAACATCATCCATGCTCTGTACTCCGTCGGCATGCCCATCGTACAGGGTTCCCTCTCTACCATACTCGGCGTCGTAGTTCTCGCCTTTACAGATTCGTACATCTTCAGAACCTTCTTCAAGACGACGTTTCTAGTTATCTTCATCGGTGCCTTGCATGGACTTGTTTTCCTCCCCGTTTTCCTCCGGCTCACAATTCCCGTGAAGACGAGTCCCCCAACGAACTACGCGAACGGTACTGCAATGGTTGTGGTTCCAGTCGACCATCAACCGAGGCTGGCCACCGTGTCCTCCCACGTCGCACCCAGACCGCTCTCTGCACCCTGTTACATCAACAACCACAAGACGATGCCCACCACCCCGTTGTCCCCAAGCCCTCCATCATATCAAGACTACCTGCGAGATTTGGCGTCTGACAGATCATTGCACATCCCTAGGGCTAGGCCTATGTCAGTTTTAGTTTAGTTTTAGTTTTATTAGACTTTACACTGGCATAAAAATATAGAAATACAAATCGATACATAAAGAAATAAAGAATCAAATTAGCTATAAAAAATACCAAGCCAGTGAGTGACGAGGAGGAACAGGTGACCAGCACCTCTACAAAGCCGTCCTGTCACAAGAAATGTCCCCTGAAACCCACCCCATTTCAAAAAACCACCCAACCCACCAAAAAAAAAAAAAAAAAGGGAGCGCTTTAAGGCGGGACTGACAATTACAGACGACAAGAAGAGCAATGGCAGTGCGACACCCAAGTGCAGACATCATCCGCTGAAAAGTCAGATGCAAACTTGTCCCTGTAAAATTGGAGAAGAAGAGTCTTAAATGCTGACAAGGACACGCTAGATCTGACCGACAGCGGAAGCTGGTTCCACATGGGGACAATCCGCTGAAAATAAAACGACTTATGGGATTCTGTTTTACAACGAGGAACTGATAATTTGAAGGGATCAGAAGACAGTCTAGTGGCAGGACGGCCCTGTGTAACATTAAAACTTACATATCTATTAACATTTATGTCAATTTGACCGTATTTACATTTAAAAAACAAAATAAGATCACAAATTTCCCTTCTAAAAGAGAGTGGTAAAATTGAAAGCTGTTCTAACCGGGTCTTATAGTCATCTTGAGGACGATGCAAAATGAATTTGGTGGCTCGTCTCTGGACACCTTCAACAAGTTTTATATTACGTTTTGAAGTTCCGCTCCAAATTGAACTACAGTATTCTAGGTCACTTCTAATTAATGCAGTATAGAGAGATTTAGAAACTCTGCTAGGAGCGTCGTAACCAATAGTGCGTTTAATCATACCCAACTTTCTATTGCACTTGGCAGTAATGCGATTAATTTGAGAATTCCAAATAAAATCAACAGAAATATCTACACCTAAATCACGAAAAGAGTCTGTTCTTTCAAGATGAGAATTATTCAAGCTATAATCAAAATTAACACACTGTTTACGTCTAGAAATAGACATAGTTTGACACTTCTGGATGTTAAAGCTTAAGTCCCATTCAACACTCCACGAATACAAAGAATCTAGGTCATTCTGAAGAAGCCTACAGTCCGATGTGTTTTTAATGGACTTAAAGCATTTAGAGTCATCAGCAAATAAAGCTACAGTGGAATGTTGAACGGAACTGGGCATGTCATTTATATACAAAAGAAACAAAAGCGGACCTAAAACAGAACCCTGTGGAACCCCCGATACAACGGGGCGCCATTCAGAACTACTCCCTTCAACAACCACCCTTTGTTGGCGATTACGTAAGTATGAATTGAACCACTCTAGTAAGTTAGAATGGAACCCACAACTCTGTAATTTGTGTAAAAGTAATTTGTGAGAAACGCTATCGAATGCTTTAGAAAAATCGAGGTAAACCAAATCGAACTGCCCGGCTTTGTCCAAAACACAGCTGACCTCTTGATAAACAGACAAAAGTTGGGAAACAGTGGAGCGGCCTTTGACAAACCCGTGCTGTAAGTGATGAAGTTCACCCTGAATGGCAGGAAATATGGTATTAAAAATGGCCCTTTCCATAACCTTGGAACATACGCAAAGTAACGTGAAAGTGTCTCCGCAATGACAATAGCAGTCTAATCTTCCATTATTAGCATTGCCCAAGGCTCTTGAACGCATTAGCACTCCGCTCTGAACTTACCTGGGCCCAATTTCATTGAGCTGCTAAGCCCAAAATGTGCTTAGCATGAACTTTTTGCCTTGGTAAAAACAGGATACCAACCAAATTACCACGTGATTTTCAGGCTAAGCAAACAACAGCTGAATAACAGTAACAAGCAATATGCAACATAATGACAATTTGGTAATCCTGTTTTTACAAAGGAAGACATTTCATGCATGGCAAATTGTGCTTAGCAGCTCTATGAAATTGGGCACAGGCGGTAGCATGAGTATTTGTTTAGAACAACCTAGGATTCGAACTGCCTCTAACCCTTGCAATTTTAGAGCAGTGTCTTACCAACTAGACTACCGAGGTTGCCCGGTAGCTAGAGGCAGTTCGAATCCTATGTTTTGGCAGCGGGTACCGCAACGATATAATAGATGTTAAATTTGCATCGGGGATAAAGAATATTAATTTTGGTTTTTACCCATACATCGATGTGTGTTAATAGCACTGTATATGATTAAAATAATTTTTGTCTCATGAGACAAAAATTATTTTCATGACATTGTTTTACTCATTACCCAAAAACTACAGCACCTCAGCACGTAATATTTTTAGGGAAGCTTTCTACTATCATTATCTTCAAACTGTGTAAGTTTAGTGTAAATCTGTGGACATTGTGTTTTTTGTCCTACAAAAGTTACATAGACCCTTTAAATTTGAAAAATATTGTAAACTAAATGCAGTGAATGATTTCCCTTGTATAGCAGAGCAAAATGCTACGCAGAAGAACAAGAGTTGCAACTCAAAAGGTATCATTGGCTACTCAATATTAGTATTCAGTGTGCAGTGAGTGATTCCCCTTTCATAGAATAGCAAAATGCTACACAACACGTATCAGTTGCTACTCAGAACTCACAAATTGCTACTCAATCTTTGCATTCAGTGTGCAGTGAGTGATTTCCCTTGAAGGCCTAA
Organism: Asterias rubens; assembly: GCF_902459465.1. Taxonomy (NCBI): domain Eukaryota; kingdom Metazoa; phylum Echinodermata; class Asteroidea; order Forcipulatida; family Asteriidae; genus Asterias; species Asterias rubens. The sequence goes on along the minus strand of NC_047066.1, from coordinate 1,511,702 downwards.
AGCATTGAAAATGCTACACAAAATGTTGCTACTCAAAAATCACAAATTGCTAATCAATATTGGCATTCAGTGAGCACAAAATATGTTCTGTCTATATGTTTTGCTTTGCAAAATTGCTTGATGAAATCGGACCCTGGTGCGCACAAAATCTGTTCAAGGACTATGATGAAGTTAATTGTTGATTTACGAAATACTAAATATGGAAAAGACTTGTTTTTTTTGGGCTCTTACAGCAATTATAATTGTAAAATTTATAAAATCTTCATATGAAGTTAAGTTAGAGTGGATGTGTTGTCATGTTCAAAGCAGACTTGTGGCTGTATTAGGAATTATGATTTCTCATCCACTTATTGAATGCATGCGCCCTCCCTCCCTCCGTTATAAAGGGTAAGGGATCGAATGCAGCAACTTGGTGGTGGGAATTCATCATTCCATACATCCTCAAGCCGGCTTTGATCATGATGTCAATATTTTACTACATGCTTCAATGGATCGCCTCAATCTTGTAGCCAGGGTTTAGTGTTTGTGTGACAATTGCTTGAAAGCTTAAACAAATATTTATTTATGTTAATTTCTTAACTTTAATTACTGCACCTAATGAGCACACAGAGTAGTTTAAAATTCTGCACAAAAATAACATGCTGGTAAAACCAAGGTAAAAATTCATTTCTAAGACTAAACAAAATGTTGGGACTTAACTTAGTACAGAGCAAATGAGAACAAAACAAGATGGTTTAAAGACTTTTCAAATTTAACGACAAACATTAACTGAACATTGTAGTCAGCTGTAACTAACATCCATTCTATTAGTACTCAGATTAATCTGGTATTGTAGGTCCAATGACTACCAGGCCTTGGTGCCCCTTTAAAAGTTTCCTACTGACTTCAAGAATTTTCCAATGGAAGTGCCCTTTGCAAAATGAAAATTGCCTTATCATTTTTAAGCTGAAATTCTAGGCTTGAACAGTTTACCATAAAGTGCAGTCTTATCAGCCAGAATCGAATTCATTTTGTTGTTTGTAATTCAGGCTATTTTACAGCCACAATGTGAGGAAATAAAATAATCAGCTCATACCAGTCATGTTTAATCACTCTTGTCATTCTGCCTGCTTATTTCTGTCTTACTGTTCATTCCGACTCAAAATGTACATTATGCCTAGGTTTTTTCAGTGATTCCTCTTCCACACTTCCCTCAACCTGACCCGACTCCAACTCTAAGCCCAGCCCTCCTCAGTCACAGCAAGTCCAAAGACTTAGACACAAAAATACACTAACATTCTTACTAAAAATAGAAGCTGTTAGAGCGTCAACATGGTCAAAGATCAAGAGGGCATCCCATTGCCACATTTATGGACACCCTGGAGCGAGACTCTGGAATTTTAGAGAGTTTTATTCTCAACTAAGGATGGTTCTGCGACGGTTGTAGTTTTCAGCCAAGGGTTGTCGTTTTCAGCACAACGCAGATTCATCTCAAGTATACTGTGGTAGAAATTGAGGGACGACCGTCCTCAAAGCTGACGCATGTTCAAGTGACACAAAATGTCATCATTACTGTCGCAGAACCATCCGTCTTCCAAAACGATCACTCCCTTATCCTTATAACTAAGCCCGAGCAACTAGTGAAATCTACTACTTGACAAAAATAGTCGTGACCTTTGACACAAGTCGTGACTAACAGACTTGCAGCAGCAGCAGCAGCAGCAGCAGCAGCAGCAGCAGCAGCAGCAGCAGCAGCAGCAGCAGCAGCAGCAGCAGCAGCAGCAGCAGCAGCAGCAGCAGGAATAATACTAATAATACTAATAATAATGGCGGACAGTGTTAACATCGAGCGCAGAAGCTTGCATTGTCATGTCAGGAGGACCGAGGAGAGCTTGTTGAAAGTTGCACAAAGGTACACGAGGGCAGACGAAGTTGGGCCGAAGGAGTACAAGAGGGAAAGGAAGGAGGAAAGACATCAAGATTGGAGAAACAAACCACTTCATGGCCGGTTCTTGAGGTGTACTGAGGAAGTGGCCAGCAGCGAGTCATGTAATTGGTTAAAGAGTGGAGAACTAAAGAAGGAAACAGAGGGCTTGATTACTGCGGCGCAAGACCAGTCTCTAAGGACAAATGTAATGAAGGCAAGGATAGAGAAAACAAACGTCTCTCCTATGTGTAGAATGTGCAATAAAGCAGAGGAGACTGTATTTCATATTGTTAGCGAATGCAGTAAGATGGCACAGACGGAGTACAAAGAAAGACATGACAAGCTGGCCAAGGTGATTCACTGGGATCTGTGTAAGGAGTATGGTGTCAAAGTGCTTGCGAAACGGTACGACCATGTTCCGGAGAAAGTTGTAGAGACCGACCAGGTCAAGATCCTATGGGACTTTAACATTCAGACCGATCATGTTATACAACATAGGCGTCCGGATGTTGTGCTATTAGATAAGACGAAGAAGATGTGTCATCTCATTGACATAGCTGTGCCAGGTGATATAAGGGTAGCTTCGAAGGAGATGGAAAAGATCGAGAAGTACCAGGACCTGGCCAGGGAACTTCGTAAGATTTGGCAGGTAAAGGTAAAAGTAGTCCCCGTGGTGGTTGGAGCACTTGGCACCATTCCCAAAGTACTGGGGAAACATCTAGATGAAATAGGGACAAATGTGAGGGTAGATCTGTTACAGAAGGCAGCGCTTTTGGGAACAGCGAGGATCCTGAGAAAGACCCTTGAGAGCTAAGGCTACGGGACGTAGCCCGACTCGAGGAGTTACCGGCACAAAGGAAAAAGAGATCTTTCTTTTGCATGCTGTGATAAAATGAAATAATAATAATAATAATAATAATAATATTTGTTTCCCCCTGTAACTTGCATCCAAGTCACAATTATTGATTTCACTTTATGTTAATTAAAGGTCTTGCTGTAGTGCTCTAGCAACGCAAACAGACTTTAGTTTTGGATTAGCTGTAAAAACCTCATGGAAATCAAACTGAACTTGATAGAAATATTATTTCCCCTTTAAATTAAGAAATATCCTCAGGGTTTGCCGTATTAATTTTTATTTCAAATGAAACAGGGACGCTTTTTAACACTGAACTAGCCAGCCAGCCAGCTAGTCTGCCAGACAGACTACGCTGGTGTTTTAACTGGCAATTGGCCAGCGGACCACTGATAAAGGAGCGAACTGACCATTCAGGGTTCAAAGTTTACACTGGACCACAGGCCCAAGGGTCAGTGATTTTATTGTCGGGCAAGTAAACTCATAACCTGACAAGTCCATCTGTCTTGTGTTTTTCAAGTGAATTAGCAACACCTTGCTGTGTAATATCTTAACAAAAACAAATTGTGATCAAATGTTGACTTTGGGTCTGATAAGTATACCAGGGGACTGCCCATGATTTATCTATTACTGGAATAGTGCTTTCCATAGATCGTAAAAATAGCCTCAAACCAAAGAAGTGTTCAAAATTTATAGCTTTAGATACCATTGTTTACTGCCATATATTCAAAGGGGTTTCCTTTAAAGGTAAATTGCAAATTTACATTACTATATTTGAAAATGTGTGGTGGTCGGAAATAAAGAAAATTCTGCCAGTGGTGTTTGGTGAATCCTAAATGCGGGCACCAACCACAGAATTACCTTTAAATTCTATGAGTAATTGACTTTACTTCAATTGAGTAATTTTATGACAAGTGAGATACATACATGTACATGTACATGTCCTCCCCATAGTGCTTTAATTAGGGAAGAAAAGGGTAGCGACGAGTTCTTTAACGGCCGTTTAAAACCGGCAGGGTCATTGCCGTGTAATAAAGGTCCGAGCCTGAAATGCCTTTTTGGTTAAAAGGCATAATAAAGTAAGAAACTTATCCGTTTCCGACGTGCTTGAGCTCTGTATGTACGACGTTCGTGTGTTGCATTGTTACGACTGAGACGCCCAGTTTCCGGATCCGTTCGTGCACGGCCAACTCACCGACAGTGCCCGCATTGGCCGTAACAAGAGAAGTCTTGCACCAAGACTAACCGGTTATAAACAGAGTCCAGCTGGTCATTATCAACCGTTTAGACACCCCCGCTTGACGCGATCTCCACCTGAGGTATTTATGAATGCCTTTTCAACACTCCGACAACTCCATCTACCTTGGCTTGACACTTGCCAAAGTGAGCTTGAAGAATCGACATCGTCTGGAAACTCACACACTCCAAATGGGGAGCAAACCCATCCACTGTCCGAACAACAGCACTGTCATGTCCTGTCTGGGAACGCTCAACACATGCTGCAAAGCCGAACCCGACCCTCAATGAATGTTGCCGTATCATCATGTGGGAAGAAGCAGACCATGAGCCATCTACTGTGTTATCGACAACTCCATTCACCTGTCACAGCCAATGACCTTTGCGCTGCAAAGGACGTTGCAATCCTATGCGCGGACCACTGGAGGGACACCATATAGAACAGGAAGGACACGATGAAGAAGCAAGTCTTTTTTCTTCTCATTTTTGAATCTGGTCTTGTCACTATTTTTAGCTCCTAAATTTGAGCACCGCCATTGCCCACCCTTTCCCAACGAATCTCATGTTGTGCCTGGTCATATATCATAGAATAATTTCATTTCAAAGATTTGTAGAAAATCGTAAGCTCCTCGTCTTTTTTTAATAATAATAATAATACAGGGTTTATAATGCGCAAACCTAATGTAAGTCTATGTAAGCAAGTTCCCTCTTGAAGTCGTCAAGTGAAAGGAGCTGCTGGGTGATTTAATTATACCAATACTTGCCATGAATGCTTTATGAATCTTCACAATAGGAGTGCCCTTGTACATTTAAAACAAAATTTGTCATTGTTCCACACCACAATTTTAATTAAGGCTGCTCTCTGGTAGTTTCAATAAAGTCACTTTTTAATCAAAGTTGAGCTATTCACAACAGTGAAGACAATACAAACAGGCAACCAATCGTATCATTTGGGCTGGCGTCCTTATAACATGTGACCAGGAATAACCAACCAGCACCCGACGAGAGTCTCCATGCCATATATAAATACATGGGATTTGAGACTTAGCTCGGTGAGGTATCGTTTTGGTTTGCGGTAACACGTGTATCTACTTGCCAGGTAGAATTTGTTCTTTGGAGAACTGTCTTGCTATAAATTCGGAATAGATTGTTTGAGACTTCTCAGTTCTGAAAAGAACTGTCCTGCTTTTAAACTACTACCTGGGCTGAAGGTAAACAATCGGATGATACTACTCCTCTAGCTGTTAGTGGATCATTATTAACTTCACTATCGCGGAGTAAGTTCTTTAATTTGTCTCAACGTTTCGACTATAGCTTGCTCTTGTCTTCGTCAGGAGACAGTTTGTGAACATTCAGCTTTCCAATGTCGAGATATTGGTCTGAAAGATATCTATATTTGCCAAGACTGAATCTACATCCAATTCTTGAACAAAAATTAAGTTTGGTTTGAAACTTTGCATACTAGTGGAAGTAGGATATAGTAAATGTTTGCCGTAAACATGGTGTTACCGCAAACCTTTACTATAAAAAAAACCCCACTAATTTCTTATATTGAAGTTATTTTTACTCTTTAGAATGCAAACTTGTCTCAACCACCCTTCTGGAGTTTGATGAGTTGTAATTTGAGTTTTACACATGCAGTTAAAACACAAGTTCTGTGTAGCTAAAGGACTAAAATAATTATAGACATGACAATTGAAATAGCTGCTCAGAAAGACAAAAAGAATAATTAGAATAATTAGTACATGCCAGATTTGGCATGTACTTTAATTTTTATTTATTTATATGGCACCAATTATAAGAATTTGGGGGGGGGAATCTTTTTTTCCAAAGAATTTTTGTTTATTGCAAATTTTCAATTGCAGTACACATGTAGTTATGCACTCGGCAACCCTAACCAGAAATGCATTTCATTCACTTCATTGTCCTTGAATATAATCAAGTCAACTGGATTTACTGTTTATCCCTGGCAACAGTTTCACGTCCTATCTTGGACGCATCATCAAGCCGACTGATCTTGTGGCAGATCCCTCAATGCTGCACGATTCAGTGACCCCAAAACGGGTCACCAACCTTTTGTCGCTACCAGATCAGTCGGCCTGATGATGCATCCAGGATAGGACGTGAAACTGTCATCACGAATAATAGTAATTCCAGTTGACTTGATTATATTCACTACCAGTATTATATTATCGGATGACGGAGAACATTCATAAATGTTTGAATTCATAGTTTCGACTTTTTTTGACATTGTTCAGACAGTCGAAAATAAAACAAAAACCAATATTCAATTCAATTCAAGAATACATTCAATCATAATTCAAATATACAAGGTAAATTCAATAAACACAAGAAATAGTTTAATAATATGTACAGAATACATTAAATCACTTGTCTTCATCATATTTACACTGATCATCAGATATGATGTCAGTCCGTTCAGGCCAGCCGAAAGGTGGCGGTGAAGCAAAAATGAAGGACAGCAACCATACCGATAAAATCATTAACAAAACCCGCAAGTTGTTCTGCTTGGTGTTGTTCTTCAAAGGAGACGCGATGGAGAAGTAGCGGTTCAGTCCAATAGCGCAAAGATGGAGAATTGAAGCAGTGCAGCATGACACATCAACGAAGATGAAGAAATCGCACGCCATTCGACCAAAGTGCCATTTTCCATCAGACATCTCCACGATCAGGGACAACGGGAGGACGAAGAGAGCGATGGATAGGTCGGCAACAGCCAAGGAAGCAAAGAAGAAATTCTCAAAAATGCGAAGATGCTTCTTTAAGAGAACGGCAAAGATGACGAGTGAATTTCCCAACGCAATGAGGACAATCAGGATAGTGAGGATGATTCCGACCGGCCACCGCACCTACCGACTTCACTCCCGGGAGAAAAACCCCAAATGTCCCGATCACCAGCAATGGGTGAAGAGGGGAGTCCCGTACAATTTTCGGTATCCATTCTGGCCTACATCAGCAAACCCTTTTCTTAAGGGGTTCCATGCCAGATGGATGCATTTTAAAGGCCTCTCATAATATTTCGTTTCATGATAGATTACATTGATATCTGGGAATCTATGTCTGCATTTTTACCGAATCCCCAAACCACAAACTCAAGTATTTCTCATACTGCGTCCTGTCTTCCCAATGCTCTCTCTGATTAATTTGTAGTCAGTGGCTCTGATCTGTGGTTTAGGGAACGCGTATTTTTTGCTAGCTAACCATAATATACATGTATTTGCGTTTCACTCTGTGATCGTGTTATAGGAAACAACGTGAGTACATTTATTCACATTAAATTGAGGTTGACGGCTGTTTCATGTTAAGCGAACAAGGCGAGTACATTATTCACACTGAAGCGAGTCCGATGACTGTTTCATGTTTGAGCGCTAAAGGCGAGAGCATTAATTCACATTACAGTGAGTTTAACGACTGCTTCATGTTCGGAGCGCCAAGGCGAGTGCATTAATTCATGTTAAAGCGAGTCCGATCACTGTTTCATAGTGTTTAGGCACAAATGTGAGAACATTAATTCACATTAAAAGCGAATTCAGACGACGACTGTTTCCTACCCTTCTCTTTTGGTTGATCATATTATTCCACTCTTTAAACATGCTGAACTTCTAACGGGGCTTTCTGAAAACCTTCAGGTGGGAGAAATACTTTTAATCCTTTGCTTAAAGACATTGGACACTATTGGTTTATCAAACTTCTCACTTGGTGTATCTCATAAAATAACAAACCTGTGAAAACTTGAGCTCAATTAATAGTCGCATTTGCGAGGTAATAATGAAAGAAAAAACACCATTGTCACACCAAGTTGTGTGCTTTCAGACGCTTGATTTCGAAACCTAAAAATTCTAAATCTGGGGTCTCGAAATCAAATTCGTGGAAAATTACTTCTTTCTCGAAAACTGTACGTTACTTCAGAGGGAGCCGTTTCTCACAATGTTTTATACCATCAACCTCTCTCCATTACTCGATACCTAGTAAGGTTTTATGTCAATAATTATTTTGAGTAATTACCAATTGTGTCCAGTGCCTTTAAAGATACTCGACTTACTCAAAATATCTGTTGGCCTACACAATTACCTGTTTACGAGCAAGGTAGAGCTTTTGACGTTAGAAATGGCTCCCTCTAAAAGTAATCTATTTTTTGAGAATGATGTTATTTCTCCATCAAATAATAAGACACTTATTTGTGCAACGAAGGTGTCTTTTTCTCGTACATCTTCAATGACCAACTGAACCCAAATTGTTACAGGTTTGCTATGTTATAAATAATGTTGGGACACAACAAGCTTGAGTGGGAAAACTGATCTTGACGATTACCTTACGGGTCCTGTGCCGCCTTTAAAGCAATCGCACACCATCGGTAAACAGTATTGTCCAAAGGCGCACACTCCGTGTATCACAACTTTTATAAAATTTAACAAACCTGTGAAAATTTAGGCTCAATCGGTCATCGGAGTCGGGAGAAAACAACGGGAAAACCCACCCTTGTTTTCGCACGTTTCGCCGTGTCATGACATGTGTTTAAAATAAATCCGTTATTCTCTATATCGAGAATTGATATTGTTTGACTGTTTTCTCAAGATGTAAAGCATTTCATGGAATAATATTTCAGGGGAAGTCTTTCACGATTACCTTCTGTAAACTCTGTTAGTTATTTGTAAATCTGTGAACTTTATTTTTGTTCTGTTCAGAAGGTGTCCAATGGCTTTAAAGGGTCTGTACGTGAATTACTATAATAAAATAAAAATCTTACAGTTAAATTGTTAAGGTTTGTTCCAATGAAATCATTGTATCCAATAAAATCATTGTATCCAATGAAATCCTTGTATCCAATGAAATCACTGTATCCAATGAAATCATTGTATCCAATGAAATCACTGTATCCAATAAAATCATTGTATCCAATGAAATCATTGTATCCAATGAAATCATTGTATCCAATGAAATCATTGTATCCAATGAAATCATTGTATCCAGTGAAATCATTGTACCCAATGAAATCATTGTATCCAATGAAATCATTGTATCCAATGAAATCACGGTATCCAATGAAATCACGGTATCCAATGAAATCACGGTATCCAATGAAATCATTGTAACCAGTGAAATCATTGTATCCAATGTGTCATCTCCCACCGGCGATGTGTTTATATTGTTGTTTGTAATTTATACGTTTCTCTTACGTTTATCAGTTTACCCTTGTTTGCATAAAGTCAAAGTTCAGTGGCCACAGCCAATCGCCTGCGGGCATTTAAGGAATTTCGCTTAAGGTGTGGCAAGCCCCTATTTTTTGTATACATATACCTGGGTGCCTGTATTTCCAAGTCATTTCTGTTCCTGATTCCGTTGTGTTGTGTTCGAGTTTATTTTAGTTCTTCTCAGACATGTAATTTTCCGTAGCCATCTCCCGTAAGTAGCCTTATTCTGTTTATAACTGTTATTTCTAGCATTCATCTTCCTTATGTATAAATATCTTTATTTTAACCTTCGCAGTCAAAACTTCCCTTATGTTAACATTTTCCTGTTCGGCATATTTAGCAAGTTGCCGTTTTCTTATAGTTATTTATCGCCGTTTGAGCCAACTCACTCGGTCCCCCTTTTACGGCTTATGGTCTCTGGAGTTAATTTCTCGTGTAATTCATTTTCTTGCTGCTTCATTCAGTATTTATTCTATTGCTTGGGATTATATTGTAGTGTACAAGTCCCCCGTTGTTTCCTGTATATTTTGGCTATTTAACGTTTATATCAGAATACCCCAGAATGCCCCCGTTTGTTTCCTATATATTTATCGTTGGTTTATGTAATGTTTGTATCAGAATACCAGTGAACGCCCCCAGAATACCGCAGAACATTTACCATGTGCACGGACGTAGTTTCTGAGTTTCTCCCGGCAATGATGTGAGTTTATTATATGTATTAGTTATTTCGCTGTTGTAATTTAACGCCGGATTTGTCTTTGTAGTTTCTTATATTCAAGTTTCACTTTTGTATCAGCCCTCGGTCGTTGCTTGGTTTATTGCTGTATCTCGTTCTGCATTTAAAGTTGTTTTTGTTAGTCTGATATGGTTCACCTTTGTCCCCCTTCCCTTAATTGTTTATAATGTACTTTCTTTTCGTGTCATTTATTAGCTATTTATGTATTTGTTATTTATAGTTTCACCTGTGTAATGTTGTACACTGAGTGCAAATAAATGGGAAAGCTCATCTAAAGGTCTCCGCCGTCTCCAATTTGTACCGTGCATGTGACAGTGAAAATCAGAGCCGTAAAACCGTCACCCTCTCATCCATCGTCGTCAACCGAAGTCGCCCTCCTGCCCCCGGCCATCAACAACTGCTATCGTGGTCACCAGCACAGTTTCGGCGCCATCGTCGACATCACCGGCGGTTAGTCGCCCAACTATGGCGCCCCTGAAGACGGCGAGGACGACAGCCAAGAGGGCGGTAACTAAAGAAATTAATTTAATTAAGCAATGTATAGCCGAAGATGACACTGATGGTATTGACGACGAAATTGTCAAACTTAAAGAGTTATTCAGAAAGTTTAAATCGGCCCACGATGCCTACCATGAGAAATTCACTCAAGATGAAGATATAGATGAAAGTGAGGCTTATTTTTATGATGAACAGAAGGAGTATATCTCTTCGTTGAATTCATTTAAAGTGTATTGTAAATCCACACAGGTTAAAACTGAAATTACTGCCGATGACTCAGATTTATCTCGTAATGAATTATTGCGTTTGCTTAATCTCCCTAGAGTAGAGTTAGAGAATTTTAGTGGTAATCCATTGCATTTCCATCAGTTCATTAGGGCATTTGATGTTAATGTAGACAAAATATGTCAAGACTCCGACCTTAAGTTGTCCCGGCTCATGCAATACACTTCAGGCCCCGCCAAGGAGGCGATTAGAGGTTGCCAGTTAATAGGAGGCGAAACTGGATATTATCAGGCTCGTTCAATATTATTTAGTCGTTTTGGTAACCCTCATTTGGTTACGGAGCGTCTTGTACGAGATTTGAAATCGGGTAGACCAGTTAGATCCCCCCAAGATATTCAACAATTTGCTGATGATATGAGTAATGCTTTTCTTGTTCTCAATCAGTTGGAGACTTTACAAGAAGTTAACACTCAGTCAGTCATATTAGAAATTATCAGTAGATTCCCGAGTTACATTCAGTCGAGGTGGAGAAAGTTGGTGTTCAAATCTAAGCACAACAGTGGTAATTATCCTGTATTTAAAGAGCTTGTTCAATTCATAGACTTGGTTGCCACAGAAGTGAACGACCCAGTGTATGGCATTAGTCAACCCAAGCAGGCAGATAGCGCGAGAAGTCAGTACAAGGCTTCTTCCTCTAACTTTTCCACATCTTTATCTGGGTACGATTCGGGAATGGGTACACAGCCAAGTGAGCAAGATGATCAAGTTAAGAATTTTGCTTATGCTAAACCTGAACAGCCATGTGTGTTATGTAGTCAGAGACACCGTTTGTGGAATTGTGGAAAGTTCAAACAGATGAATCCTAGAGATAGATTGCAGGTCGTAATTAATCATAAGTTATGTCATAATTGCCTCCTCCCATTTCATAATACTGATAATTGTGGTAAGCGATCTGTGTGTGGAGTTAGTGGGTGTGGTCAGAAACACACAATGTACATCCATCATTGTATTCAATGAAATCATTGCATCAAATGAAATCATTGTATTCAATGAAATCATTGTATCCAATGAAATCATTGTATCCAATGAAATCATTGTATCCAATGAAATCACTGATTCCAATGAAATCATTGTATCAAATGAAATCATTGTATCCAATGAAATCATTGTATCCAATGAAATCATTGTATCCAATGAAATCATTGTATCCAATGAAATCATTGCATTCAATGAAATCATTGCATCAAATGAAATCATTGCATCAAACGAAATCATTGTATCCTATAAAATCATTGTAACCAATGAAATCATAGTATCCAATGAAATCATTGTATTCAATTAAATCATTGCATCCAATGAAATCATTGTATTCAATGAAATCATTGCATCCAATGAAATCCTGGTATCCAATGAAATCACTGTATCCAATGAAATCATTGTATCCAATGAAATCACTGTATCCAATGAAATCATTGTATCCAATGAAATCATTGTATCCAACGAAATCATTGTAACCAATGAAATCATTGTATCCAATGAAATCATTGTATTCAATGAAATCATTGCATCCAATGAAATCATTGTATTCAATGGAATCATTGCATCCAATGAAATCATTGTAATCAATAAAATCATTGTATCCAATGAAATCATTGTATCCAATGAAATCATTGTATCCAATGAAATCACTGTATCCAATGAAATCACTGTATCCAATGAAATCACTGTATCCAATAAAATCATTGTATCCAATGAAATCATTGTATCCAATGAAATCATTGTATCCAATGAAATCATTGTATCCAATGAAATCATTGTATCCAATGAAATCATTGTATTCAATGAAATCACTGTATCCAATGAAATCATTGTATCCTATAAAATCATTGTAACCAATGAAATCATAGTATCCAATGAAATCATTGTATTCAATTAAATCATTGCATCCAATGAAATCATTGTATTCAATGAAATCATTGCATCCAATGAAATCATGGTATCCAATGAAATCACTGTATCCAATGAAATCATTGTATCCAATGAAATCATTGTATCCAACGAAATCATTGTAACCAATGAAATCATTGTATCCAATGAAATCATTGTATTCAATGAAATCATTGCATCCAATGAAATCATTGTATTCAATGGAATCATTGCATCCAATGAAATCATTGTATTCAATAAAATCATTGCATCCAATGAAATCATGGTATCCAATGAAATCACTGTATCCAATGAGATCACTGTATCAAATGAAACCACTGTATCCAAGAAATCATTGTATCCAATGAAATCATTGTATTAAATGAAATCATTGCATCCAATGAAATCATGGTATCCACTGAAAGCATTGTATCCAATGAAATCATTGAATCCAATGAAATCACTGTATCCAATGAAATCATTGTATCCAATGAAATCATTGTATCCAATGAAATCATTGTATTCAGTAAAATCATTGTATTGTATCCAATGAAATCATTGTTACCAATGAAATCTTTGTATCCAATTAAATCATTGCATCCAATGAAATCATTGTATCCAATGGAATCATTGCATCCAATGAAATCATTGTATTCAATGAAATCATTGCATCCAATGAAATCATGGTATCCAATGAAATCACTGTATCCAATGAAATCACTGTATTCAATGAAATCATTGTATCCAATGAAATCATTGTATCCAATGAAATCATTGTATCCAATGAAATCATTGTATCCAATGAAATCATTTAATTCAATAAAATCACTATATCCAATGAAATCATTCCATCCGGTGAAATCATTGTATTCAATGAAATCATTGTATCAAATGAAATCATTTTATCCAATGAAATCACTGTATCCAATGAAATCATTGTTTCCAATGAAATCATTGTATCCAATGAAATCATTGTATCCAATGATTTCATTGGATCCAAGGGAAGTATTGTATCAAATGAAATCATTGGATGGAATGAAATCATTGTATCCAATGAAATCATTTGATCCAATGAAATCATTTGATCCAATGAAATCATTGCATCCAATGAAATCATTGGGTGGACACGCGGTCCTCCTTCTGCGGACAAACTCTTGCTTTATACTTCTCCCGTCAAGAGACTTAAATTAAACAATATTTCAAAAATTTGAAACTTGCAACGTTATTATTTTGTTGCTCCTTTAATGTGACAGTTATAGTTAAATAATTGAAAACACTCAGTACTGCATTGACATGTTTTGAAAATAGCGAAGCACTTTGACATCGTTGCATCGGTCAGCCAATTCTGCAAGGTCGTTTTCAAGTGTGTTTAGCTGAGACCAATATGTACAGAAATACTTAAGCCAGAGTTGAAGGGCTTTAATTAGTACAAGAAAAACATCACAGTCTGGGTGTAAATTGTTATACGAAATCCTTCACTTATTTTAATCAAACAAACTTTCAAAAACCTTCCCGCCCTAATCACTTAAACATGCAAAAGTAAGTAAACAGTATCTTAGCAACATGGATTGTCTCCATTGACACAAAAGGTTTGTTTCTCTTTTGATATGGAAACTTGAAAGACACACCCTCATGAAGTTTCAGGCAAGCTTATAACAAGTACGGGTCTTGAAGGAGGGTGTTCAGTTTGAGGGAATCACCTACCGGGAAAACAACGCAGTTTCACCCCGTGGCATCATGAGGAATCTCGGTCTGGCAATCCTGGTCGTTGGGCTGACCGTGGTCAGTTTGTGTGCTCTCAGCGATGGAGAAAAACTCAAACAGGGGATGGGACAGAAGGTAAACTTTAAAGAAATTGTTTGTCATTAGTTGGTGCTTTAAGTTTAGATTTAGTTAGTTTTTTTGGAAATTGTTAATTTTGCTTCAGGATGTGTGCGTCTGTGGAGAAAAAGGGGCCCACATAATGAAGCGACTTGAAACACTTCGTGAATTTAAACACATCCACACATCCTAGCAGTGTTGAAAGCCCAACTCGACCATTTTTTAGTTTTGTATTATTAGATAATGTCTTAGTATTGAATTGAAGGGGCTTTTCCCAAATTTCAAAGGCATGGATTTGTATGGATTGGAATATCACACTACACTTTCTGTTTCGGCCTCTTTTGACACTTTCATCTCATTTTTATGGCAGCAGAGCTTAATATATTATTAGCTTTTTTCAAATAATTATGTTGTTTTGTACCTGCTTTTCGACTTGTTGTTTTACCGTGGTTTCCCTTACCATTGCGCACTCTAAGAATACAATAACTCAAGTTAAAACATTGCCCGCCTTGTTAATTTTAATCTAATATAATAATTCTATGTTATTTTATTTAACCACGGCACAGAAAAAGAACATCTTCGCCAAAGAAGCTTTAAAAAGCGTACTGGAAGAGCTCAAAAAGGTGAAATCTGTGGAAAAGAAAAAGGGCGCCTCCAGCGATAAAGGTAGATCACACTATGTTCATGTATATGTACTTTGTAAAGATTTTGTAAAAAGTGGTTTATATTGAGTGGTAGAGTTCTGCTTTTGATCTTGAAAAATGCCCGAAGGGTTTGTTTCGTTTAACTTTGTATCATACAAGTTTGGTATGCGGTCTTTATTTAATCCTTGCCATTTCAGTTTAGAAACTTATAGAGTTTTTGGGGTATGAAGTTAAATTTATTTAGGTGTTCGGGACGCTTGGTGGCAACAGATCTAGACTTACCAGGTAAAATCCACTTGGCAATGTGCGCATGCTCAGAAATACACGAACAATGACAAATTTACCTGTGGTAATAAAGTCTGCTGCCACCAAAGTTTCCCATTGAACTGGATTGAGAAAACAATAATTTGTATTTGATGTAATTTCTAGATTGATGTCCTTTATCGCCCATCGCCCTTTTTGAAACTTCCGGCTCCGTCCTCGTCTATTTATTTATTTTAACTAATTTATGTTGACCTTTACATAACAAGTAAAACAAGCTCAACAGGGGCTGTCAATAGGAAGAAACTGAGAACTAAACACTAAACTTGCGGTATATGTTACCATGTGTAAATCTTTTTTTTGTGGGAGTGTTGGCTCTGAAAAGAGCCGGTTTGTTCTCAACATTTCAAACAGTACACGCTGCTCGTCTTTAGGGGCACTCACGTTAATGTACCCTTCACTCAGATCATAGTTTTGTCACCCTTTTTTCAGTCGTGTGAATTATTCACAGTTGTTTTGGGTATGATGAAGTACTTTTTCTTAGCAGACTTTCATTTCTAGCATTTTGATCTGTAATCAGTTTTAAAGGAGGTATCAGGTTCAAGCCCCGCTCTAGTATTCTTTTCTTTGATCATCTCATTTTTTTTTTTAATTTACCAATCAAGTTTTCCAAGTAGTTTAAGAAGGGTTTATTTTTTCTGCATAGTGGAAGAAGAGAGGATTTGCCGTTAAGCCATGTGAAAATCTCTCTTGAATGAGTAGTTCTGAAAAGAACCCATAAATAGTTAACAACTCAATGTGTTTCGATCATATAATGCTCTGATTCGTCCTCAATGTAGTTTTACGTCAAAGAAATCCAAACTAATTCATGAGTGATTTTTCTCTTTACTGACCATGGATACTATTTGATGTGTATTAGGTGAATGCAGGGCGAGTGAGTTCACGTGCGCAAACGGCCGTTGTATTCGTGGTAGCTGGCAGTGCGATGACTAGGTAGGATGACTGTGGCGACGGGAGTGACGAAGAAGGATGTAAGAGGGCGCCCTATTCAGTTTTGATTTCCAATTTTATAGAAAGTTTATACTTTTTGCTCCAACTCTGAACATTTTATTTAAGAGACTGGAAGCTCGCATCACTAGACTGGTCCTCCGTCTTTATCCGCAAGGATTACAACACTCAGTCACAGACCCAATGATGTGATTGGATGAACGTGCAGTGACGTAAGCTTTATATGTGTTTTGATTGGTCCGAGGTGATGTTTGTCTGCTGCACTTTTTGGTCGTCTGCGCAAGCAGCGTGCAATGTTTGTATGTTATATAATAACTTATAAGGCAACATTTATATGCGCTTTACATATAACTATTAAAAATATTAAAGGCAATGGACACTATTGGTAATTACTCAAAATAATTATTATCATAAAACCTTACTTGGTAACGAGTAAAGGGGAGAGGTTGATGGTACAAAACATTGTGAGAAACGGCTCCCTCTGAAGTGCCATAGTTTTTGAGAAAGAAGTAATTTTCCACGAATTTGATTTCGAGACCTCAGGTTTAGAACTTGAGGTCTCGAAATCAAGCATCTAAACGCACACAGCTTCGTGTGACAAGGGTGTTTTCTTCTTTCATTAATATCTCGCAACTTTGATGACCGATTGAGCTCAAATTTTCACAGGTTAGTTATTTTAAGCATATGTTGAAATACACCAACTGTGAAGCCTAGTGTTTGACAATTACCAATAGTGTCCACTGCCTTTAAGACATAGGATGTCTAAAAAATATCTTACGCTACACACATAACAAAGTTTAGAAAAATGCAGGGGATTGGTAATTGGTATACATGCACATGCACACGCCTGAAATCTTGTTTTATGGCTGCAAATCTTCATGTAAAATAAATACGAGGTCAAAGGTGCATCTGCAAAAACTTGCAAAAAACATAAACGTATTGCTTAACAGAAACAGATTATTGGAGTTAAAATTACATTATACCCCCATGGGTTTATAAGTGCTGTGACTGGTGTCCCACTCGAATTTTGCTTAGCAAATAAATTTGTCAAGCAGTATGTTCTGCTTAACAGCTTTATGAAATTGGGCCAAGGAATGTTTCTGGCTTAACTCACGATCCTCAAAGTGTAGCGTCAGAAGGCTAAACATCACCCCTGGTTTTGCTATTCATCTTATTACAGGCTGTGAGTTTGGAGGATGGGGCGAATGGTCCGGCTGCAGTACAGGCTGTGGAGCAGGTCAGAGACGCAGAGAGAGACAGTGTAGCTGTGGGGTTGGTCAATGCGACGGGGCAGAGGTCGAATACGCAGTCTGTGACGGAGAAGACTGCTATCCGGAAGCCAGTAAGTATCATCCAGTACACAAACCTTTCTATCTTCGCCGTAAGGTATGACGTAATCGCTACTGGACATGCGTTAAACAAATTTACGTTTAGGCCTACTTCTAAGGAGTATACGCACGGGCTAGTTTTTGTGCCTCTCAATAGTGATGACGTGCCATTTTCAACTCTACATACCTAGAACTGTATTCGCCTCATGGGAGCCATTTATGATGTTCTCTGACATCATGTCGGGACCTTTTTTTTCTTCAATTTTTTCTAAGGTCATCTCATTGCCGATTTTTATTTACAAACCTTGCTTTTCAATTATTAAATTTGTTTTCAATTATTATTATTATTTGCATAATTTGTTTTTGCAATTTTTTTTTCTTTTAAAGGATTTGGGTACTATTTCAAGATGCCATGTATTTACATTCAACTTACAGGGTTTGAAGATAATGGTAGTGGAAAGCTTCCATTCAAAGATTACATACTGAGGTGCTGTAGTTTTTAAGAAATGAATAAAACAATGTCATGAAAATACATTTGTAACGAAAATTTTAGACGAAAATTGTTTTCGTTAAATTGCTTTACTCATTACCCTAAAACTACCTCAGCACGTAATATTTTCAGGGAAGCTTTCTACTATCAGTATCTTCAAACTGTGTAAGTTTAGTGTATAATCTGTGGACACGGATTTTTTTGTCTACAATAAGTACATACACCTTTTAATGAAGACAAAGACTCTTACTATTGTTTTAACACTGGAGTAAAATTACAAGATTGTTAGAAAAACGTTTAGTGCGCCAGCTCTGGCGGCCATGGGTCATACGATTAATTTCAAATTCCCTTTTTCCATTTAATCATAAGTGAAACGATTATTAGTTGAGTGTTTATCAAATCAATAAACATAAATGTTTACATCAATCGTTGATTTATTAACGGCAGTATTACTTAAAAACCCTTCGAGCCCTTTTCCCATGTCAGACTGACACGAATGTCATTGGGGGTAATGCAGCCCTCATTTCTGTTAAGCTAACCTTTCCAGATGTTGAAAAGACAATTTAAAAAACTTTACATCCAAACATTACAAAGTCACATATAGACAAATAAATTCCCCATGAGCCGGCCGAGTGGCAACAGCCTATACAGCGAATTGAAAAGAATACAACTTGGGAAAAAAACAAAAAAATACAAACAAGGAGCGAGCAAGATGGCCATGGTTGTAAACCACGACCAGGTCCCTCATCATGAGCATACAGATGACAAACTACGGTCCGGGATTAAAAAACCAGAGATAAAAACTTGAAAAGTGCAAAACTCTGGAAAAACCCTCGGCCACGGCTTAATAAGCCGCCTGGAACACATACGTGCTGATGTCCACATTTGTTAACGCCTTTTGCGTGGTTTACTAAAAATAAAATCATCTTGTTAAAACAAAAAACGTGTCAAACGTCTATACCCATGTTTACCTGCTATACTGCGTAACGCAGGTAAAAACATTTCTTAATTTCATATGCGTATGCTAATCTGATCAAAATATCTGACTCGTGTGAGCAAAAGCTGGTGGATACCCTTAATGTTTTCTTTTACCCGTTCATCTCCCATGTGGGACTCTTGAGGATGTCATTGGGCCCTATGTGGAGAACAAGTGTCGTCGAGCCTGGTTTCTGTGCATCAGCCGTAACCGACCGTTCAGTTCAGCACGCCTTGCCCCTGACAGACTGGACCCGATAGTGCGACCTCCCCCAGGTAGTTGGTCTCCATTCTTTCCCGCACTGGCAACGATCGAATCGCCCATTATCCACGTTGTCATTGATTCTGAAAATAATAAGAGAAAGAAAAACGGCAGCAACGAGCACATACTTTTTGATGCTGTATTTAGCACATGTTGGTTTGTTTGTTTGTTTGTTTGTTTGTTTTGCACAAAATTAGCTAGTAAATCCAACAGGTCCTTTTTATTTGATGAAATTGTTATACTTTTAGCATTCCACATGGTGTACCTGCGGAAGGACAAATTAAGTTAAATTAATTGATAAAGGCCTTAACATTGTTCTACGGGATTTGATGTCGTGATTATTAGTTATTTCTGAATTACAACATTCGGTTTGGTCTCACGTAAATTTTCTTAATTTCTTCTTCTGAGAAGCCGTTCTGAGAAGCCATTGTGGCTGCTCCAATTCTGAAGCTATGTGAGCTATACCTTTCTGGAGGTAAACCTATCAAAATAATTCCTTGTTTCAGTATGTGATTACAATGATATGATGTCAATGGTTCCCCATTAAAGTGAACCAATAGCGGTCCATGATGATTTGGCCTGATTTGTCGGATGTCGTAGGAAATCTGACATGGCTTTCACCGGGCAGACATCTAGATCACGTGCACTCTCTATTCTAAAATAGGAGGTTACGCCTCTCTGATCGGTTTTTGAGTATCTGATCCGTAACTGCATGAATGTTGTGTGTTCGGTTTTGATTGACACATCCTGTTGAGATAGGATTCTATCAGACTCAGCTTTCTTGCTGCTGCATGTGAATTCCCCTACCCGTAAAAACCGAAAAATGCCAATGTAAATGTTGCTCTCCATAACATGTGTTCATAGTGTGATTTACATAGGGATGGCAGCACTCTTGTCAATTGCTTAAGTATATTATACGTGATAGAATGCCTAATATCCTTATTTGGGTTATTTCGCCTGCATCCCTCCACAAGTTTCTTAATTATAAAACTATCTGATGGGTTTTTCCATCCATTGGCTTTGTGCGCGAATGCTATAGCAGACATGTGCGCAGTTATTGTCGCTGATGAGTACCCTGATAATGACATGTTTGAAATATAATATTAAGTCTTGCACTGAAGCTGGCCACACTGATCCCAAATTATATAAATGCCTAAATGTTATGAAGGATTCTAGACTGCTTGCATATGATTTCCATGTTGCTGGTGCTAATGCAGACTTAAATAAGCGATGGGCTTCCTTGTTCAGATGGTCTACAGGAATTGTGGTACGAGGGTGCCTATTTCTGCTGCGTCTGGTGCAATTTGTCGGAAACGCTCCATCTGGTACCGGGGCAAAGCATCACCTTTATTATTCAATTTTTTAGGAATTTGTTTAGCACAAAACGCCGCATTTGATTTTTGACATTGCAGTTTAAAAAATCTCAACAGTTTCATTATGTATGGACTCTTAGATGATTGCTTATGTATTATTGCTACTGCCACTAATATTGTCTAATCTCAAAATTATGCGTCTTTACTAAATCCACGTGGTCGTATTCCGGTAGTGTAGTTACTGCCGGTAAATGGTGATGGTGTCATGTATAGTGCCCAAGGTTCACTATCTACCATCGCCCAAGAACGTTGTGGACTTTCTTGCATTCTTGCCCTAAATTGTTGGTCATATGACCGCCAACCGACACCCCCATAATAATAATAATAATAATAATAACGATAACGATAACGATAACGATAACGATAACGATAACGATAACGATAACGATAACGATAACGATAACGATAACGATAACGATAACGATAACGATAACGATAACGATAACGATAACGATAACGATAACGATAACGATAACGATAACGATAACGATAACGATAACGATAACGATAACGATAACGATAACGATAACGATAACGATAACGATAACGATAACGATAACGATAACGATAACGATAACGATAACGATAACGATAACGATAACGATAACGATAACGATAACGATAACGATAACGATAACGATAACGATAACGATAACGATAACGATAACGATAACGATAACGATAACGATAACGATAACGATAACGATAATAGATCTCAAGGGTCTTTCTCAGGATCCTCGCTGTTCCCAAAAGCGCTGCCTTCTGTAACAGATCTACCCTCACATTTGTCCCTATTTCATCTAGATGTTTCCCCAGTCCTTTGGGAATGGTGCCAAGTGCTCCAACCACCACGGGGACTACTTTTACCTTTACCTGCCAAATCTCACGAAGTTCCTCCGAGGACAGTGTTAACATCGAGCGCAGAAGCTTGCATTGTCATGTCAGGAGGACCGAGCAGAGCTTGTTGAAAGTTGCACAAAGGTACACGAGGGCAGACGAAGTTGGGCCGAAAGAGTACCAGAGGGAAAGGAAGGAGGAAAGACATCAAGATTGGAGGAACAAACCACTTCATGGCCGGTTCTTGAGGTGTACTGAGGAAGTGGCCAGCAGCAAGTCATGGAATTGGTTAAAGAGTGGAGAACTAAAGAAGGAAACAGAGGGCTTGATTACTGCGGCGCAAGACCAGTCTCTAAGGACAAAATGTAATGAAGGCAAGGATAGAGAAAGCAAACGTCTCTCCTATGTGTAGAATGTGCAATAAAGCAGAGGAGACTGTATTTCATATTGTTAGCGAATGCAGTAAGATGGCCCAGACGGAGTACAAAGGAAGACATGACAAGCTGGCCAAGGTGATTCACTGGGATCTGTGTAAGAAGTATGGTGTCAAAGTGCTTGCGAAATGGTACGACCATGTTCCGGAGAAAGTTGTAGAGAACGACCAGGTCAAGATCCTATGGGACTTTAACATTCAGACCAATCATGTTATACAAATAATAATAATAATAATAATAATAATAATAATAATAATAATGATGGTGATGGTGATGGTGATGGTGATGGTGATGGTGATGGTGATGGTGATGGTGATGGTGATGGTGATGGTGATGGTGGTGGTGGTGGTGGTGGTGGTGGTGGTGGTGGTGGTGGTGGTGGTGGTGGTGGTGGTGGTGGTGGTGGTGGTGGTGGTGGTGGTGGTGGTGGTGGTGGTGGTGGTGGTGGTGGTGGTGGTGGTGGTGGTGGTGGTGGTGATGTCCATGCATTGATGGATGTTACGAATTGCTTTGGTTTATTACTTTTCCACACAATTTTACCCTCCTGGTTTACTGATAAAGCTATGCTTAGGGTTTCTTTATGTTGCAAGTAGGGGTCCCTTTTTTCTAACAATGTCACCAAAACTACGGTACTACTACATGTACGAATTCTCTGTACTTGAGGTTGATCGTTTGTCCCTGCATTATTACTACTACGATTACAATACTGTTATAGGAATAGTATTATTAGTTTCATCCACACTAAAATTACCTTCCATTAGCCTGTTTGCTACAACTCTAGGCGCGGCACGTCGCTGGTCTTGTTGAACGGGCTGTGTCCCTGGTGACGGCCCTGGTTGCCGTCGCTGACCCGTTACCGGTGCTGGGTCTTGATCGGTTTCTGCCAGTGGCCTCCGATCAATGTCTCGTTCAACCCACGGATGGTCTCGCCCTGGTTGTGCCCGTGGTTCTGGGTGGATATCTGCCGTCACCTGGTGAGTGAGTGTTCGTGAGTTTGTTGATTGTGGTCCCTCATTTCGCTTCTGAGCCCGTTTCCTGCCCATAATTTACCTTGCTATCAAAGTAACTTCGGCTTACTGCCGAATATTTATGTAGTTTTTGAACCGCGATCGTACAATTCGAAAAATTCTGGTAAGAGAAAATTATGTTGACCCTCTCTATCCGTTGCCGAGACAGAGAGTGAACTGCAACAATGCTTACACGCCGGTTGTGATTAGTCCTTCAAAGTGATAGAACCTTTAAAGCACGCATCATGATTAATCCAGACCGTGCGTCTCCAAAACAAGGAGACAATGAGGCCTAGCGGACCGGATCACTATTTGCCGTGGATAAATGAGTTTTTCTTCGATGCTTGAAATAAAACTTTAAAATTTTGATGGCGATGGTTGATTGACTATTTCGAGGCTTGCATTACAAAGATCTGTTTTAGGTAATTTTGCATATGGCTAATATTATTGCTCAGAGCACGTGCTTTTATATATATTATAGAGGCTAAAATGTCGATTATTTGGACGACGAAAATGCTTGCAATTTTAATCATTTGCTTTTTTGATGAGAACTGATGAGAAAGTGTAGATTCTTTGATAGAATATACGAACCGAAAGCGAGAACATTATAGTCACGAATCTACACTTAGAGTCGATTCTCTGACTTAAAGGCAGTAGACACTATTGGTAATTGTCAAAGACTAGCTTTCACAGTTGGTGTATCTCAACATATGCATAATTTGAGCTCAATCGGTCATCAAAGTTGCGAGATAATAATGAAAGAAAAAACACCCTTGTCACACGAAGTTGTGTGCGTTTAGATGGTTGATTTCGAGACCTCAAGTTCTAAATCTGAGGTCTCGAAATCAAATTTGTGGAAAATTACTTCTTTCTCGAAAACTATGACAACGTTTTATACCATCAACCTCTCCCCATTACTCGTCACCATGAAAGGCTTTATGCTAATAATTATTTTGAGTAATTACCAATAGTGTCCAACTGCCTTTAAACTAATTCTCCAATTGATTATGAAACAGTTTAAATGAATTTTATTTCTCATTAATAATGGGGGCCTAAAATCAATGTTGCTTTGTCAGTTTTAAGTTAAGCCAAGGGAAGGTGAATCATTGTTTTCTTAGAGTAAGCATTAACAATATTTAGTCATCAAATTCAAATGTCATTATTTAGAAAACTTGCACCATGAACAAAAATAGTGTTTTTAGATGATTTTATTTTAGACAGCATTGAGCAATCGAATTTAACAATGCATCAGAAATAACTTGGTTTAGTAGTTTAGTGTGAATTTGTTAACCAGTGAAATTTTCGAATGAACCCATAAGACATAGTATTCCAAATTTTACCGAGCGATAATATTCCTTCCATTCCACTATCAGCCACTCAATATTTGTTTTATATAACTAACATATCCTTGTCATTTGATGTATTTTAAAAGTATAACATTATGAAAAATCACACAAATTACTAACAACCAAAAATCATATAGCGTCGGGTAGCGGCAACAATGCACAAGTCGGATCACAACCTTTTGCACAGGTGCTCCTTTGTTTTAGCAGCGACGCGGCGGCGCTGTACTGCTCAAAAACATTTGGAACAAGGATGATCCTAACTGTTGAATGGGAAATGCTATTCCCCATGGGCGAATAGGTCTTTTTGATCGCCGGTGCGGATGGGAGTTATAGTGAATGTCACGTGAAGTAAGTTCCACCAATCAAATGACAAGGATCTGTATGTCAGGTCAGTTATATTATGATAACTATGTTTAGAAACAAACATGCTCTTTGTTTTACAATAAATCCTAATGTTCGTTGTAAACCTACTTTATAAATCAATACCCCATGTGCCAAATACATGCCCCCCCCCCCCCCCCACAGTCTCTGAAACTTCTTCTGAAAGCGCCCTCTTTTTCATTCTCATCCTCCAGCCAATTTCGGTCTCCCGTATGGGGGACATAATCCCCGGGGATAGATTTCCCTGGTACACCCCCTTAATCCCCTAGCACCCCGTAATTCTAGTGATGCTGAACGGTGAACACATTTTCCTGCAAACTACAGCACAACAAATTGCTGAAACCCCTGAGAGCCCAAAGAGGAACATTTGTCACGATTGGAAAAAACACACACACGTATAAACAAAACGGGGGAGGGGGAGTATTAGCTAAACACCCACTAAAACCCACTCTAACACCGTAACATAAATAGCGACCTCGTGTCAACATACCTCTTCAGATCCGTCCAGCATCTCGAGGAGTGCGGGAGCACAGTTTGGCGATAGCCTAAAGTATTGAAGTTCGTCCTTTAGCCTAAAATATTGAAGTCAAGTTTGGCGATAGCCAAGGAGTTCAGCGATAGCTGAAAGATAATAATGAAGTAGTCTTTGGGCTAATTAATTGGGTCACTGCAGCGGAGGACAGACGGACCAACTGAGTTGAGGCAAAACCCGTTATTTTTGCAGGTTTGAGGGGAGCCAGTTTCAAGAGACGTAATCTCGCCGAAACTGTAAGTGAATTTCATCAAAACTGGCGCAAACCGACCTTTGACCCCATACATTTCAGATAGAGATACACAGTCCAATTATATTGCGGTCGTAACAGGAATGAACTGTTTGGGCATCTCTGAAAAGCTCATGTCACTGTGCACGTTTATCCAATGGAATCACTGGATCCGAGAAGCTGGGACCTGTCTTTGTCCTTGCGGATAAAGACATGGGCCCAGTCTACAATATTTGGCGAACTGTGAAGAAACTTCTACCGATATAGCGCCCTCTTTTGAAATATCCTCTTTCTTTAGTCCATTTCCCATGTGGGGGACAGAGTTTCCGGCGGACAGATTTCCCAGGAACACCGGCTTGCGCGTTCATATTGGGTGTACGTTGTTATTTCATTCATTAAAAGCCATGGAAGGTTAGCATGCCCTTTCGTTTGCATATGCCTATGGTTAGCTTGACTTTATGATGTGGAAATTGCACAGTAAGCACAACGTTTGCCATTGCAGCTCTATGAAAATGGGCCCAGGTTAAATGCGTTCCATTTCATGGCTCAGGTACTGCTGCTTACCGCCGAATTCTGCGCTTACGATCACCATTCTCCGATTATCACGGCAAAAGCCGACTTTCTGCGCTAGCTGTAAAAGCATAGAATGCCTAGTAACGTGGAGTACGCACGTAGTATTCCCCGCTAACCTGTGAAATACGCTTGACTTAGCACATAATTTCCGGCCGACACTCATGAAATTGGGCCCGATCATCTGACGCCACTATTTAAGCTCATGAATTTTATACGCCAGTGATCCTCCGTTGAGCCCACGTACATCATGCGGATTAAGACAGGGGTGATGTTTGTGTACATTATTCCGGTCGTGCATACAAAACAAAATGCATAATATTGGTTGTTTGTACAAGTTAAATTTTTCTGCACATGAAACAATAAAATGACAAACATTTCACACCATCAGGGCCACAAAAAAGGCAGTAATTTGCCTCTAAAAAGAAACAGGGAAGTATTGAGTATAAATAATGGTTGACCATCAACATCAGGCACAATGTAATTTATTGTATGTTGAACGATGAGGTCACGTAAGCAAGTTTTCAAAATCGAGTTCGCGTTTTCGGAGGACGGGCGGAATGTGTGAGAATTTAAACTGTCCCAGGCTAAGTGCGTATCAATCGAAACACAGAAGAAGAGAAAAATAACTGTGACCTTACTGGAATAAATATCACGAGAGATGTTGTGAGTTACTGTGGCGTAAAACTTGTCTCAAATGAGTAGCTGTTGTGGGTGACTCTAGTTGGTAACTGTTTTGAGTGACTTTGGTGAGTAACCGTTGTGAGTGACTCCGGCGAGTATCTGTTGTGGGTGACTCTGGCGAATTACTGTTGTGCGTGACCCTGGTGAGTAACTGAGTAACTGTTGTGAGTGACTCCGGCGAGTAACCGGTGTGGGTGACTCTGGTGAGTATCTGCTGTGGATGACTCTGGCGAGTAATTGTTGTGGGTGACTCTGGCGAGTAACTGTTGTTGGTGACTCTGGTGGGTAACTGTGGTGAGTGACTCTGGTGAGTACCTGTTGTGAGTGACTCCGGCGAGTAACTGGTGTGGGTGGCTCTGTTGAGAAACTGTTGTGGAAAATATTGTATTTGGAGATACTGGTGAGATTGACAATTTATTTGGGTCATTGAGTTCATGTGACGATTAAATGCGGACCATTCAGGGCAGGCTGAAATCAACTTGTAGAATTCTAAATTCGGCCATGTCCACGACAAATAAGTGATTTTTTGTTTTCTCTGGATTAAACATGTTTGCTTCCATTGGTTTTCTCCACCTGTACTCAGAAACAACCCTTGACATCAGTTGGCATCTTGCAGACGTGTGATTGGAGATTGGAGCAGAAGTGATCATTCCAACCCGGCACGAGACTCCCAAGATACCTTATTTCACCACAATCTTCGTTTGAGCTTGCATCATCAGGTTGTTCAGGTTGCCATCCATCGTAGTCCACCACTGTGCCGTCACTCCAGCTGAAAGTGCTTCCATCAGGTTGTTTAGACAACCCGATCCATATCCAATTGCTGTAGGACGAGACGAGCGAAGATTTCACATACTGGATCAGGAAATCTGCTTCGTCGGAGCTGTGCACGGATGCAAGATGACCCTGTCCGCTGATGGTAAAGAACTGCCGACAGTGGTTTTCTGCATCGGTCCACGACATTTTTTGACCCATGAAACGGTAGCAGTTGTTACGATAGCGAGTCCATAGCGGCGGACATCCAGCCCTGGTCAGCCCAATCACAGCCATGACCATCACCGTAACTCGGAGAACGAAAGTCATACTGGTTTTAGTTATCAGCCGTTTTGCAGGAGCACACTAATATGAAGATACACACACTTTGGTGTTGAAGGTTTTAACTGTTTTAATGCATGAGCGCGCTTTATACCTGATCACATGATCGACTGGGCAGAATGGAAATTTCACATGAATAACAGCGGTAACGTAAATATTCCCTCATCAAGCCCATAAAGAAATGTCCCACACAATAAAGGTCACAAAGGTTATTCGAAAACCGAAGGACACGTAGAACTACTGCGATTTCTTTATTTGTTGTAAATACAGTATAATAATGCCTCACGTCACAATTAAAGTATTCGTTCAGTGGAAAATTTAATAAGCATCGCATTCAAAGGTATAAATAATGATTAGACAAACCTGAATGGAATGGTAAATATAATTCAATACAGTCAAACTTGGTGCAACTTTGGTACAATACACAGTTACAACTGCAGTACAGTCCGTAGTCTTGAAATCAGGTCGGTAATTGTTAAGCTCATCGAGTTACGGGGACGGTACACACATCTTCGATCCCAGTATGTGTGTGTGCCAGGGGCAATCACAAGTTTAAGAGCTGCCACGCTCAACCTGCGACCGTTGCATGAATGTATAATCACACTGTGACTGTCGCGTGAACGGCAGAATGTGTGTTTGTAACAGGCAGCGCTAACGACTTGTCATCAAGTCTATACAGTCCGTACACTAAAGTTCAGAGTAAAAGTTACAATATTAAAATAGTGCCGGGTATTTAGAGGTGCATTTGTTTTTTGCCCCAAGTCCATAATAATTTTTCGTCGTCACATAAATATCTGGCGGCAAGTCGTACGCCTGTATAATCTGCGTTGTTTGAATAGGTTCAATACCTTTGAGAACCACACTACCTTCCCCGTATGAACCGAAAACCCCCAGAGCCACATTCTAATGAAGAATAATTTCACATTTTCTGACAGGCATTTTCTACAGGTACCGGGTACTGCCATGGGTACCAAAATGGCACCCTCATATGCTAACCTATTCATGTCTCAGTTGGAGGACAGATTCCTGTCCTCCGCCCCCAACATATCTTTATTATTTATTACTCTCTTTGTTTATGTTATGTTATCAATGCAAAGCTGAAGTGTTCCTCTTTAAGATGATACCACATTTGCAATAATTACAAAGAGAGTAATTATAATAAAGATACACTTGATTAAAAAAGTTTCCTCACTTTGTGTGAGCAGTTTATAATTGATTGTCTGGTTCATTGATCTCAGTTATACGGTATAATGGAGATCAATGCAAACACCCGTTGGTAAACAAATAGTCAGATCCCCCATTGAATATTCAAGGATTAAAACTGTAAAGATTCTAGGTACCAGCTGATCGACTGAGCCGCTTATTTGGCCAGAATTCCAAACCGTGGGTTCAAAGACCGGCCGGCTAGCTGTGTGATACAGGGAAGTTAGAATCGATGCAGATCAAGGCGGTGAACTTTCTGTCTCCCTTTCTTGATATTTTGAACGAATTTATTCAATTATGTAATCTTATCAATGAAGTGTTTTCAAAAAATTATAGTTAAAGATATCACTTAGCATAGAAGGCATAATTAGATTATATTTTAATTTATTATATTATAATGAGTGAGTTGTTGATTAGCGCGGTGGCGTATGGTAGGGGTGACGACAGGAGTCATGTGCCCACCTTTGCGGCTACCCCCCATTTGAATTTGTTGACATATTATTTAAGAAAAAGAACAATTCCAGAGCAAAGTAAACTTTGTTATACATAAAAAAGACGTAGGGCATACGTAAAAGCGCCCAAAATAGGGGGGGGGAGAGATAGAAAAAGTATATTCTTTTGATAGAGAGACAAAAAGCACACGTAAACTTGGCCAGAAGTAGTGTCCCTTTTCTCTCGAAAGTGCCCCCACCCCACATACAAATAATGTTTTTAAAGGATTTGGGTACCTTTTGTAACACAAAACAGAATGTCCACATGTTTACATTAAACTGGCACAGATTGGAGATAGTGATAGTAAACAGCGCCCCTTAAAATATAAGTTGATGAGGTGCTGTCGTTTTTGAGAAATTTAGTAAAGCAATATCATAACACGCTTTTACATTCTAAAATCGTTTTCGTCTCATGATCACTGAAACGAAAATTATTAGCAACTGAAACTTCGTACAGCAACTCGTTACAAAACTCCATACAATTTCACAAATTTCTATGCTGTTAATTTTCAATTAGAGTTATTTATTTAATACTTGTGGCTAATAACATGGGTAGCCATAGAGTTCAATTAAACTACAACAAGTGCGTATATATTTAAAAAGAAAATTTGTGATAACAATAATGATAATAGTTTTAAGGTTTTCCATTGCGCTTTATTACGGTCATCTCAAGAGCCACAATTTGAAAGAGCTGCTTATTCAGCACAAGTAGCTAAGCGCAACAGATATTTTGCTTACCAGAATTACCAGCCAAACTGTATCTATTTTCGTACAAAAGTTGTGACTGGTTTCCTGCTCATTTCTTCTAAGCAGAAAATTGTAAGCAATATTTTCCTGCTGAAGCAGCTCTATAAAGTTGGGCCTAGGTGCAAACAGAACTATTTTATTAGTTATGGCATAAAACTCAACCTTCTTCAGGGCAAAAAGGGTACGTGTGTCATTGATAGTAGTTAATATAGTCTCTCTGGAACACTTTGACCTTTGCCCTAGAAGACAAGGAGAGGTCAAACTGTTCCCAAAATAGGGTAGAAATATGGAACACTTTGCCCTTTGCCCTAGAGGACAAGGAGAGGTCAAACTGTGCCCAAAATGGGTAGAAATATGGAACACTTTGCCCTTTGCCCTAGAGAACAGTGAGAGGTTAAACTGTACCCAAAATAGGGTAGAAATATGGAACACTTTAAGTTGACCTTCCTTCAGAGAGGTTAAACTGTGCCCGAAATGGGTTAAAAACAGTTAAAATGTCTCGTTGTGGTGCAATAGTGTGTGTGTGTATTGGTATAGCAGTTGACAGGGGAATCCCCAAACAAAGAGTCGCGTGTGGGAATGACGTTGCAGTTTTACTGAACGGTTGAAGGAAATAAATCCTATTGATCCGTTGAAGATGACGTTGAAGTATTATTAGTCAGGGTTATACATTGTATAAATTCCACCCGCATAGCCCATTGACTTATAAATATTATTTTCGTTGAACTATTATAACATCATAACTTTGGTCAGTTGTACGGTCATCATGTCTGCAGGAAAACATCATCGTTCGATAGCATCTTCAAGGGTTGAGCCAATGTGTAGCGGGTTGCGTTATCTGCGTCAACAAAACCAAACAGAGGACAGTTGTCCGCGATTAGTTCATTTATCTACACGATTAACGGAAAAATACGATGACCCAACAGTCTGTCAAAAGTCATGGGAAAAAGCTTGTATTTGGGTGGGAGTGTAACGGTTTGTTTATACAAAGGGTAAATAAACCAGTAGCCACGATTACAGGTGGTGGTGCAATGTGTGACGTCATGGGAGAGAATAGCTTTTAGGAGATAATCTCCGGGACTAAGCGGGCGAGTGCGAATGGCTATGAATGAGGAAGTTAATCCTTCAATCGATATGTATTGATCAATTCTCTCGATCAACTATACGTGGGCCCTATATATTACCTCTATCATAAGATGTGTTGCAATCTACCGAACTTTGCTTATACTTAGCTGTGCGTCTAAAACAAGAGAATACTATAATGAAACACACAATCTGATGAGACGGGCGTGTTATTAAAATGAGTTGGGGTGTTTATTTAATTATTTGTGTTTATCGGAGTATATTATCTCGTGAACATCTCAGAATACAGGACTAAGTTTACTTTCCGTACATCGGAGTACCAGGCAATACAAGATGAATGCAATGCAGATCATAAAGGAGGGTGCGTGGGGGTTTTTGTTCGATACATGTGCCAACATGACGTTAGTTTTGGTTAAATTTACTGTAAATATCGAGTATCTTACTCAGTCGATGGGCAATTGGCGGTGTATGTAAGTCAGACTGTTTTACGCAATGGAACGACTGTTCCAAAATTATCCTTTAAAGTCCATGGAGTGTTAACTATTCTCCCAAAACAGATTGAAGAAGCTAAGTTATCATTATCTTGTCCAACAAATTGTAAGTTCTTACATATCCAAGCTACATGTATGTATACACACACAAAGTAGGCGTACATACAGTTACATCCAATGAACACAACTTGTTTGTCCTCAAAACATCGTTGTAGCCTGCACACATACCAAGGAAGCAGGTTCAGTACCCTAGGTTTAATGAACTATCGATCGATGCCTCCCCTTCCTGCGAGAGTTGTGACTAGAGAGTATCACTCAGATAACTTATTTGCAAGTTTTTGTAGGCCCCCTAGACATCCATGCACAACACACGTTTTATAGACTAAACAACCATCCCTCCTATAACTCTGTGTTTTTACATATCAAGGGAACGTTCAATTCGATTCTTTTGAATCGAATATTTCGGCAGAGTGAAATCTTTGAGGTTTCATTCCCAGTTTGTTAAGATAGAAAAAACACTCACATCAATATCGTACTACCATTCATTGCATTAAACTGCTTTATTACGACAGATCGATGGGAAAACAAGTACATCCCTTCGTTTAGTGTACAAACAAATCTAACCCGTACATTTACCAGTTTAGGCCTAGATTGTTTGTTTTCCACAAGTTTATCACAAAAAGTATTAATTAACTACTTGGTCCATCAAGACTCTTTTAGTTGTGCATCATTACGATTAACATGAGAAATAAACTCCCAAAAATCAGACGACATGCATGACGATCACACGTTTCTTGCACTTTATGTTTTTTGACGGTATCATAGTAAGTTCATTGATCTAAGCCTCTTTCTCAATACTTCTTAACCAAGTTGCAATAATAATGCTTGTTTTCGAAGTAAAAATACATTCGAGCATTAAACAATGATTTATACACGCACACAAACGACTGAGTTGTCACAAACCTTTACCCGCAACAAGGGAACCGTAAACAAATTAACCATTGCGTCACTCATCAAGAGTCCCCTTTTGTCCTTTTAACAAGTCATATACTATTTTGTACACAAACAAGACAAGAGTTGCCAATGTTTGATGGAACCGGCTGTTAAAATTAATACGAAAACACCTTGTTTTCACTAAATGCAGTAGGCCCCCCTACTTTCTTAGACAAAATTGACTTCGCCTTCATTACGAATGAAAGACACTGTTTGTTGTTTTTTGCTAACACCAGATACATCACTAAGTTGTGTCCGGTTTAACTCAGTTGAAACTTAATCATCATCATTCACATGAGTGCTTATTAATTGTTGTAAAAAAAAAAGAGTTCGGTTCCAGCGGTTTTTTTTTGTATGTGATTGTTTTATCACTTTGTTTAAATTTATATCAGTAGTTAGCTTGACGTGCTTCTGACGTTTAGTTAAGGAATAATAAACGCTACACATTAAACGAAACGTAAGTATAACAACAACGAACATGTACAAAGACTGCAACATAAAACAAATCAATAAACAAAAATGTGATTTAAAATTATGAATTTTCAAAAGGCATGTACACAATTTTACAGACAAAAATATTAAAGTGTAGGTTTATCGAGAAACTAAAAAAGAAACAAATGAAACAAAATCAGTAATACAACGAAAGACTATACTATAGTCAACGACATGATGAGGAATATTCAACTAAACATCACATTATTATGGTACAACGTGTAGGTTCAGTATACAAATCATCGATGCAGCCCAAAAACAGTTGGTTCAAAGCGCAGACACTTGCAAACCTCTCACAACTAAATACTAAAAGCTAAAAGCTGAAAACTGAAAACTGAAAACAAAAAAGCTAAAGCAAAAATACTAAACTCAAAGCTTAAAAACTATCAAACTAACAAAGAAATTTAAGCTACAAATTCAAACTGATGCAAACAAACCTGGAAAAATACTGAACTCAAAACTTAAAAACTATAAAACTAAACAACTAAAAACTAACTACAAACTACAAACTGTACACCATCATCAATAAACTGCAAAGCTGCAAAGCTGCAAACTACAGAAGAAAAAAACTAATGAAAAAAAAACGGAAAAAAAAAAAAACACTCAAGTCTTAAAAACTATAGCACTTAAAGCTGTAAAAACAAACTTCAAACAACAAAAAATACGTAAAGTAAAACTAAATTCAAAATTTTGAAACTGCAATCCACAAGCTGCAAACTATAAACCAAAAGAAAAAAACCCCAAAACAAAAAAACATAAAAAGTCTAAAAACTTAAGCCTACAAACTATTCCAGAAAAACAAAACATTACCAAAAACTGCAAACTACAAAAAAAAAAAAAAAAAAAAAAAAAAACTAAAGGGAAAACGAAAACTAAACTCAAATCTTAAAACAACCTGACAAAACTTGAAAGACAAACTACAAACTAAAAAACTAAAAGAAAAACATAATGAACTCGAAACTAAAAAAAAAAACCAAAAAAAACAAGCAATTTAACCAGCTAAAAGCTTAAAGACTTCAAACTGCAACCTACAACTATCGTAAAACTTTGTTTAAAAGTTTACTATTACAAATTTCAAGCTACAAAATAAAACTTAAAGGATAAACGAATACTAGACCTAACTCGAAACTTGAAAACTTAATAAACCATTAATAATAACATATATGCAAGTAATTGTTATCGTAATACATTAATAATAATAATAAAAAACTTAAAGAAAACAGTACTAAATTCCAAACCTGCAAACTTCAAAGCCCACTTAAAAACAAAACAAACAAACTAATACTGCATAATATTTTAGAACATAAGATGACACTTACTAAACTGTAACTAAGCTCTAACTAAACTCTAACTGAGCAAAATGTACAACACTGTAAAGACCACAAACATCCAGATCACAAACTACACACGATAAAACAATTACACCCTCACACACCGTACATACTTACGAAAAAGTGTGTTTACCGTCTATACCATCTTTTCAGTTAAACAAAAACCCAGTTTTGTTTAAGCATGTACGTTTTCCTCTTCTTTTGTTTTCTTTGGATACTATGTTTGGTAAAACAAAATCAACACATGTTCAATGTTTTCTATGATTTGCATCGGTTCAAATTCTTAATTTGTTTTTTCATCGACTTTGTTAAATCATTAAATGGTCCACTTTTCTTACAGCTCGTCCGGAGTTTTTGAACATATTATTTTCGGACGATTTGCCCAGCATATAAAGACATAATGATATCAAACCATTATGTACAAAATAAATGAATTCACAGTATTAATAAGAAGTAACTGTAACTATGTAAACTTTCGAGTACAACCAGAATAGAGCCGATGTGGTCTTGATGTTCTGAACAGTAAATTGTGCTCGTCTTCATCGCCCAATTTTCGCCCAAAGATAACGAGTGTTAGTATTATTTTGAATGAGAAGCAAGTCCACGAGTGAAAAATCTGAGTGATCAGGTCACGAAGTGTCGATCATGCAGTGATGGACAAGTGGTATTGTAGTGGTATTGTAGTGTTCAAGATACAACGATCATCTTGAAAGAGCCACGCAGTGATGATTAGTCTTCCTCATGGTAGTGTGAATGAGGCAAACTGTTATTGTTTGACTCATTTGGGAGGTGCGCACTCATTTGGGAGGTGCGGGAGTGATTGCAAATCACGGAGCGCCGAAAGAATGTCCACGCAGCATAAACGAGACATTGACGACTCGTTTGTATTTTCACGAGGTGAAAATGATCGAGCCAGTCGATTCCACAACGTCTGACAAAACGTCGAGGAAGGGGGGGGGGGTTAGTTGAGTTCTATTCGATGCCGTGGTCTTTATTTTCCACGTACTCTCAGTGTAGGTATGATCCGTATGCGATCTTTAGAGGACAAGACGAGACTTGTTAACAGTGACCTGCGACGTCAAGGACAAGTCAGGACGAGATATGTTACGTAAACGTCAGTCACATGCGTGACGTTAGGGCAGGTCCGGACGGGTAGTTACGTAAAGTGTGAAGGAGAGTTATGTAAGAGTTAGAATAGTTCCTGATCGGTTGGTTAAACATAGATGGCTGAAAAGGACTTATAAAAAGTGATCGTTTTCAATCTCTAACACTCATTCCGCAATTTTTTTTTAGACTACGACGCTAAGACAGAATGAAACCTCTGCTAAACGGTATCTGTCGCATTTAACCATGGCTGAAGTAGTCATACCTAGACTGTGACGGTGTGTTGACGGGAACACCTAACTCCCGACGTCTGTGTTCAGGCCATTTGACTGTGTGAAAACACTTACACACGAGCAAGTCAAAGCAGGATGGCGTGAATCTTTCAGCGCAAAGGAGGGAAGGTCTTACTTTTACAACGTCATTACCAGAGAGAGTGTGTGGATCATTCCTACAATCACCAAGCCTGTCCAGCGCGAGCAGAGAAGAATGGTCGATTCAACTCCGTCTGATATCCTTGCTGCAGCTGTGGACGAGTTGGTTGCCTCTCCGATCGAGAGCTATGGCACGAAGAAGGACTCCCCATCATTCAGAATGGTGATCAAAATAATCCTGACTAAAATCGTCGCCAACGAGATACTCCTTTTAACGTACTACGAGCAAACCCAACGTGCATGTGAAGGATGCGAGGAGAACTGGGCGAGTCAAGCTGAACATGAATGTTTATTTTTTGGAGTGCCTCCGGAGTGCCGACTCTACGATTATGTAGATGAACATTACGAAAAAGTGAAGGATTCTGTTCAAGTAGATACTGTTTTAGACATTCTTTGTGTTATGATCTCTTTCCTAAGAATAACTGAATCGAGTGAGGAGGATCCAAACTCAATGATTCAAGACATCCTTAACGGATGGAAAGAGGATCCAGAGGACGTTGCTCGTCTATTTCATTCAGCGGTTTTTGATGACTTATCCAAACTGATTGACTCCACGATCAAACAACTGAATGAATACAATCGCAGTTTGTGTTAGAAGTAATATTACATAACTGTTCCTCCTTATACTATTTCATTATACTTACGTGCATGGTTTTAAATAAAGGTAAAGAAATAAAAAATATGTATTGATTTGTTATCCAATGATTCTGTGTTTATTATCCGTTTGTTGTTTAAATTTAACTTCAAATATAATTATTTAAGTGAATAAAGAGACATAAATAAAAAGACGAAGCGGGTGCCTAAAGTAGGGGGCTCTTTATCACGGCACCGTGGGGGAAAAGGTCCCGCCGAACCATGGTACCAAGTCAACGTTACGTCTACGAACGTGACAATTTCTCGTCATAGTCTTGATAAGGACTTCCCAACAATCAAAATGGAAACAATATCACACCAACGAGCGGAAATACCAATTAAATAGTGTGGAATTGACTAGGCAAGAACCTTTTGAAGTAGAGAACCTTGCTTATCGTGTCCCAGCGTTTGTGTTGACCAGTATTCGCTTTTTCAGTAACGATGGCGCAGGGGCAACATAATTAATCTTTATTTTAATTCAAATTTGTCCATTCTTTCAAAAACCTCCCAAAATGTCATGTTTCTGACGATTGTTTTCCCCTCAGGCACAGCAATGTGTGGGGTCACATTGATTTTCAAACTGTCATATTGAGAATTGGTAGTAGGGTTGTTGCACTTGGCTAAAAAAAGATCCCGCCCATCTGTCAGATGATCCTTGGCATCGAATGTATTGTATGGAGTAATTTAACTCTGAACAGTAAAGTAACTATGCGGAGTGCGGACGAGATCTTTAGGTGTAGGGTCAGTGTACAGTGTGTCTAAAAGACTTTCAAACACAAAAATGTGTAAAGTTTCCAAGAATGTCTGACGGATCATGAATATCCAAATTATCTTTGAATTTCACCGTCTAGTTAGTTCCTTTCATGTTGAATTTCTGCACTTTAACTTCATTCACCTTCGTGACGTAATATATATAAGTTTCTGACATCACCGCCAAATATATTTTGGTTCTTAGGGTGTATTTGGTGTCAGGTTGAAGTCATGTGGCCAATTTGAGGCACATGCTGACTTTGCATATGTCTGCAAAAGCTTAATGTCGATTCGAGCTAACATTTTTACCGCATTCACCACTGTTGTGGTTTGATAACAACATGGCGGGCTAGATGGCGGTTACGATTTTTACACCTCGAAAATAATTCATGACATTCGTCACAGGAAAAAATCTTAAAATTACTTGTAAATAACAAAAGTACCGCACAATAACTTCCAAGTTCAAAATCATTAGCTAAGAAAATTAAACACATACAAACTCTGGATGTATACAACAGTAATCTGTTGTTTAGATATGAAAAAAGACACCGAAAGCAGAGATGTGACGCAATAATTACCACAATATGCTAGGTTTTGTTGTATTACGTCATTTATACTAACAAAGTTGATAACATTTGAAACACATCGCACGTACTTTTGTTTACTATTATTTGTTTGGTTTGATCGAAAAACTCATTTTAAACAAAGTTGACAACATTTTAAACACATCACACGTAATTTATTTAGTTGAATATTTGTTTGTTTTGATCGAAAAACTCATTTTATTCATATATTTTTATATTTATTTAGTTGATTATTGATTTATTCATACACAATTTATTGATTTATTGATTGATTGATTAGTATCGTTATTTATTTGTTTATTTGTTTCCATATTTATGTATTTTTACATCTTTAAAAAGTGACTTTTGGAATTTTAAAACCCAAGCTTGTCTACTATTATAACTTAATTGTAAAGTATGTGTAAGTTGCAAACGTGAAAGTTTACTTGTGGAAGTATGTTATGATTTGTAATTGTTTTTGTTGTTGTTGTTTTGTTTTGTGTTTTAAGCGTGAAGTTTTTTGTTTTTAGAATTTTATTTAAAAACAATTACTTTTTAGTTTTAAAGCGTTCATTTTTTTATATATATTTTTTTGTATTATTTTTTTTTTTTTTAATATATATATATATATGTTTTTTTTTTTATTATTATTATTATTTTTTTTATATAAAGCTTTTCGTTTTCAAGTTTTTTACTTCTAGGTTAATTTGATTTAGATTTTTTTCTTCTTCTAGTTGTATTGTTGTAATTAAATTAGTTTCAATTACGATTCAATTAGTTTGTGTAATGTATTAATAAAGGACTTGCTTAAGTCTATTTTGTTGTTGTGGGTGACGTCACGGAGCCCGCCCTGGGGCCGCCATATTTGGATCGAGCATGACATGACATGCATGGTACAGCAGTTCACAGCTCAGAAAAAAAGCAGGATTGACGTCCATTAAGTTTCCTTTATGGCGTGCTTCCCTTACTAGTACTTATAATATTACCAATAGTGGCTTCTTATAATAGCGCACAAATCTGTCACCCAGTGACGCTCAAAACGTCAAGTTTTTTAATTAATATTTCATATTAAGCTCGTTTTCTTTGTTTGTTCTTGTTTATCGTTCACATAATGTTTAAAAAATAGGTTGTCAGTCGTTTATTTTATGTTTAAATTTGTTTTTTACTTTTTGTTTAATGACTATTTTTGTGAGAGGTTTCCAAGTGTCTGCACTTGTGATTGCAACGATGTAGGCCCATAAATATACAGAAACTATGGCGCGGGACAATAAATGTGATTCTTCATTTCGTCATTGATAAGTATTGATTTGCTGTGT
The DNA here is from genome assembly GCF_902459465.1 of Asterias rubens. NCBI lineage: Eukaryota > Metazoa > Echinodermata > Asteroidea > Forcipulatida > Asteriidae > Asterias > Asterias rubens. The sequence continues at coordinate 1,472,207 of NC_047066.1, read as the reverse complement.
TTGTGCATTTTCCCCCCGTTTTCTCTCTAGTTTCTCGTTTTATTTTAATATGTTTGTAAAAACAAAAAAGTTAGTGACCAGACGTTTCGACCTTAGCTCGAAGGCCTAATGAAAATACAACACGCACACGTAATCAGGTATAGGACAGAAGCAGTCACGTGGAAAGATATGAAAGCACACAGAAAAAGCAAAGGATAAACAAAGAAGGTTGTGACAAGGCTTAGAGTGAAGGGGCTGGTTTCACCACAGGAGGATGGGAGCACAAAAGACAAACTCAAAATTGATGAGAAGATGGAGAACAAACAAGTAATTATTTGGTGAATGAGGCAGAATAAAGGGCGGTATATCTGCGGGGAAAAGGACTCAAGGACAAGACATAGTCATTTCCTTATTGGATATTGAGGCCATGGGGGTTAAAATGGACTGAAGGCGCTTTATCCACAGTTTCTCCCTACTCGGACGAACAATCTCTCTTTATTGTTTGTAAATTGTTCTTAATATGTGTTTCGATATTCGTTATTTGTTCCAGTCATTTGGTTTGTTTTATTACCCAGACTTGTTATCTCAATACGAAGGCGAAGTCAATTTTGTCTGAGAAAGTAGTGGGGCCTACTGCATTTAGTGAAAACAAGGTGTTTTCGTATTAATTTTAACAGCCGGTTCCATCAAACATTGGCAACTCTTGTCTTGTTTGTGTACAAAATAGTATATGTCTTGTTAAAAGGACAAACGGGGACTCTTGATGAGTGACGCAATGGTTAATTTGTTTTACGGTTCCCTTGTTGCGGGTAAAGGTTTGTGACAACTCGGTCGTTTGTGTGCGTGTATAAATCATTGTTTAATGCTCGAATGTATTTTTACTTCGAAAACAAGCATTATTAGTGCAACTTGGTTAAGAAGTATTGAGAAAGAGGCTTAGATCAATGAACTTACTATGATACCGTCAAAAAACATAAAGTGCAAAAAACGTGTGATCGTCATGCATGTCATCTGATTTTTGGGAGTTTATTTCTCATGTTAATCGTAATGATGCACAACTAAAAGAGTCTTGATGGAGGGATGTACTTGTTTTCCCATCGATCTGTCGTAATAAATTAGTTGAATGCAATGAATGGTAGTACGATATTGGTGTGAGTGTTTTTTCTATCTTAACAAACTGGGAATGAAACCTCAAAGATTTCACTCTGCCGAAATATTCGATTCAAAAGAATCGAATTGAACGTTCCCTTGATATGTAAAAACACAGAGTTATAGGAGGGATGTTTTTTTAGTCTATAAAACGTGTGTTGTGCATGGATGTCTAGGGGGCCTACAAAAACTTGCAAATAAGTTATCTGAGTGATACTCTTTAGTCACAACTCTCGCAGGAAGGGGAGGCATCGATCGATAGTTCATTAAACCTAGGGTACTGAACCTGCTTCCTTGGTATGTGTGCAGGCTACAACGATGTTTTGAGGACAAACAAGTTGTGTTCATTGGATGTAACTGTATGTACGCCTACTTTGTGTGTGTATACATACATGTAGCTTGGATATGTAAGAACTTACAATTTGTTGGACAAGATAATGATAACTTAGCTTCTTCAATCTGTTTTGGGAGAATAGTTAACACTCCATGGACTTTAAAGGATAATTTTGGAACAGTCGTTCCATTGCGTAAAACAGTCTGACTTACATACACCGCCAATTGCCCATCGACTGAGTAAGATACTCGATATTTACAGTAAATTTAACCAAAACTAACGTCATGTTGGCACATGTATCGAACAAAAACCCCCACGCACCCTCCTTTATGATCTGCATTGCATTCATCTTGTATTGCCTGGTACTCCGATGTACGGAAAGTAAACTTAGTCCTGTATTCTGAGATGTTCACGAGATAATATACTCCGATAAACACAAATAATTAAATAAACACCCCAACTCATTTTAATAACACGCCCGTCTCATCAGATTGTGTGTTTCATTATAGTATTCTCTTGTTTTAGACGCACAGCTAAGTATAAGCAAAGTTCGGTAGATTGCAACACATCTTATGATAGACGTAATATATAGGGCCCACGTATAGTTGATCGAGAGAATTGATCAATACATATCGATTGAAGGATTAACTTCCTCATTCATAGCCATTCGCACGCGCCCGCTTAGTCCCGGAGATTATCTCCTAAAAGCTATTCTCTCCCATGACGTCACACATTGCACCACCACCTGTAATCGTGGCTACTGGTTTATTTACCCTTTGTATAAACAAACCGTTACACTCCCACCCAAATACAAGCTTTTTCCCATGACTTTTGACAGACTGTTGGGTCATCGTATTTTTCCGTTAATCGTGTAGATAAATGAACTAATCGCGGACAACTGTCCTCTGTTTGGTTTTGTTGACGCAGATAACGCAACCCGCTACACATTGGCTCAACCCTTGAAGATGCTATCAAACGATGATGTTTTCCTGCAGACATGATGACCGTACAACTGACCAAAGTTATGATGTTATAATAGTTCAACGAAAATAATATTTATAAGTCAATGGGCTATGCGGGTGGAATTTATACAATGTATAACCCTGACTAATAATACTTCAACGTCATCTTCAACGGATCAATAGGATTTATTTCCTTCAACCGTTCAGTAAAACTGCAACGTCATTCCCACACGCGACTCTTTGTTTGGGGATTCCCCTGTCAACTGCTATACCAATACACACACACACTATTGCACCACAACGAGACATTTTAACTGTTTTTAACCCATTTCGGGCACAGTTTAACCTCTCTGAAGGAAGGTCAACTTAAAGTGTTCCATATTTCTACCCTATTTTGGGTACAGTTTAACCTCTCACTGTTCTCTAGGGCAAAGGGCAAAGTGTTCCATATTTCTACCCATTTTGGGCACAGTTTGACCTCTCCTTGTCCTCTAGGGCAAAGGGCAAAGTGTTCCATATTTCTACCCTATTTTGGGAACAGTTTGACCTCTCCTTGTCTTCTAGGGCAAAGGTCAAAGTGTTCCAGAGAGACTATATTAACTACTATTGATGTTAGATTTTTTGCTGCTAGAATTTCCAATTCCTATGCAGAATTTAACCTTGGTTAAAAGGAGATCAAATAAATGGCAGCAAACCGATCAAACTTTCTCAACCAGTTTTCTTAGAGCATTATTTTGGACACGAAATGCTCACGCCCTTTTATAACCGGTAACTATTCATGTAATACACTCTAGAAAAATAGATAGATAGATATTTATTTTCCACATCTTATTTTAATATGAATTTCAATTTCCATTGGCAAGTGTGTTAAAAACTTGCAACATTTTATAGTAAAAATTATGTAGGATAGACTACAGTGAACAATACTGGCATTACGAAAATACAATTATACACAGTGCACTGATCATAAAAAATACTGCATTAATAGTAACTATGCACGCGACGTGTTCATCAGTCTACACTGAAACTTGTGTATAATAAGAAATTAAAGTCAATAAATAATGTTTAATTGGACTTTACTCGATATCAGTACTTCAGATAAACAACAGTAAGTAAATACACAAATTACAATAATTTATAATTTTATATTCAATTCAATTAAAAACTCACATTTATTTAGATATCTTCAAGAAAACAGTACAAAGCCATTTTAATAATTTATAAAGAAGTAACCATCAAACAAGGCTATTTTACAAGGCAGAGAATATTATATAAATAAAGTATTGAGGCGTAATTATAATAATAATATTCTAAACACGTTTTGAGCGCTAATAGACAAATTGCAATTTTTTTATTTAATTGTTTTAAACTTTTTTTTAAGTTTGCGCGGTTTGATCAGTGTGTGCAGAGGGTGATGTGCATGTTAGTATTAATTAAATTATTATTGTGAGTGGAATTTGTTATGTTTTAGTGCTAGGGTCAAGTTAAAGTATTAAGTGCGAGGGTGGGAGTGCATGGGCTCGATTTCACAAAACCGAAGATCAATCTTAAGACGAGTTGTCAAAATTAACAAAGTGATCAAGTGATGTGTATTGTGACATCACACTTTGATAAGCAATTAAGATTGTATGATACATCTTAGGTCTTTGTGAAACCGAGCCCTGGTGTTGTGATTGTGGCGCGGGCATTGCATTTAAATTGCAACATTGCGAATCTCTCAATAAGATGCATTTGTCTATTAATTTTGCGCTCAAAGGTGTACACTTGTAGTTTCCCAAACGCTTTGAACTTTATAGGGTTGTAAAATAAAGTTACGTTTGCATCACCAGAATAAGAAAGATGGAGGGCCCGTAAACGTAATACCCAAAAGATAGTTGTAGACATAACTTAGTTAAAGGGCCAGACCAAAAAAACCAGATTTGATGAAGATTTTTGCATTATTAAATAAGTTTTTCAAGAAACTTTTTTTTCATAACTGAAAATTATTGTAAGAAATTATACTGATAATGATAAAGTAAAAAACAAATATATATATATAATTTCTTGCTGTAATTTCTGAGAAAGATATTGTTAAAGACAAGAAGGGAATTTTAAACAACGATTTTCTAAATAAACTTTAAACTTCATGTTGGTACAGCTTTAGTTTTCTGAATCACTTTAAACTTTCCTTCATTATATTAAAAGTCATTTTTCGGCATCAAAAAACGATTCATAAATTGCGCTTATCATAATAGGGCCAAATTTTATGGAGCTGTTAAGCACACAAAAATGATGCTCACCATTATAATGGTTACCAGCAAGAGTGCAATTGCTACATATGCAATTGTGGCTGGTATCCATCTAATTTTTGATTAGCAGAAAGTTGTTTAGCAAAACTAAAGGCCCAGATACTTTTGGTGAGCTCATATACCTGGCAAGTAGATGGAGATTGGAGTTGTATTCCTAAGTGTCCCGAATCCATCAAAATCCAAAGAGTATGTACTTCAATGTATAACGAATGTGCTTTTGTGATAGACCAACAATGCTCGGCATGAGGCCAGCCTGGAATTTGTTTGGTACAATAATGGTATTGGAGTTTGATGGATTCAAGAAAAGCCTATAGAGTAAACAATATAGACCTTTATCACGCTGTCACTATCTTGGTCCTGTTCCCTGTTTCCCAAAGCAGTAATAAATGCTAACATTCATTGCGCATGACACCAGACTATTATTTCGTCCAGCCTTAGTTTGGTTACAATGAGATGGAATGGAGTTAAATCAAGATGACCACACCGTGATAAAGGTCTATACTAATGCAGTGTCTGCGAATTTGCGACTGTGGCTTCGGCTGTGGCTTGGTCGTCGCGTGCAAATGCGTTAAAGCATGATGGTGGCCATAGAAATACCCTTGCCATAGCCACAGTCGCAAATTCGGAAACAACCTTAAAAAAAGCCATGTCACAACCTGGAGGCAACCTTTGCACTGTACACGAAAGAAACATTTCGGCAACACACAAAACAGTATGCTCGCAAATGATGAAAACACTGAAATTTGAATGGATTTTGTTCTTTAAAATCGCCTGGAACTGAGTGCCTTCTGCCTTGTGTGACATGACCCAATCCTACATCACACACCGAACTCGTTCTCACTATGTTCTGAAAAGTATAGTCTTGGTGCAAGACGTTGTTATTCAAACTATCACTTGACTAACGCGATCTTCCGCTCGCTCCCTCATCGCCGGCGCCTGTGCACACTACAACTGTCTTGCACCAAGACTACATTTTTTCAGGACGTGTGGGAACGAGTTCGATGTGATGGGGGTATTAAGATGATCTTCTCCTGGTGCGTCTTCAATGCGTCGTCGTCATCCAGATTGTTTCACTTGAACTCCATGCCCAGGAGAATCGTCTAGCAGACTTGGCACTTTCTTAAAGGCAGAGCAGACTTTTGGTAATATTGTCAAAGACCATTTTCTTCACTCTTGGTTTTCACCCAATTTAAACATACAAAAAGGCAATTTGTTTTGCTCAATTGGATATCAAAGCTGCAAGGATCTAATGATTAAAGAAAAACCCATCGTTGTAAATAATGTTGTGCTTTCGGATGACTGAGAAAAGCTTCATACCTAAAGTTTTTCTCATATTCAAATGTTGGTGAATCATTACCCCCCCCCCCTTTTCTCGAAAACTACTTTTACCTCAAAAGGGTATGTTTCTAACAATGTTTCTTGACCAAGAAAGATGTTATGGTAATGTTGCAGTAACTATCAAACGTGTACTCTGCCTTATAGACATAAGTGCTGAAGTTACAACATGTAGCTCCATATCTCTACGTCACTTCCAACCGTTGAACTTGTAGATTTCTGGTTAGAGTTAACTCAGTCCTGTAGTGGGAGTTGGTCCGGCTAAACTTGATACAGTCCTTCAGCTGGTGGTATCAGTCCAAGCGTTGATGCCCCCAAGGTTGGGATGTCATCTCCAATGTATCGTCTCAATCTGTGGTAGAAAAGTAAAAAGACTTTCATAATATGCTGTTTTAATAAAAAAAATCACTTGTTCTGGGAAAAGTTTGAAAGTTATTATGAGCCAGCCAAATTATCCTCGAACTCCACAGTTCAACGAACAGAGACAAAAGCAAAGCATGACACATCATTCCATGTTTTTTTCTTTACGGTTTGTTTGATGGGTTTTTAAAGATATTTTTCTGAAAAACTTGACCATGCATTTTTAATGAAATTGTCCACCAGTGCGTTGTGTATGGTGTGGAATAGCGCAAACTTAAAGGCACCTGGAAATAGGATTTTTTTTTCTTTTAAACATAAGAGTATATGTTTATTAACAATAAAACAATTTTTTGAGTAATTGATTTATATGTTAAAAAAATTAATTAAGTGCTTGGGGGGTTGACTCCGCCTACACCTTTTGTGACGTAGGAAAAGGAAGACTTTGCCTCGATACGTTACCAAATCTTTCCAAACCACTGTCCCTGCTGGTAGACATAAATTTCAGCTCAGTGAAGACTTCAGAACACAAACTACTTTGTCATCCTCAAGAAGAAAACTTGATCTGCATCTAGAAAGGTTAGCATTTTGGGTCACAACAATTAGCCAAAGTGTAGACTTGACTCAAGTCCTAATCTCTTGCTATCGGATATGCTTATGGACCTCCCCGCACGAGAACGGGACTTGAATCAAGTCTAGCCAAAGTGAGGTTTACCATACCGGTACAACCCCAAAATTACCACTGTTGTTATCTACGGTGTCCCAGTGCTGCCATCGATGTCTAAGGCGCCTGACACACCATCAGTTTTAAATAAAACAATTATGTGGAAAAACAAAAACAATGTTAGCTTGTGAAAAGAAAAGTTAATTTTCTTTTACACACAAAAAGTCTCTAAGTACAGGGTCTCTCGGTTTGATCATCAACACCCTCGTGGGTGCTGGCACCCACGGTACCCTCATACCCAATAATTCACTACAACCAAGATTGCTGCAAACACCTGCTACTCGCTTCTTAAAGAGCAGGTTACCAGACTCTGGAAAGCAAACAAAAAAGGGTTGTTAAATGCGAGATTATTATTATTATTTTTTTTAAACCGGGGAGGGGAAAAGTAAGTTTTCGTTCACATGCTTTTGTCCTCACATACTTTACCCGATACTTAACCTTTCATAAAGAAGAGCAGGTTCATACACTGGAAAACAAACACAAACAAGGAACTTGTTACATGAAGAGAAATGTAAAAAAAAACCGGGGAGGTGAAAAGTAAGTTTCCGTTTGTGATGCTTTTGCCCCCACATACTTTACCCATTACTTCACTTTTCATAAAGAAGAGCAGGTTCAGACTCTGGAAAACAAACACAAAAAAGGGACTGGTTACATGAAGAGAAATGTTTTTACAAAAAAACCGGGAGGGCAGACTTGCCCTTACATACTTTACCCAATACTTAACCTTTCGTAAAGAGCAGGTATAGTAAGACTCTGGAAAACAAACACAAAAAAGAAACTTTTTATATGGAGAGAAATGATGAGCGCTTTTGCTGCAAAAAGCTCGACCTCATTAGCTTCTGTTAGCACAAAAATATAAAAATTAGCATAAAAAAGGCTAGGTTATGCTGTGGAGACAAAGGGGGTTGTTTGTCTTTCTCACTACCCCTGAGACTTTACCTGGGCCCAATTTAACAGAGCTGCTAAGCACGAAAAACAGGATTACCAACCCAAATGCCATTTGTGGAATATTGTTGCATATTGTTTTGCTGACCCGTCTTTGTTTGTTTTGTCCATTGTTCGTTGTTACAGGTAAATACTTTCATCGTTAGCAGCTTGTGCATTGAGCCTTTTTGAGTACACCTGTCCTTTCTGGGACATGTTTCCTACCTGGAGGGGTATCTTCTTCCACAACACATCAATTTAAATAATTATCGGCTCAATGCACAAGCTTGCTCAGGGAACCATACCCTTACAAGCCTTGCTTCTGTATGGGTGCCCCACAGTTTCACTAATGTCAATGGTAATTATTCATTTAATTAATCTTATCAAACAACTATTTATTTCTTTACTTCCAACCAATACATTGCCTATGATTTGATACTGATTGTGATTTTGAAACTGTGGAAATAAACTGATTGATTGATTGATTGATTGATTGATTGATTAGTGGTAGGCCTATTCAGCTTATACTGAAAAGTCTTTGTGAAGAGCGTCTTCATTGTCTATATTCAAGTTCTGGTTTTACTGATGACGACGAAGTTCTTAGTTGTGTTTCAAGACATTATCTTCAATACATTTATGGACTTGTTTTTACCGTCCTTAAAATGTACATATTATTTTATGTCACCACAAAAGACAAGAGATTGAGCGTCTTGAAACAAGACTAAGTACTACACCAGTCACACCGTAATACACTTTACCCATCGCCTGCTGAATTAGTGGTTAGTCTTATCTCTATAGGCCAACACTAATACTCTAGGCCTATACTATCTTGCCACACCCATACGTACCAAGGCATCATTGATGTCTCTCGACCAAGGTGATGCCACTCCCCCTTTTCCCTTCGTCATTCTCCCTTTTTTCTTACTCTTTTCTTCTTTTTCTTCATCTTTTTCTTTGTTTTCTCTTTTCTTTTGTTTTCGCAGCGCTCATAAGTAAGAGGTTTGGGTAAGTTATTTGCAATGGTGCCGATTATCGTAATCTTTTATCGTAGATTGGTAATCGTCAGGACTATATCTTTCAAAAACTTGTGTTTGTTACAAGTTTTCTATTGGTCCTTTGCTTTGTTTATTTTACTTTGATTTAAACGAGCAAATTTATACTTAGTATAAAGCTATTATCTTTTTTCAAATACTCAGTTGAAAAGCCTGCTTTTAGAGCTGATGTAATGGTGATATTAGGAATATGTAAATATCAATTTAGCTTATCTAAATTATCTATTTACAACTCCTATATCGAACATTAATCATCCAACTGATTATAGTATGTTATTTATTAATAAACTGTAAAACACAACAAAATATTTAGTTGAAGATGTTTACATTACAATAGATGTAATGCTGATATTAGAAGTTGGTAAATATCAATTTAGCTTATCTAAATTATCTATTTACGACTCCTATATCGAACATTAATCATCCAACTCATTATAATATGTTATTTATTAATAAACGGTAAAACACAACAAAATATTTAGTTGAAGATGTTTACATTACAATAGATGTAATGCTGATATTAGAAGTTGGTAAATATCAATTTAGCTTATCTAAATTATCTATTTACAACTCCTAAATCGAACATTAATCATCCAACTACTATAATAATATGTTATTTATTAATAAACTGTACTTGTCTTAAAATAAAACAACATTTTTAGTTGAAGGATCGATGTTTACATTACAACAGATGTAATGCTGATATTAGGAGTTAGTAAATTTTAATTTAGCAGATCTAAATTGTCTATTTACTACTTCCTAAATCAAACATTAATCAATTACTCTTCAGTATTATTTGTCTGCATCTCATTACTTTAAAACATTTATGTGCGTAGATTAACTGCCCTTAGCACAAATTCAGAATCTATGATTTATCATTTTGTTTTGCTTAAAACAATTACTCATCTTGAAAGAATTATTGAAGTATGAGTTTGAACCTTAAATTTGAAGTTTTATCTAATACCTATACATTCGAAATTGATGTAATGCTGATTTTCGGAATATGTAAATACTAATTTAGTTAATCTAAATTATGTATTTACAGCTCCTAAATCAGACATTAATCATTGAAAAGAGCTTTGATGCTTATAAACTAACTATTATTGTCTTAAGCTTAAACACAAAACAATATTTAGTTGAAGATGTTTACATTTACAACAGATAGGATGCTGGTATTAGGAATATGTAAATATTTATTTATTTGATCTAAATTATGTATTTACTACTCCTAAATCATCAAATGAATGGTGACACTGCACTTTGACATGTAACTGCATCTTTGACTACTTCTATAAGATTTGTTTTCGTAGGTTTAATGTTTGTGTTATCAGTAAAAAGCGAAAGGGAAAAGTGCTGAACCCATTTTGTTGCTCAATAATTTTTCTCTACACAAAATGTGTACAGGATTGATTAGAAATAGTTATGAATAAAGTTTTAGTTGGATTTTGTACTCTTCAATTTATAAACATTACCATATATTAAGAAAATTACAACACTATGACAATACAATACTAGCATGACATCTGATGACTTGATGGAGTGTCAACCCCAGCAGACATTTCCAGTAAGACTGTAGTCTCCTATTTAAATAGCATCACTGGCTTCGACCAATATGCGACTCAAGAAATGCCAAGAAAGTGGTGATGTCACATTGAAAACTGCACAAGCAAGGACAACATCAACAAGATCGCAGAACATCTTAGAGGGGAAGGGGCGGTACGAGGGGTTGGACTCTGCAAGAGAACGGGTTAGATCTTCTCTTACACTTCGAAGTCTTCGTCTTGTCTTGATCTTGATTTAGGATAACTTGCGTTATCCGACCTCCACTATTTGCGCTCTACAAATGAGTTATCTTATTTTTAGCTTCATTTTCAATATTTTTTTTATTGCACTCTATCAGTAATTTTTCGATTTTCTTCTTTTTACAGAAAACAAACGTATTTAGGGGTTAGACGAAAGATTAACAAAAAGGGGAATAAGAAGGAAATAATTATATGGTTTGGGGTAACACCAATTTCTGAAAAGAACTCTGAAAAAAAACCGTTCTGCACTTAAACTCAGTTCTTTTCAACTAATTCGGGATATTACTAAGCTCTGGAAAGAACTGTTCTGCTCTTAAACTCAGTGCTGAAAAGAACTGTTCTGCTTTTTAACTAATTCGGGAGACTACTCAGCTCTGAAAAGAACTGTTCTGCTCTTAAACTCAGTTCTGAAAAGAACTGCAGTTTTTCTTTTTAACTAGTTCGGGAGACTACTCAGCTCTGAAAAGAACTGTTCTGCTCTTAAACTCAGTTCTGAAAAGAACTGCAGTTTTTCTTTTTAACTAATTCGGGATACTACTCAGCTCTGAAAAGAACTGTTCTGCTCTTAAACTCAGTTCTGAAAAGAACTGCAGTTTTTCTTTTTAACTAATTCGGGATACTACTCAGCTCTGAAAAGAACTGTTCTGCTCTTAAACTCAGTTCTGAAAAGAACTGCAGTTTTTCTTTTTAACTAATTCAGGATACTACTCAGCTCTGAAAAGAACTGTTCTGCTCTTAAACTCAGTTCTGAAAAGAAGTGCAGATTTTCTTTTTAATTATATCGGGATACTACTTAGCTCTGAAAAGAACTGCAGTTTAAACAAAAAACTAATTCGGGATACTACTAAGCTCTGAAAAGAACTGTTCTGCTCTTAAACTCAGTTCTGAAAAGAACTGCATTTTTTTTTTGGAACTAATTCGGGATACTAAGTTCGGAAAAGAACTGTTCTGCTCTTAAACTCAGTTCTGAAAAGAACTGCAGTTTCTCTATTAAACTAATTCGGTAGACTACTCAGCTCTGAAAAGAACTATTCTGCTCTTAAACTCAGTTCTGAAAAGAACTGCAGTTTTTTTTATAACTAATTTTGGATACTACTAAGCTCTAAAAAGAACTGTTCTGCTCTTAAACTCAGTTCTGAAAAGAACTGTTCTGCTTTTAAACTAATTCGGGAGACTACTCAGCTCTGAAAAGAACTGTTCTGCTCTTAAACTCAGTTCTGAAAAGAACTGCAGTTTTTCTTGTTAACTAATTCTGGACACTACTAAGTTCTGAAAAGAACTGCTCTGCTTTTTAAGTAATTCTGAAGACTACTAAGCTCTGAAAAGAACCGTTCTGCTCTTAAACTCAGTTCTGAAAAGAACTGCAGTTTTTAAAAAAAAAAATAATTCGGGATACTAAGCTCGGAAAAGAACTGTTCTGCTCGTAAACTCAGTTCTGAAAAGAACTGCAGTTTCTCTTTTAAACTAATTCGGTAGACTACTTAGCTCTGAAAAAATCGTTCTGCTCTTAAACTCAGTTCTGAAAAGAACTGCAGTTTTTCTATTTAACTAATTCGGTAGACTACTCAGCTCTGAAAAGAACTATTCTGCTCTTAAACTCAGTTCTGAAAAGAACTGCAGTTTTTTATATAACTAATTTGGGATACTACTAAGCTCTGAAAAGAACTGTTCTGCTCTTAAACTCAGTTCTGCTTTTAAACTAGTTCAGCTCTGAAAAGAACTATTCTGCGCTTAAACTCAGTTCTAAAAAGAACTACAGTTTTTCTTTTTAACTAATTCGGGATACTACTTAGTTCTAAAAAGAACTATTCTGCTCTTAAACTCAGTTCTGAAAAGAACTGCAGTTTTTCTTATTAACTAGTTCGGGATACTGCTAAGTTCTGAAAAGAACTATTCTGCTCATAAACTCAGTTCTGAAATGAACTGCTGTTTTTCTGTTTAACTAATTCGGGATACTACTTAGCTCTGAAAAGAACTATTCTGCTCTTAAACTCAGTTCTGAAAAGAACTGCATTTTTTTTTTTTTTTTTAACTTATTCGGGATACTAAGTTCGGAAAAGAACTGTTCTGCTCTTAAACTCAGTTCTGAAAAGAACTGCAGTTTCTCTTTTAAACTAATTCGGGATACTACTATGCTCTGAAAAGAACTATTCTGCTCTTAAACTCAGTTCTGAAATGAACTGCTGTTTTTCTGTTTAACTAATTCGGGATACTACTTAGCTCTGAAAAGAACTATTCTGCTCTTAAACTCAGTTCTGAAAAGAACTGCAGTTTTTCTTTTTAACTAATTCGGGATACTACTCAGCTCTGAAAAGAACTGTTCTGCTCTTAAACTCAGTTCTGAAAAGAAGTGTAGATTTTCTTTTTAATTATATCGGGATACTACTTAGCTCTGAAAAGAACTGCAGTTTAAAAAAAAAACTAATTCGGGATACTACTAAGCTCTGAAAAGAACCGTTCTGCTCTTAAACTCAGTTCTGAAAAGAACTGCATTTTTTTTTTTTTTTTTTTACTTATTCGGGATACTAAGTTCGGAAAAGAACTGTTCTGCTCTTAAACTCAGTTCTGAAAAGAACTGCAGTTTCTCTTTAAAACTAATTCGGGATACTACTAAGCTCTGAAAAGAACTATTCTGCTCTTAAACTCAGTTCTGAAAAGAACTGCAGTTTTTCTTTTTAACTAATTCGGTAGACTACTCAGCTCTGAAAAGAACTATTCTGCTCTTAAACTCAGTTCTGAAAAGAACTGCAGTTTTTTTTATAACTAATTTGGGATACTACTAAGCTCTGAAAAGAACTGTTCCGCTCTTAAACTCAGTTCTGAAAAGAACTGTTCTGCTTTTAAACTAATTCGGGAGACTACTCAGCTCTGAAAAGAACCGCTCTGCTCTTAAAGACTACTCAGCTCTGAAAAGAACTATTCTGCTCTTAAACTCAGTTCTGGAAAGAACTGCAGTTTATCTTTCTAACTGATTCGGGATTCTACTAAGCTCTGAAAAGAACTATTCTGCTCTTAAACTCAGTTCTGAAAAGAACTGCAGATTTTCTTTTTAATTATATCGGGATACTACTAAGCTCTGAAAAGAATGGTTCTGCTCTTAAACTCAGTTCTGAAAAGAACTGCAGTTTTTCTATTTAACTAATTCGGGAAGTTCTGAAAAGAACCGTTTTGCTCTTTGACAAATTCGGAAGGGTTCTCAGTTCTGAAAAGAACTGTTTTGCTATTTAACTAACTCGGTAGACTACTCAGCTCTGAAATAAACGGTTTTTCTCTCAAACTCAGTTCTGAAAAGAACTGCAGTTTTTCTTTTTAACTAATTCTGGACACTACTAAGTTCTGAAAAGAACTGCTCTGCTTTTTGACTAATTCTGAAGACTACTAAGCTCTGAAAAGTTCTGAACTAAGTTCTGAAAAAAACTATTCTGCTCTTAAACTCAGTTCTGAAAAGAACTGCAGTTTTTCTGTTTAACTAATTCGGGATACTACTAAAGCTCTGAAAAAAAACTATTCTGCTCTTCAACTCAGTTCTGAAAAGAACTGCAGTTTTTATTTTTAACTAATTCGTGATACTACTAAGCTCTGAAAAGAACTGTTCTGCTCTTAAACTTAGTTATGAAAAAAAGTGCAAATTTTCTTTTTAATTATATCGGGATACTACTAAGCTTTGAAAAGAACTGTTCTGCTCTTAAACTCAGTTCTGAAAAGAACTGCAGTTTTTCTGTTTAACTAATTCGGGATACTACTAAGCTCTGAAAAGAACTATTCTGCTTTCCAACTCAGTTCTGAAAAGAACTGCAGTTTTTCTGTTAAACTAATTCGGGATACTACTCAGTTCTGAAAAGAACCGTTCTGCTCTTAAACTCAGTTCTGAAAAGAAGTGCATATTTTCTTTTTAATTATATCGGGATACTACTAAGCTCTGAAAAGAACTGTTCTGCTCTTAAACTCAGTTCTGAAAAGAACTGCAGCTCTCCTTTTTAACTAATTCGGGATACTACTCAGCTAAAAAGAACCGTTCTGCTCTTAAACTCAGTTCTGAAAAGAACCGCAGTTTTTCTTTTTACTAATTCTGGACACTACTAAGTTCTGAAAAGAACTGCTCTGCTTTCTTACTTATTCGAGAGACTACCCAGCTCTGAAAAGAACCGTTCTGCTCTTAAACTCACTTCTGAAAAGAACTGCAGTTTTCCTTTTTAACTAATTCTGGAGACCTGAAAAGAACCGTTCTGCTATTACTCAGTTCTGAAAAGAACTGCAGTTTTTCTTTTTAAAACTAATTCGGGATACTACTCGGCTAAAAAGAACCGTTCTGCTCTTTAACTCAGTTCTGAAAAGAACTGCAGTTTTTCTTTTTAACTAATTCGGGATACTACTTAGTTCTGAAAAGAACTATTCTGCTCTTAAACTCAGTTCTGAAAAGAACTGCAGTTTTCCTGTTTAACTAATTCGGGATACTACTAATCTCTGAAAAGAACTATTCTGCTTTCCAACTCAGTTCTGAAAAGAACTGCAGTTTTTCTGTTGAACTAATTCGGGATACTACTCAGCTCTGAAAAGAACCGTTCTGCTATCAAACTCAGTTCTGAAAAGAACAGCAGTTTTTCTTTTAAACAAATTCTGGACACTACTAAGTTCTGAAAAGAACTGCTCTGCCTTTTAACTAATTCGGAAGACTACTCAGCTCTGAAAAGAACCGTTCTGCTCTTAAACTCCGTTCTGAAAAGAACCGCAGTTTTTTTTTAACTGATTCGGGAGACCTAAAAAGAACCGTTCTGCTATTACTCAGTTCTGAAAAGAACTGCAGTTTTTCTTTTTATAACTAATTCGGGATACTACTCAGCTAAAACGAACCGTTCTGCTCTTAAACTCAGTTCTGAAAAGAACTACAGTTTTGCTTTTTAACTAATTCGGGATACTACTCAGTTCTGAAAAGAACTGCAGTTTTCCCGTTTAACAATTTAACTAATACTCCTGAAAATAACAGCCTGCGTTCAACGTATTTGGGAGGTAAAAAATCGGCCGGGACTCCTATTTTAGCTTTATTGGATCGGGGACTTCGAATGGAAAACTTAAATCAAAAATTCAAGGAGTTGAATTGAAATTTTTTTAAGTGGAGGTCGGATGTTGCCAAGTTTTCCTTACCTGAATCCGGCGATGACTCCGGCGAGGACTCCAATGTAACGTCCACAAACCACATATCCATAGATCACAATGTCCATCCACGAACCACATCCATAGATCTTCAACTCCTCATGATGCAACGATAAGGATTGATAGCTGGTTCAATTCAAGTTCGGGCCTGAAAGATGGAAATTAGCACGTTAAAAATATTGTGTTTATAGACAAATAAATTAATGTTTAAACCCCTACATTGGGCTGAGCACACAAAATCCATGATGACTGCTGGCGGCCTATTTACGTGACACATTAACATTAAAACAAAAACACAAACAAGTGAACCTTTGTTGACAAAAAACCACCGAAAATTACCTGAGGAAACGAATTGAATTATTGCAACCCCGCCACCCCCCCCCGATTTATACCAAATAAAACCGGAGGGAGGTAACACCAATGGTTCTTGGAAAGACACCAGAATTTATCACCCACACGAAAACAATCCAGAAAAAAGTAAACTTTTTGTTGAAACAAAAACATTAAAAATCACTTGTGTACCCCAGATGTGGGGCAACAGATCTACGGATCATAGTATGTATTTGCTTTTGTTGTCCCTTGCCCATCTCGGGGTATATTGTCAATGTATTTTTTTTGTACTGTTATGGCAAATAAAATAATAATAATAATAATATTAATAGCAAAGGTAAACCAATTACCATCCGCTCGTTTATTGTAAAAGTCGTTGTGTTGTTAGTTTTAGATAACTAAAAATGGCTACTTTGCCACCAACAAGCCATTCGCGAGTTAGATTTGAATAATGGTCGGTACAATTACTTGCTTGATAACAAGTTATACCGCATGAATTTAAAATTCCTCAGTACACTATAGAGGCAATTGCTTTGTCCCACGATTCTGGGCAAGATTTTGTGTAGTTACGTAAGAGATGACAAACGAATGCACAACTCTGAATGAATGTTTCCAAGACACAATGGTACAATGGTTTGCCAATCTGGAGGTTGCTATACAAAAGCTTGACCCGAACCATTTGACCTAGTAACTGTCTCTATAGTCTGACCTGAGGAATTCAACTCTTAATCGGTATTTTGTACCAAAGCAAGTCATTGTATCAAATTCTATACAGATCTAACTCCAAAAAATGTCTTATTTGAACAACAGTTTGGCTAACAATACCATCGTGCTAACTGCCTTTGAATATGGTGTTTGAAGCTTTGCATGGTGTGGAGATAAGTTTTTCTCTTGCCTTTGAATCATTTCTAAATGGTGGATTTTTTAAATGGTCTACTTTTTCTCTGGTCTACTAAAATAGCTAAGCACTACAACATTATGCTAACCAGAATTTGTTTACCAACTAAACTATACAATGTCACAGATACAAATTGTGACTGGTATCCTGTTAATTTTTGTTTAGCAGACATTGCTAAGCAATATTTACTGTTTAAGCAGCTCTATGAAATTTGGCCAGGTAAGGGTAGGCTAAATCATTAGTCGAAGTATTTGATCAGTTTTTAACTTTAATTTTTTTTAAAATTATGCCACCACAAAAGAAGGATAACTTGATATAAGGAATTTTAGTCCATGAGAGTTTTTGCAACATTTTTGGCTTTATTGATGAAAATTGGCCTATCACTTATACTTTCTGATTCCCATTTTGGGCTTACAGAAAAAAATGCTCAACTTAGAATAGGACAACAACAATTTACAGCTGACCCCCGATAACAACAAATAGTTTTTGAAATTATGACCCTAGACAAAGTTCTACAAGATGACGGATAAATATGTGGTTTATTATTTGATAAACAATTCTAGGTAAATTCATCTCGGCCGATGTTTGTGTTAGCACTGTAGACTCAGTACTTTCCCGAGTTCTGCGGGGAAAAAAATCACAGGCATATTACTCGGGTGGGATTCGAACCCACGACCTTTGCAATTCTAGAACAGTGGCATCAACTAGACCACCGGCCGGTAGAATTGCAAAAGTCGTGGTTCGAAACCCACCCGAGTAATTCCTGCGATATTTTTTTATCCCCGATGCAAATTTAACATCTATTAAAAGTCTAGGTATACTGTTCCCAAGTCTTACCTTATGCCATTGGAGAATATCGTCGGCTTTGGTCGTGAAGTTTTACACTGGAACATTTCTTGATAGGCCTACTTCAAAAGCATTTGGTTATAAAAGTTCAACAGTTCGTCGAATTATCTCTGAATGCACATCATTTGATAAAAACAATGACACATTTTGGCAATTTTTACCAGTAAAAGTTCATCCGAAAAAGAAAAAAAAAACCCATCCGAAAACGCGACTTCGAGATCCCACGTTGGAGCGGAGCAGTCGGCCATGACTGCCATCCCAGTCAACGACGAGGTCCAGAATGAATGAAGGCTGGTTATTGGCTGGTTACTAGCCACAACTGGTATTTTAAAAACAGGTGCAAACTCCTTATTTGCATGACAACGAGCACTGCATTTAAATAAAAAGGATGATGCAACGAGGTAACATTCCCCAGTAAACCCCGATCGCAGGAATTAACAGAATGACTTTAATACTCAATTCCAGACGACTTAGTTAACGTATTCCACGGTGAGGCCGGTAAAAAGGCTTTAATAAGCACTAAAAAAGTAGAAATATTTTCCGTAAGAATCAACGTGTTCTTTTGTGTTCTGGACAGGGTTCATTTAGTCACCTTCCCGTTGTTGTTGTTTTTGATTAATTTGTTTCACTGCAGATGGGGTGTTTGTTGCTAATTGTTGCTGTTTTTGCATGTAGTTGCTGTAAGTTTAGATGATCTTCCCATCAAGGGAAATCGGCAAACTCCCGAAAGGGGATATCTTTCTCATACAAACATTGGAATGGAATTTGTGATTCAGTAACTCGACGACAATATTTATTATCCGCCTTGTACTGCATGGATTTTAATTTTGTCTTGCCTCTGTTGGAACTTCAGAAGTCTGATGTGTGCTGCCTGCCGGATGATGGCGCTGTTCTGTTATCACAAGCCAGTATTTTTATTTTTGGGGTGTGCGTAGGCTAGGCCTTTAGGCTAAACATACTGTTTAGAAAACCACGCCTTACTTTAAATTTATTGTTCCTTCCTTCATCGAAAAGAGGTTATCTCTGTCCACGTCAATGAGTCATTTCATTATCTTGAAAACCTGGATCATGTCACCTCGGAGGCGTATGTAGACCAATGTGGGCAGGGTCAAGTCCCTCCAGCCCAGCCGGATCTTGTATGGGAGATCCTTAAAGACAATGGACACTATTGGTAATTGTCAAAGACCAGTCTTCTCACTTTGTGTATCTCAACATTTTTATGCATAAAATAACAAACCTGTGACAATTTGAGCTCAATTGGTCGCCGAAGTTGCGAAATAATAATGGAAGAAAAAACACCCTTGTCAAACGAAGCGAAGTTGTATGCATTTAGATGGTTGATTTCGAGACCTCAAGTTCTAAATGTGAGGTCTTGAAATCAAATTCTTGGAAAATTACTTCTTTCTCGAAAACTATGGCACTTCAGAGGGAGCCGTTTCTCACAATGTTTTATACCATCAACCTCTCCCCATGACTCGTCACCAAGAAAGGTATTATGCTAGTAACTATTTTGAGTAATTACCAATAGTGTCCACTGCCTGGAAATAGAATATTTTTCTTCAAACATTAGAGTATATGTTTATGAACAATAAAATAAATTTGTTGAGTAATTTTTTATTGTTTGTAACGATTTATAATGTTTTAAAAATAGATAAAGTTGTTTGGGTGACTCCGCCTACCCCTTTTGTGGCGTCATTGGAGGCAGACTTTGCCTCGATCGAACATCGAACACACGTACGTGCAAGTACATGCAATTCGTATGTCGTGAGTTTGTACGTTTCAAAAAAAGGTTTATTTCTTGCATTTTTCCGGCATTGGTGTATTGCTGCTGGTGTATTATTGCTGCTGGGGGCAGCAAAACAACTACAAATTGGGTCAGTTTGCAAAGTGGTCCGGTCCGACGTCTTTTCCAGCGCTGTGCAGCAAACACTTCGAGCCGCCGTGCTTCAAATATCACGTCTCGACTGACATCACGAACAGCGCCCTCTCGGGTTGGGCCTACTTTTAAATTTGTTAATAAAATGGAAACTAAATTTTTAGAACCTTATAGTTAACTGGTTATTCATAATCTACTCATCAGACACATATTTTAGTGACTAAGGCTTTATTTGGACAAAATACCACTTCCAGGTGAATTTAAAGGCAGTGGACACTATTGGTAGATCCTCAAAACAACTATTAGCATAAAACCTTACTTAGTGAGTAGTAATGGGGAGAGGTTGATAGTATAAAACATTGTGAGAAACGACTCCCTCTGAAGTGACGTAGTTTTCGAGAATTGAAATAAGTAACCACGAATTTAAATTCGAGACCTCAGATTTAGAATTTGAGGTATCGAAATCAAGCATCTGAAAGCACACAACTTCGTGTGAAAAGGATGCTTTTTCTTTCATTATTATCTCGCAACTCCGACGACCGATTTGAGCTCAAATTTTTCACCGGTTTGTGATTTTAGTGCATGTTGAGATACAACAACTGTGAACGCTAGTCTTTGGCAATTACCAATAGTGTCCAGTGTCTTTAAAATGTGAGCAGCAGTAGAACCCTTTGAGTTAACAGCATCTACATGACACAAGTTATGGGGTAAATATGTCAAAGAGTGAGCATGCGAGTGTGAAGCCTTTGCGGCATGGGTCCGGGCCCGCTTAAGGGCCCGGGAAATTTGCATTGTGCTAGATGATACCCATGCCTACATCCCATTAGGCCCTACGGGCTTGAAGTGGGTTTTTGATTGTTTCGGTCACAGGGAGGAGTTTTAACTTTCGTGTACCTGTTGCATTGAATTACCTGGGCCCAATTTCATAAAGCTGCCAAGACATTTGCGTAGCATGAAAACTTCTTCCTTGATACAAACAGGATTAGACTACCCAACAAAATTTCCCTTTGTTGCATATTACTTGTAACTGTTCAGCTGATGTTTGCCCATCCTAAAAACCATGTGGAAATTTGGTTGGTAATACTGTTTTTATCGAGGCAGACATTTCAGGCTAAGCAAATTTGTGTGCTTAGCAGCTCAATGAACTTTGACCCAGGTGACAGTCGATTTGGTCGGAAGCCAAAACCAGTCGGGTAGCCCTCGCCTTGAAGTGGCCGTCTGGCTGGCTTTGGGGAATTGGCGATATCCAATAGAGGGAGTACTATGGAGCCTCCCAAGGCACGCATGTTGAAACACCTATACAGAAATAAGTTGAGTTTTCTATTCCGTGCATTTGAAATCATTTCATGCTCACCCTACTTTTGTTCATAGGATTTGAGGCATTGCATGTTGAGGTATATTATTTGGTTTGCGGTACACCATGTGTGTCTCTACTTGCCAGGTAGAGTTTGTTCTTAAAGAACTGTCTTTCTACTACCGCGGAGTAGATTTATCGGATGTTCGGGAGACTTCTCAGTTCTGAAAAGAACTGTCCAGCTTTTAACTACTATTCGGGCGGAAGGTATAGACATTGGCGGGGACTACTACTTTAGCTTTATCGTAATAACCCTGTGCTGGATATCCACCAGATGAAGTTTGCACAGTAAAGCATACAGATACCGCAGAGTCAGTTCCTGAATTGGTCTCAACGTTGGAACTAGCTTGCTGTAGTCATCGTAAGGAGACTGATTTTGTTTTGTTCATTCCAGAAAAAAAAAAATTTGAGCTCAAAATTAAACTTGGTGTGTTCAAGTAAAATATTTTGCTCACTTGAACTCATTTCGCTCATCAAAATAAAAAAATTAATTAAATGGAACAACAAAAGCAGAAGACTGCAACATGATGACCGAACTTAGTTCGACAGTCTTGGTTTTGTCTTATTTTTATATCGGAGTTTTGTTTTGCTTAAAGGATTCGGGTACTTTTTCAAATTGTCCACAGATTCACATTAAACTTACAGGGTTTGGAGATAATGATAAATGAAAGCTTCCCTTCAAATATTGTTACTAACTGAGGTTGTGTAGTTTTTGAGAAATGAGTAAAACAAGTCACAAAATAATTGTCTTCTCTGTAGGTCCAGAGATTCACATTAAAGTCACCTGGAAGTGGTATTTTTTCAAAATAAAGCTTTTGTCACTAATATATGTGTTTTGATGAGTGGAATATGACTAATCAGTTAACTAAGGTTTTAAAAAATCAGTTCTTTTGTTTTTTACAAATTTAAGAGTAGACCCCGACCCGAGAGGGCGCTGTTCGTGACGTCAATCGAGGCAGACTTTGCCTGTAATGCGTAGAGTAAACACAATTGCAAAGTACTTGTACGGACCAAGTCGTGAGTTTGTACGTTTCAAAAAAAAATTCCCGGCAATGCCGACCAGGTGTATTGCTGCTGAATGCAGAAAAACACTTTTTGAAATGTACCAACTCACGACTTGGACGTACATGTACTTTGCACGTGTGTTTACTATACGCATTGCAGGCAAAGTCTGCATCGATTGACGTCACAAAAGGGGTAGGCGGAGTCAGCCCCCCAAACAACTTTATATATTTTTTAAACATATAAGTCGTGACAAACAAATACTAAAAAAATTGTTTTATTGTTCGTAAGCATATACTCTTAAGTTTGAAAGAAAATTTTTTCTATTTCCAGGTGACTTGAAACTTACAGGGTGTGGAGATAATGATAGTGGAAAGCTTTCCTTCAAATATTATTACTAACTGAGGTTGTGTAGTTTTTGAGAAATTAGTAAAACAAGTCACAAAATAATTGTCTTCTCTGTAGGTCTGTACCAGAACGTAAACGAAAGGACGTACAGAAACCTAAAAATATCGTCCATGAGTGTGCAGTAGGCCGCATCTGATAAACCTGTACATGTCACATGGGTACCTAATTATTCCATTCGGCGTACGCCCAGTTCTGAATAATGAACAACGAACTTTGCACTGGATAATAAAATTCACTCGCAGAACTACATACCGCCCATTTGGGTAAAGGGGGGGGGGCTTCCATATGCGGTTTTCTTTCGTAATAATAGCCTAATCCCGGTGGTATAGCTCCATGGTAGACGCATTACTACAAATGGCGAAGGAATATGTTTTTGTCTTTCTCTGCAGCCATATGTCTCCGTTTCGTGCATTAAACATAGTAGCAACCCTTGCTTTATTTTCTCGGGGAAGTGATGTTTAAAATTGACTTCAAATTGTCAATTTCTAGGGGATTTTAATTCTGTTTTGCTTCTAAAACAGCCCTTGTCTCCCCTGAGAAAATCGGAATATGCATTAAGCCCCTTAGATCTTGAGCGGGTTGGGGTGTATGTGGGGTATACATTTACTCGAGTGACACGCATTAAGAAATTAATGTCATTAATAAGAAAAAGGGGAAAAAATAAAGAAAGAAAACAATCACCCAAAGCATAAAAGATGGGGGGGGGGGGGGTCTATAGAAGTCCACCCTAAACAGTGAAAGCATGCTGAACACGTTTCTGTCAAAGACCAGTATTCTCACTTGGTCTATCCCAACATATGCATAAAATAACAAGCCTGTGAAAATTTCGACTCAATATTGGTCATTAAATTGCAAGAAAATGCTGAAAGAAAAAACACTCTTGTTGTACAAATTAGTGTACTTCGGATAGTAATAAAAGGCTTCCGGCCAGATGTCTATTATTATTTGTTTATAGATTGATCATTACTAAACAGGTACAATGCCTTTAATAAGAATGTAATGTGCTCACCAAAAATAAATAAATAAACGCGAAATGGACCAAAATGGCTTAAAATTGCCACCCCCTTTCGCATTGCAAGCGATGGGCGGCACTGATTTTTCATATACTACCGGGAAAATTCCTGGAGTTTTTAACCCCACCGCCACCACAGCAACCGTTCTCACTATCCCAAGTATAGGTAACTCCCGGGAGTACTAAATTTATTTCCCAGGAATATGCACGGTCGTTTCACACTTACGATCAAGCCCCAGGAAATACTTTAACCTAATGGTGTGAAAAGGGCTTAGTAGTTTGAAAAGATCGACTAAAAGTTGCCG
Organism: Asterias rubens; assembly: GCF_902459465.1. Lineage (NCBI taxonomy): Eukaryota > Metazoa > Echinodermata > Asteroidea > Forcipulatida > Asteriidae > Asterias > Asterias rubens. The sequence goes on along the minus strand of NC_047066.1, from coordinate 1,448,119 downwards.
GGAACTTCCCGGGAATAACTATAGTGTGAAAAGGGTTTTAAATTCATGAGATTCCACACTGCACTCAATTCAATTTGGCGGGTTGAACCAACGACATACTGTCTAAGTAACAGTCATGTCGGGCTTCTATAAGCTGATGTATTGCACTTTCGTCTCTTATGAAAGGTATGCCTATGTGTGCCGACATTTAGTGTGTACAATGGGGCTATAAGCGCCTCTTTATGGTAGGAGTCCACTGGGCCAGCGCCAGTTGGTGTCAGTTTGCGCCAATGCAATTTACTGTGGCGCCTATTGTCGCCGATAAGGTGCCTTGTGGCGTGTAGTGGCTCAAACTGCCTCCAAACTTGCTCGTGGTGGCCCGTACGGCACCAAATTTGAATGTGGCGGCAAGAACATTTCAAAATGTTTGAAATTTTCGTCGCGCCACTTGCATCTCGCAAACAGCGCCAAATAAGTGTCCGCCAAGTGGCACCAATTGGCGCGAACATTGTCACCCTTTGGCGCAAACAATCCGCCTATTGGAATCCACTGGAATGTTGCGCCAGTGAGATTTCGCGCCACAAGGCGCCACTTGGCACCAAGTAGCACCTTGTTTGCGCCACTACGCGCCAAATAATTCCAACAGAGGCGGATAGCCCGCCAAAGCGGGCCAAATGGCACCCAATTGGTGACTAGGTTTTATTTTAGCATGTAAAATACCAACAACCAGTTTTGATATTATACCAAAGCCATAGCACAACTGGTTATACACGTTTTTACATGCTAAAACTCAGACGAAAACTATTTGTTTTATTCATTTCTCAAAAACTACAGCACCTCAGTAAGCAAAATTTCAAGGGAAGCTTTCTACTATAGGTTTTCTTGGTCAAATTCGGCAAATGAGCAGTCAATTTCGTTTTCAAGCGTTCGAATTAAAGCTGTTTTGCATCTCCAGTTGTTACTGCGTATCAAATTAAGAATTCGGCCATTCAATTTCGTTTTGAGTCGAGTCAAATTCCTTTAGCACTCTGTTCAATTTAGCGTAGCGTCATTCTTTTTCGTGACACACACGCCTGAAGAAGCGTCTGCGAATTTGAATGCTGCTTTGATGAATTGTTAATTGAATGATTATCTTGTTAAATCGAATGACGCAACAATAAATTGGACTAATCATGAAACGAAATCGAATGACCCTTTTGAGTAGCATTCGATTTCGCGCGAAATAGAATAGCTTGTTGGTTAAATTGGCTGCTCATTTTCCGAAATTGACCGAGAAAACCTATATCATAATCTTCAAAATGTGTAAGTTTAATGCTAATCTGTGGACATTGTGGTTTTTGTTAGGAAAAAGTACATAGACCCTTTAAAGAGAAAGAATTTCCCGCGCAGCTTCTAAAATTAATACCTATAAGAAACCAGTCCATCATTGTGCGTGATTAATGTTGGATATGTGCCATGTTCAGTAAAAAATTCACCTAGATTGGTAATGATTAACCAAAGTGGCTGAATAACAAAGTTATAACGGAACAGTCAAAGATTCTTCTAGTACACATTGGTATAACTGAATGTATTTATTTTGTGTTTCAGTTTCTATACATTCTTATCGTTCACATGATCGCTACAATGATGATTATGTTTACCAAAGAAACTTGAGCAAACAGTTTGTCTTTGGACTCTGTCGAGCTATTATATATAGGTTATCTCGGTAAGCAGCCAGTTTCATTTTCATGCACGAATTAAAGCTGTTTAGCCTCTCCAGTTGTTACCGCATTGCAAATTCAGAATTCGGCCCTTAAATTTCGTTTTGAGTCGAGTCAAATTCCTTTAGCATTAGGTTCAGTTTAGCGTATCGTCATTCTTTTTCGAGACACACACGCCCCAAGAAGCGTCTGCGAATTAAAATGCTGCTTTGATGAATTGTGAAATTGAAAGACTACTTTGATAAATCTTATGACGCAACATTACATTTGACTAATCATAAAACGAAATCGAATGATCCTTTTCAGTGGCATTCGATTTCGCGCGAAATAGAATAGCTTGGTGGTTAAATTGGCTGCTCATTTACTGAAATTGGCTGAGAAAACCTACATTGTAATGAGTTTTCGAAAGGAGGTTCGAAATTCAATAAATCTACTCTACAAGTAGGCCTATACCACCCCCATTCAAAGTTTGTTCAACTAACACCGAATCTACAATAAAACAAGTTAAGATTACTTTTGCCCACCTTTGACAATACTGTATTAAAGGCAGTGGACACTATTGGTAATTGCCAAAGACTGGCCTTCACAGTTGGTGTATCTCAATATATACATAAAATGACAAACCTGTGAAAATTTGAGCTCAATCGGTCATCGAAGTTGCGAGATAATAATGAAAGAAAAATAACCCTTGTCACACGAAGTTGTGTGCGTTTAGATGGTTAATTTCGAGACCTCAAGTTCTAAATCTGAGGTATCGAAATCAAATTCGTGGAAAATTACTTCTTTCTCAAAAACTATGGAACTTCAGAGGGAGCCGTTTCTCACAATGTTTTATACAATTAACCTCTCCCCATTACTCTTCACCAAGAAAGGTTTTATGCCAATAATTATTTTGAGTAATTACAAATAGTGTCCACTGTCTTTAACAATTAACCCATCAAAATATACTTTTGCCCAAATATTTACAGCACTTTTAAAATAAAACACACATAATGTGTTTATCATTTATTAACTTAACTTAGCTCTATAGGCATTATGTCTTAAAGCAATCGCACAACTTATCGGTATTGTCCAAAGGCCCACACTTCGTGTATTACAACTTATATATAGAATAAAAACCTGTGAAAATGTAGGCCTCCATCGGTCATCTTCGGAGTCGGGAGAAGATCACGGGAAAACCTACCCTTGTTTCCGCACGTTTCGCCGTGTCATGACATGGCTTTAAAATAAATCCGTTATTCTCGTTATCGAGAATTGATAATTGTTTTAATGTTTTCTCAAAAAGTAAAGCTTTTCTTGAAATAAGATTTCAGGGGGAAGTCTTTCACCATTACCTTATGAATAAGGTTATCAGCTAAACCACCATATCAAATGTACAATTTGTGACTGGTACCCTGGTCTTTTCTGCTTAGCAGACAATTAATATTGTTATGCAACTTAAAACAATTCTCAAGCTATGTTCTCTAGATATCAAGTATTTAATAAAAACAATTGGGGAATCATTCTTTGTCTTGAAAACCAGCAGTGTGTTTCCACAATCAGACACCATAGACCCTCTCAGATATTGAATTAACAAGAGTGATGTGATCTTAGAGAATGTACATAGAAACTGCAACTAAAATGTATTTTGACAATAATTAACTATGAAGTGCTTGAAAATCATATCTGGGAATATAACGGGGAAATCCCGTTTTGCCACTCAAGATCATCCAAAAGGTTACATAAAAATATCAAGTGCTTTTGATAAATATGACCATCATGAGTGGTGTGAGAATGTACATAGTAACTGCAACACAATAAAATAAATGTATTTTGTTGTGTTGCAGTTTCTATGTACATTTCCATAGATCACACCACTCATGATGCTCATATTTACCAAAGGCACTTTTTATGTAAGCTTTTGGATGATCTTGAGTGGCAAATCGGGATTTCCCCGTTATATTCCCAGATATGTTTTTCAAGCACTTCATAGTTATTTATTGTCAAAGTATTATAAGATTATGGTTAATACATGATTGGTTGCGTTACCCTCATTCCATGTGAAATCCACAAAGTCATGTGTTTGTGAAATTTGTGCGCAAACTGATTATAAAAATGTTTGGGTTATGCAGTTAATAAGTTTCATAACTGTGATGAACGATCACAAATTTGGAGGTCTGTGCTAAACATTTTTTTGAGAAAACTCTATCATAAATTAAGGCTGTTTAAGTTGGTCCTATTGGATTAAGAAGTCCAGTGATGCCTCACAAAAACTGGCAGCAAGTCAGTTTGGGAAAAAACCCAACATTTTCGGGGTGTTACTTTGTGGGGTAATTAGCAAACATTCCAAACGGCTGAACTGCCATCAATTGAAAACAAATAATGAAGTTTAGTTTTCCACAAGAAACCAAATATTTAAGAAGTTCTGATTTAAAGTTACCTTACGCTTTATTATACTTAACTTTATATGGTTTAAAAATACTTACTCGTTTAGAAAGAAGCAAATTGGAGTAAAAATTGCGCCAACAACTACAGTACCCAAACAACTACAGATAACAACTATTAAGCAACTAAAACTGTACATAAAGGTGACAAAAACATTTTTCATTTTTACAAAAATGTCCTTGAGTTAGGCTATTGGGTGTGTTAATTTAAGCTTCAATAATAGAATATTGCAAACACAAAGAAAACCTAACTTTCTCGACCTTTTATCAACTTCATTATTGCAAAGAATTTTTTATTTTACTGGTTTTCACACATTGTGTCACATTCAACATAACTTTTTGAAGAATTGATGGTTGCAAGAGTCGATGTCTCAGTGATTATGAACGCATCGTCTGTGCTTCAATTAGGCAAACCCATAGAAATAATAATATAGGTTTTCTCGGTCAAATTCGGCAAATGTGCAGCCAATTTCATTTGCATGTGTTCGAATTAAAGCTGTTTTGCCTCTCTAGTTGTTACTGCGTTTCAATTTCAGAAATCGGCCATTCAATTTCGTTTTGAGTCGAGTCAAATTCCTTTAGCACTATGTTCAATTTAGTGTATCGTCATTCTTTTTCGAGACACACACGCCTCAAGAAGCGACTGCGAATTTGAATGCTGCTTTGATGAATTGATGAATTGAATGATTATTTTGTTAAATCTTATGACGCAACATTACATTTGACTAATCATGAAACGAAATCGAATGACCCTTTTCAGTAGCATTCGATTTCGCGCGAAATAGAATAGCTTGACGGTTAAATTGGCTGCTCTTTTTCCGAAATTGGCAGAGAAAACCTGTATAATAATAATAATAATAATAATAATATCGACGTCTTAAATAGCGCACGTATCTACCAAACGAGGTACTCAAGGCGCTGAGTATTATACAAACTTTCAGAAAGATAGATAATTATGTTATTGCAGTGATGGATTCTGAGACCCAATTATTTAGCAACTTCTAAGGGTTTACATGGTACTACGGCGCACACAGCAGCCACAGTCAGGAACACAAGGCGAACCCCTTCTCTTTTCGATAACTGCACTGGGTTCTTTTACATGCGTTACAGAACACATGGGAAGGACGAAGCAATGGTTAAGTGTCTTGCTTAAGGACACAAGTGTTACGGCTGGGGATTCGAACCCACACTCTGCTGATCAGAAACACGTAGAATAGAACCCGGAGAACGATGAGCTCGGCCACCCTCATAGATATTTATATCATATTGGATGGCTTTGAGGGGGATACAAAAATATATTGCACGAGCTATGACAATATTGCACGAGTCGATAACGAGTGCAATATTGTCATAGCGAGTGCAATATATTCAAAGCAACACTATTTTAGCTCACCTGATTCCAGATTTTCAAATTCAATTTTATTATGTTTTTTTCTATTTCAATGCTATTGAAAATCTTGAATGAGCCATACTGTGGGCAATTTCACTGTGCGTTTTTATATATTTTTATTTTATTTTTATTTATTTTATTTAAATCTTTAGACATACACAATAGTTACAAGTTGTACAGGGGCTGTCAAGGTTAAAACAAAAGTATAAAACTGTCATCAAAAGATGTGTAAAACCAGACCCTTGCCAACGATAAAAATATAATTATACAATATAAAAAGGAGATTACACTGAAACATTTTAGAATCACACAATAGAAATCATTAAAACACAAGCAAAACCAGACTATTGAAAACAAAAAACTAACCCACAACAAAACACCGCAGCGATAAGAGGAAGGGACAACAATTGAAAATAAAAAAACATAGAATGGACTAAAAAACCCTCAGAAAAATAAAATAAAAAATTAAATTGGCACAGAGTGCACCCTCACAGATTCATGCAAACCCACTGGGCCCGACGACAATGATAGCAGAGAGCCTCCCCAAACACCACCCAAAAAAGCACAAAGACCCCTTAGACAATTATTAAAGAAAACAACAATTAAAGCCACTAGCACTATTAACATACTAAAAATGAACTTCCTAAATATAACTCTATGCTGTGCGTTAGGCAGGTTAGGCAGTGACAAACTAGTTCCCTCGGCTTCGCCTCGGGAACTAGTTTGTCAACTTCTGATACCTCAGGGAGCTTATATCGACTAGTCACCCTCAAACCATGTTATATTTGTATATTATTATTTATATCAGGATTCCAGAGAAAAAAATATATCAGCGTATTGAACGCTTTTGTAAAAAGTACCCGGATGACAGCAATATTGTGTCAGTAAAAATTGGCGGATGGAGCAATATTGCTTCAATATTGCTCCATCCGAGCATTTTTACACTTGCACGCGCGTCACACGCGGCGACTGATGCAACGCTCACCATGTTGGGTAAGTTAGATTTACGTGTATTAACGCCGCGTCGACCATTACTCGTCCTAAATTAAGGATTATCCATGCAATTTGTATAACTCATAGGACTAGTCCTAACTCTTTGTGAAATCGGCCCCTCATCTCTTAGCGATAGATGTACATACGATACAGATCTCCTTTAAGACCTCTACAGATCTGGTCAGAATGTACATGTGGTTACCTTGAAGCACAACCTTCTTGAAACGAAAATCTCTCGTTCTCAGCATTTCCCAACCATCAAGCAATCCTGGAGATACAAACGTGTCCTCTTTCCCGCCAAAAACTGTAATGCTGCACTCCAATGGTTTCCGCAGCTTGGTTGGATATGCCTTACACATGCCAACTGCAGCTTCTATGCAGGGTATCAACCTACGCATAAGAGGTAGGTTGGAGAGAGTAGTGCTGTCCAGAAAACTAAATTTCACATTCTCTTCCTTCAGCACTTTCAGAACCAATAGTGGACTCGACTGCAACGTCTTCTTGATTCTTTCAAATGTTCCGGGAGATATTTGCAGCTCTTCTGGGTGAGGGTATGGCACTGTTGGTGCGTACCAGGAACTAACAAACAAATGCTTTGGACTCAATTCATCTTCAGCAATAAGAAGATGTCCAACTTCGAAGGCGATCAAGCTACCCATACTATGACCGAAAAATACAAAAGGCGTACCACGTAGTTTAGTCACTAAGTTGTCACGTATCAGTCGTGTGATCTCACTCAGGTTGTTTAAAGGTTGCTCGTCTTCTCGACCTTCCCAACCTGGTAGCTGAATCATTAATACCTGGATGCCATATCGAATCAAGTGTCCAACCCAGGAAGCGTACAGCGATGGTCCTGCACCATTTGACGGGAAACAGACAAGCTTTACTGCAACAGATGAGGGTGCTTCGCCCTCAACGACTACAATCCTCGGGGTAGATGCTGGTTCTCTGACGTCACTTTTCACACTTTCATCAATTCCATCTGCGGCATGTGTGAAAATACATTGTGTTATGTTCTTTGCAAGTTTTTCGATTGTGTTCTTATCATTCAGGAAGTCGACCACTCCCACGTTGACCTCAAACTGTTGGTTGACCAGTTGGCTGAACTCTGAAGCCTGAAGTGAGTCCAGACCTAAAGAGATGGGCGACGCGTCATATGGTACAGTATCTGTTAGCCCAAGATGTTGGCTCAAGAGCTCGGCCAACTTATTCGCAACCTTCTCGCGAGCTTTAGGAACCGGGAGCTTCAGAACAACTTGTCGTAGTGTGCTTTCGGCCACTGTCAGATAAACATCTCGATCATGAAAGATATCTTTCATCATAGACACTGTTCCTTGTGTTTCCTTGAAGTGCTTCACCATAAAACCACGATGTCTCTTGGCGTACAAAGCGCGGTTGAAGTAGCCGGAAATACCGAGTTGTGGTACGTGGGCTTTTAACGCACAACCGATGGCACCTAGAACATCATTCGGAGTCATGCTGTCGACACCGTTCGTTTGCCACATACGAAGTAGATCATTACGCACTGCAAAGCCAACATTGCTGATGACTCCTGCTTGCAGTGCAGTTGCTGGTAAACCTCGTGTGTGCCGATAGTGTGACAAGGAGTTCAGGAAGACATTGGCAGAGCAGTAGCTCGCTTGACCGGCATTTCCGACGAGAGATACAATCGAGGAGATCATTAGAAATCTATCAAGCTTTATGCCTAACTTTTCAGTCACCTGGTGTAAAAGCAAAGCTCCATAGGCTTTTGGCGCCATCACGCTGTTCCACGATTCAGTGGTGAGATTTAAAAGAAAACTGTCACTAAATGCAGCAGCACAGTGAAATATGCATTTTAAGGTTGGCCAGGTATCAGACCCTTTTTGCATTTTCTTTAATTCCCTCTCGACATCGGTGGCGTTGGAAACATCCATTCGGATGTGCTGAACATTAGCACCTGCTGCAGCAGCTTGTTGGATAACTTCCTTGATCTCATCATTCATTGGTCGCCTGGAACCAATGTAGATATATCGAGCTCCTCTGGCCACCAACCACTCCAACAACTTGAGACCAAACCCACTGGTACCCCCAGTAATGAAGTATGCAGATCCTTCATCAGCAATGAAACCATCTTGCTCAAGAGACAGTGGAAGAAGAACTTCATTTTCTCTTACTTCAAATATTTCTTCCTCTGGAATGGGTGTGTTTGATGCAGCAAGAGACGAAAAGTCTTTGACGTTTTCAAGATTAAATGACAAATGACCCACGGTGGTTGGATCAAACATCTTCCAGAGATCAGACAAAGCATGTGACATCTCATCAGCTGATAAACCCTCAACTACCGCCTGGACCTTGGGATCAAACATCATCATTTTCATTTGTGGGGGGAGAGTTGGAAGATGTGTATGGTTTCTCTGATGAGTGCTTTTTATTATCACAACAGTGGCGTTTCGTTTGAGCTTCGGTAACAACGACTTCAGGGATCTGTCCAGTCTTGATGAACTAGTACACAGAAACAGTACATCGATCGACGACTCGTTTACGCTGTTGGAGCCTCTCGCTATGGCACTTGAGTGTTTTGTGTCATGGTCATCACTTAGAATAACCGTGTCACCTCCTAATGCACGTGCTAAACGCTCTGCAGCTACAAAACTACCGTCAATTACATCTATCTTGAAACCCATTCGCAAGCTAGAAGACACTGGTATAAGCTGATTGAACAAGAGAGCATACGGTAGAAAATCTTTAACAACACTGACAGCTTCACTGCTGGTCAGGAAACTTGGAACTTCTGTCACATCAGAGAACTTTGATGTAATTTTTGACGAAATCTTTTGACAAGTGGTCAGCCTTACGAAGATGGTACCATTTTGGGCAATATCTGACGTGTTCACCGCTTGTCCTGCATATACGCACACAAACGACGGAGAACCACTTGTGACGTCCGACTCTTGAGAAGAGTAAACAGTAAAGGCTTCAACCTTAACGGTGAGTGATTCTTCGTCAATTTTATTAGCCTTCGATGGAGAATTTTTGACGAAGATGTGGTTGTTACCAGAGAATGTTTTGGCCTCTAAGGACCAGTCAGGTGTCGAGACAATGCCTGGACTATCTGAGATGTTTTCCATATGAATCCGGGGGGTTAGAATTTGACATGACGTTTCCCTTGCACTTCCTGTTTCTGTCTCTCGAGATGTAATACTTCGGACAACTAGGAAGTTTTCGTCACATAGAAGAGAATCAGCACGCTGGATTATTTCCCTTGAAATATTAGCACAGTCTTCACTATCTCCTGTGATCGGTAAGTCGATTACACTTCCACATAGAGAGGGTTCCTCGTGTGCCAAGGTCACCAAAAGAGCTGTAGTAACTGAAGCAAAAGGATGAACATCATCTCCTTCATTGTAGTATGCTCCCCTTGTCACCAGCAGTAATTGCAATTGCATTCTTTCATTTGTCTGCCTGATGCCATTAAAAACATCACACCAAGTCAACGGAACCTCTTGCAACTTCTCAAATTGGTTCTGCGACATAACATACTTTGTATTCAAGTCGAAGCCAAGAGCTTCTGATGAGGTTCTCATAAGAATGAAGATTGTGTCAGAGTCTTGATATTTAGAGAGGGCTTCCAGTACCTTCTTTGTTATTTCCGTTTTACCTGCAATGACGGTAAGATCGATGCCGTCTTCTTCCAACAGGCGTATCAAGGATAAACTTGTATTCGTGCCGTCAGAAAATATGACTATCTTCTTGTTGAGAGCAGCCGTTGATTCCGTTGAAGTGCATTTTAGAAACCCGAGGTTTTTACAGGATGTACTCCACACCTGATGCTGTGTCTTTTTGGCTTGAATTGTTTCAAACATAAGCTCCTTCACTGAGCAAAAGACCTTCCTCGTTTCGCTGTCTGCCACATCAATGTCACAAAAAGACTGTTGGTTAGTGTGATTCACCCTCATGTGGATGATGACACGTGGTGGCGTTTCTGAATGGAGAACGAACCGAGTTATACTTTTGGGAACGTGGTACATGGATTGCCATGTTTCGCCGGACAAATCTTGTTTCATTTGAGCTATTTTCAAGAGAAGAACAGCGAAAGACTGTAAAATGCTGTCCATAAAGGCTGGATGGTATACGTAACGATGAAACTCTCTTTGCACACTGGAAGGAGCTTCAGCAATTACTAGAGCCTCTTGGCAATCCTCTGAATGGGAAAAGGCTACCATTCCTCTGAATGTCGGTCCAAGCTGAAAGCCACACTTAAGAGCCAAACTATAGAAATCTTTAAGTGGAAGAGTATGAATACACTTTGTGGAGAGACTATCAACATCTATGCTATCTGCAGAGGCTAGTTGTGCACTATTATCATCTACATCCCGAGTAATGGTGAGATGGCAATGCTGTGTCCACTTCTTGGTTGATTCTTCGTGACTTCTGAGTGTGAACAAATACTCATCTGATGTCTTCTCCTCTACAGTTGTCTCCAAACAGCCTTCGCAGTCAGGTGCAAACATGAAACGGTCAAACGACAAACCAGAGAGTACCATTGGATAACAGTTGTTAAACAACGATCTAGCTGCTGCAAGGGCCGTCTCTGTGTAGGCAGCAGCTGGGACAACTACTGCACCTTGCAGTACATGGTCTTTCACCCAAGGAACTCTAGACGCATTCAGGTTAGCCCGCCATATCTTCACAAGGGAGTCCTTCAAGTAGAATGTCTTGCTTTGCTCACCAAGTAGAACATGTTCACCTGCTTCTATCGGAAACAAATAGCTCTTTTTTGCCTCTTGCGTCATACTTGAGCATTTCTCTCGTTGCCATGGGTAGTGTGGAATCGATACAACGCGGCGATAGGGTGGTTTGAACAAATATCGAAAGTCAACCTTTATACCGTTAACATGAAGCTTCATCTGAGACATTAGAAGGTTCTCTGAATCTGCCGCTATCTTACTGGTATCTCGTGGTCTCACTAATGACCCGGTAGAGATAAACTTGCCATCTGCGTTCTGCATCTCTGTGAATGTCTCTCGAAGAGCAGGAAGCAGCGATGGGTGGGGACCGACTTCGACGAAAACACGGTAGCCATCTCTTGCGAGTTTCTGAGTGGCTTCCATGAACGAGACTTGTTGACGTACATTTTGAAACCAATACTCTGGTGAGTTGGCTTCTTCGACCGTTAGGTAGCGACCAGTAACGGTCGACATCATGGGCAATGTTTTACTCTCACCCACTACTTTTTTAGTGATGAGCAATTTACCAACTTTATGGATGAATGGCTTTTTGACCACATCTTGCTGTCTGCTGTGGAATGCATTATTGACTTTAAGTACAACACATTTTACATTATCAGACTGAAGATCATTAACAAAACCCGCGACAGACGAGCTGTCGCCAGAAAATACAACCTGAGTTGGGCTATTAACAGCTGCTACATCCAGCAGCTTCCCATACTTGTTGTTCTTAGCTAGCTGTAGGGTGTCTTCAACACGGTATAAGACAGCTACCATCTTGCCTGATCCGCTGGTCTTCTGTAGTTCCCTCCCTCTACGGTAGATGAGCTTTACTGCCTGCTCCAAGCTGAGTAATCCTGCTGCATAGGCAGCTGCAACCTCTCCAACACTGTGTCCAACCACTGCGTTGGGTACCAGACCACGGTGTCTCCAAAGATCCACAAGTCCGATGGCTACTGCGCAAAGACATGGCTGGCTGATTTCTGTTCGGGTAAAACATCGTACAAACTCTTTTAAATAGAAAGCATGCAGGGTTATTACAGTGAATTATTGAATCAACGAAGATTTCTGCAATTCATGATTCATGTCGGAGAAAACCGAATGCAACACTTTGCAAGAAGTATAGATTCTTGTAATTGTTGTTCATTTCAGAGATCAAAACAAGAACAATCAGACAAAATTGTTCAGCATTGAGTCAAATTGGCGATAAAATAAACGAAATATATATCCACCTGTTTTGTTAATCTGTTCTTGGCTCGTTTCCGTTGTGAGCATGGCAACCAACGACCATTTAGTTCCACACTTTCGAAGTATGTCATCGATACTCTACAATGAAAACAAATGCAAAGATAAAATTGTTTATTTGGAGAAAAGCATTATCAGTTCCAAAAACGGTTTCCATAACGTGTTCTCAAAGTTACCTGAATCTTTGATGCGAAGACAGGCTGCGTGTGCATGAGTTCCCTGGCCACGCCCCACCACTGTGTTCCCATACCAGAGAACACGAATACAATCTGCTGCTTGGTGTCTGAAGTTGCTGAAGCTATGCCTTCCACATATCGAGCTTTGTCTTGAGGAACGTTGTCCAGTTTGTGCTGTAGTTGTTCAAGAGCATCCTCCCTCGATCGAATAATGAATCCGATACGGTTGGTGTGGTGATGGGATCGAACAGCTGCAGTGTAAAGTGCAGCTTTGAAAACGTTCTCGTTTTCGTTGATATCTGTGTCTTCCAACAAGTACTTAGTCCAGTCTCGTATTTTCTGGTGAACAGCTTCTTGATTAGCTGCAGATAGAAGAAGACAGCTCATCATGTCATCGTGATTTGTCAAGCTCTTGAAGTCATTTGGTGCAGATTGTGACCTCTCCAGAACAATGTTTGCGTTTGCTCCACCGAAACCAAAGGAGCTGCAGCAGGCAAGGGTTCGTTTCCCTTCTTTCGGCCAACAGGTCAACGTCTTTGGAATGTGAATCTGAAGAGTTTCGAGGTTCAAGTTTTCGTTTGGGGTTTGAAAATGGACAACACGCGGGATCTGTCTCTGATGTAGACTCAGTGCTACTTTGATTATTCCAGCCACTCCTGCTGCACCCTCTGTATGACCCAGATTGGATTTAACAGAACCGATGTAGAGTGGAGGATGTTGAGGACCACGATGGCTTCCCATGACCTCACCCAACGCACCAGCCTCTGTCTTATCACCAACTCTTGTTCCAGTACCGTGGGCCTCTGCATACACTATCTCTGAGGGGTGCACTCTGGCGTTGCGGCAAGCACTCTTCACCAGGTCAACTTGTGCTTCGTAACTGGGGTTTGCTATTCCCGGAGTACGTCCATCGTTACTGAGTGTACCTCCTCGTATGACTGCGTAAACACGATCTCCGTCCCTCAAGGCGTCACTCAAGAGTTTCAGGACAACGACACCAGCCCCTTCGCTTCGAGAATAACCGTCAGCTGATTGATCAAAACTTTTGCATTTCCCATCCCCTGAGAGCATTCCCGCCTGACAAAAGCCAATTGTAGCCGTAGGCATCAGTATCAAATTGACCCCACCAGCTAATGCAATAGGAATCGACTTTTGCTTCAATGCATCGCATGCTAAGTAGATCGAGTAGAGAGAGGACGAACAAGCAGTGTCCACTGAGAAACTTGGTCCACGCAGATCGAACTCATAGGAGATACGGTTGGACACCATGCATGAGTTAGTGCCCGAGTTGCTGTACTGGTTCATGTTGTGGTACGGTGTACTTGTTAATGAGGTGTACTCCTGTGCAGTGACGCCCATGTACACACCGGTCTGAGATCCTCGTAATGCTGACGCGGGTATCCCAGCGTTCTCCAAAGCCTCCCACGTGACTTCAAGAAGCAATCTGACCTGAGGGTCGAGATGGGCTGCTTCATCTAATGCATCAAATAATAAGCAACAACGTAACGATCTAATTAACATAATGGCTTTTAAAAGTACCGTAGTTGTTTCGGTGACACTGAGTTTGACAAAATGTATATTTCTAAACTTACCTGGTGGCATCTTAAAGAACTGTCTGTCAAACATGTATGGATCCTGCGAGATATATCCACCATTTTCAATGTACATTTTTCCTGCTGTTTTCTCTCCCGGACTCAGGAAGTAGCTGGTGTCGAAACGTTCAGGTGGTGTCGGTGTTGTGCAATCCAGGCCTTCCACCAACATCCTCCAGAAATGTTTGACGCTGTCGACTCCATTGCCATAGCGACATCCGATGCCCACTATGGCCACTTTTTGATTTGCGTTTGTGATTTGACATTGTGCTTCCATATTTGCATCACTCTGTGGTTCCAGGCCTTTTGGTCTGAAGGGAAATGTAAAACATGTTATACATATTGACGGAAATCTAACCTGTCTTAAAGACACTGGACACTATTGGTACTTGTCAATGGACAACTTCCGGACATTTGCTCACTGAAGCCCAGCACGCGTTGTTTAACACGTGAAATACATGGCCAAAAACGGCCCTTCACGCGAACATCCCCCTGCTAGCAAAAAGTGTTACTATGTATCAAACCAGATCGCTCAGTATTTGAAAGTATATAACATCCTCTTTAGGTACGATATATTTTCTTAATTTATGCCATTCGAGAACATAGGGCCTTTTTTGATTAAAAACTTGCTAAAAACGCTCAAAAGTGTAAATTCCTATGGAGGTCAACTCAGTTTAACCGGGGTTCGCTCACTAAATTGAACGGCAAAGCTGTTCCATTCATCTAATACACAACTGGATCGCATGTCTAAATAAACTAGAGAAAATTCTCTTTCCAGTGATGTAAGAATAGTTTTGATTGGTCTAGAGGAATTTAGGGCTTTTTTCGATCCAATTGTTGATCTCTTTTCATCTGACGACGTGACCCCCTAATGAATATGTATTAGTATTATAGTCTGGTTCCATTTGTTATCAGTATGCAGCCAACGAACACGCTCGTTGTTTAGGGAACTAGTCCGTATTTTACACGCTTCCGTCCACGTGAAACACAAAGGCTGTACTCTGATCTAAGTCGACCAAATATAGATGTTCTTGTTCCTTTTGAGATCACTTCCAACATTTAAATTTGTCTAAATATCCAGCAATGAGGTGTAAACATTGAAGTCTTCGCGTTGGACTACCTCATTATTTTTAAGAGGGGTAAACTGTGTGACGACGGCGTACCGTGCATCAACTGCTTCGTGCTTGGTCTGAAGTTACGTGTGATGTAGATTTCTGAAGATGGGACGAAGGTAAGGACAGGTTTTTTTATGTTTCTTAACAGTACCGTTTTCATGAGTTTGATTACATTTATTAAATAAAGTTCAACTAGAAGCAAGACTTGCATGACATATTAAACTTTAAAGAACTGTCTGGGGAAAATAATTGGGAAAAATGCCGACGGTGAGAGTGAGAGTGAGAGTGAGAGTGCACAGAGCAAGGGTGAGAGTTACTGATGGGTTGATGTGCTTAGAATGTACAGAAATATAAACTCAAAAGAGTAACAATTATTGCACTTATTATTGTTTAACTTTCAACGAGAACAATCTTAACACGTTTAGTTCAAGACCATTTTGTCCTGTCATCATTAACTAGATCCGACCCATAATTTAATTTTTTTATTTTCATACACTTGCAGTTTATTTCAAACTTCACCACATCATCAAAAACAAACTTTATACAAATTTACTCTTTTTTTTTATGTGCGTCCATTAATCTTTTTATAGAAGACCTTTTGAGTTTTGTTGTACATAATTGTGAGTGTGATACTGATGGTGATTTTTATGTTTTTATGTTCTAAACAGACAGTGATGGCTAGTGCATTCCCCGTGAGGAGGAGTACCAGACGAATAAATCAAATAAACTACCGGAAACTCAACAGCGGCCCCACCCTTCAGGAGGACAAGATTAAAAGTAAGACTTGGTCAGTATCAAAATTGTATTCGCTAGTCATCACTGACTCTAAAGTTATCCAAGATAAACTCTTTGTGAAGGTCCACTATACAGACGAAGGGTGGACTTCAACGGAATTTGATGAATGGCGTGATGCCAGTGAAATAATTGACGTGCCGGATTGCCATACGGACTTCACTCCGGAACTGAGAGAGCTGTTTATTGAGCAGCTCAAAACATCGGTGAAGGAGTCTCTCCACGGACAGCGTAAGATTGACAGTGTTGAGCTCCCAATTCCACGGAAACTGTTGGCTGAATTTGCCTCATTTGGCATCAAAGGGAAACGATCGCGCATCTTTATCAAGTCGCCTTCAGATTTAAACTGTCTACTTGGAGCTGGCGATTTTTCCTTCATAGAGCCAGGAACTTTGTCTTTTTATCTGAAGGAGAGGAAGCCTTTAGAGGAGTACTCACCAGATGGTAGCCTTCGTTTGATCCACAGAGGGTTTCAGTTCCAACTGAGATGCTCTCGCGGCATTGGAAACAGATACGATTTTGCAAATTTTTCTACGGTATAAATTTGGCATTTGGTGTATTTAAGTCTTTCATATATCCTCATTATTGTGTGTAATTTTATAAATATGTAGGTGACTTGCATTGTTCTCGTCATTTTGCATTCAACATGTAGTGAACATTAATTTATATGTAGGCCTAGGCTCCACCAACACTAGCGGCAGGTAATTTCCACGTTCTCTTGTGCTTTTTTGTTCACATATTGTTTTTTGTACACTGATCGATTGTCTTCCCAAGATGGGTGCCTTTGGGGCTTTCACTGTTGTTGCTTTGGCATTCATATATGCATTGTTCGACCAATTTGGTGCAGCCCTGAAGGGGAGAGTACTTACCCCAAAGTTGCTGAAATTGATGTTTCTGAAATTTTCCTCTTTTTAATTTGGTCAAAGATGTAAATGGACAACTATCATCTGGAAATGTTTAAACAGTGTTTCAACGTATAATAGCTCGCCATAGCTCGCCATTGATTTCAGCTCCTTGACATCGTTGCAAAGTAAGCTTGGCAGAATGTGGAATTTGTGGAAGAGTCAGAAAGGCTCAACTGGGCGATCACAGTTGAGCAGCAAATTTGAGAAAACTGTATACACTATGAAAGTTCCCCACAAAACTGGCAGCCCAACTAAGCGGAAATTGGAACAAGATTTGAAAAATGAAAAGAGTAAAAGGAGAAAAATTGAAGATAGTTTGACTACGGTTAGCAATGACTTGGTCGAGTGCCGAGAGGAGAAAGCGGAATTCAAAAGAAAACTTGATAGATATGCCAACCCCCAAAAACGTGAAAAAGGAGAACGGGGAAGAACAAAAGGAAAACAAAGCTATACGTACAGTGAAAGACAAAGACGCATACACAAACACAACCAAATCACTTTCATTAAAGATCTTCTGGGGTACAAAAAAAGATTTGTTGAGTGTTGAATTCCTAGATGAAGATGGGAACACAGTGAAGGTTGTTCAGAATGACAAGGATCACATAGTAAGCACTTCATGCCAAATAAGTGAAGATGATATCGATGAGATGATATTCATCATGGACTCGTTTAATGTTACACAAAATGCTTACCATGAAATTGCCCAGCGTTGTTATAGTGTTCTTCCTAGAGCATGTAGGATTGCGAAACGAAAAAATGAGCTAAATGAAAACTTTGTAATGAAAACATTGGAGGGCGAATTTCACGGCGTCTTCATGTCACTGAAAACTCACCTAGTACAGTTATTGAGTAATGACTCTAACACTCATTTTATTCAAAACGGGAGAGTAAAGATAAAATTCAGTGTGGATGGAACCAGAGCTTGAACTAAAAAACACTTGGTAAACATGAGCTACACAGTAATTGATGACAAAAATTGTATGTCAGAACGTGGAAACTACTTGCTAGCTATTGTTCAGTGTCCAGAGACAAGAAATTGTTTACGCAGAGCCCTCAAAGACCTGTTTGACGATTTTAATTCATTTGATTTTATTGAAACTGATGGTAAACTGATTGAAGTTGTCAAGTTTGTAGGCGGGGACCTAAAGTTTCTTAATCAGGTCACAGGCATCGGAGGCTTTGCGTCAACATACTCTTGTCTCTGGTGTAAATGTACTAAACAGGACAGGTCAGATGTGACCAAAAAGTGGTCTATGACTGACACTACTCAGGGTGCTCGGACTGTAGAACAAATTACAGAGTGTGCTAAAATGCACAAAAAGAGCACAACAAAGTTCAATTGTGATGCCGAACCAATTTTTTCATCAGTTTCAATATCTGGTTATTCCCGACACATAACATCTCTTTTTGCGAATTATGGACCAGTTGGTGTACCAACTCACTTACTATCTAAAACATCTGGATAACTGTATAAAGCTCACTTCAAACCTCAATCTTGACAAATGCAACAACCTCATGAGATTTCAAAATTTCATCATCAAACTCGGTATCACAGATTTGAAGTACATTATTCATGATGGCAAAATCCAATCAAGATCATTTACTGGCCCCGAGCATAGGAGAATACTTTCAAATATAGATTTAAATGTTCTCATCCCAGACCATCCCAAACTGACAAGTATTCAAGCCCTTTGGAACTTGTTTAAGGAGTTGGTGGCTCAGTAAAATAAGGAGCTGGAGCCAGTCGATATTGATCGGTTTGAATCTTCAGCAAAGGAATGGTTAACATTGTATCAAACTGTGTACTTAGCCAAAGATATCACCCCATACATGCATGTGCTAGGGTATCATGTCCCTGAGGTAATGCGAGCGCGTGGTAACATCTCACTCTTCTGCCAACAAGGCCTAGAAAAACTAAATGACCTTGTCACAAAGTGGTATTTTCGGTCATCCAACTTTGGGAAAAATGCTTTGAAACAGATAATGCAAAAGCAAAATCGTCTGAGACTGCTAGAGTCAAAATGTAAGCGATCCCCAAAATGGCTAGTTAGGTGCAGTATTTGCCACAAACAAAATCACCATAATCGGACAACATGCCCAGAACATATTCAATGAATGACTAAGTACACCGTTTGATACATTAAACATGTTAACCATTCCTTTCCTAAGTATGTATCGCCATGGTATCGCCAACTGTATTTTTGATGTGAAACTGAGTGATCAAAGTAACACGATCAATACTGCCTTTGAATACACTTTTTTCAAAATATTTAGATGTGTACGTACATAGATAGCATTGTAAAATGCATTCGTTTATTTTTATGTGTTGCTTTATTGAAAGTTGTACGAGTCATTTTAGCCTTTGAAAAAGACTCTGTTAGGGTCGAAACATGAGGCAGTATAAGTATTTTTGTTTATTTTTTACATGTGAGTAGTTAGCACTATAATATTTTGTTAGTCTTAGTTTGAAATGTTTTTGGTTGTAGTAATGTTTTATTATCACTCTGTTTTGTTTTATTGATGCCAATGGAAACGCTGTAACATCGAAAACAATCCATACTTGCCGTTTTTATACCTCTACAAATCTTGTAAGACTTAAACAAACATTATTATGCAGGCAGCTGAACAAAAATATTTTATCTTCACGTTAAATTATTAATTGTTTTATTGGTGTTTATACTAAGTTTATTGCCAAAAAACATTTGCCAGTATTATGCTGTTATTTGCCATAAACAACTAAAATAATGTCATTCAACCATGGAAGAAAACTAGGTTCTTTCAACTGACTTTAGCCATTTTTTACAGCAGGTCAATACACCAATGCAATTTTGATAAAACATTAGCTTCTTACTCTTATATTTTTATAAAAGTCATAATATGTCGTAATATATGTGTTGTTACTTAAGCATGTAATTAATGTTCTTTGGTGTTGAGTAAATAAATACCGGAAATAACATGAACATCACACACTCTATGCCTATCACTTGAATTCCTTGTGTATTTTGAACACCTCAACATTTACTTACCCCCTTTTTCTTAAATGGTTTGACCCTATGAACTGCTACTGCTGTGACCGGCATGTATATTCATGTAACTGCGCCAATAAAGTATCTGAACACTTACAAATGGTCAGATATATCGGAACCTGAAACAGTATGCCAAAAACTAATTATTCATTTCGAGTCACCGTTAATTTCTGCACATTTTGACACATCTTGTGTTGCGCTACGATGTTGTTTGGTGGATTTACGGGCACTTGAGTGGCTTAAGGTCGAATTTCAAAAGTTGCAAAAGCCCCTATTCAAGCTAAATCGTTGTATTGTGACGAGTAAGATCGGCGTTTCTTTTGCTCGCCTTTTGTAAATGATGTTTTTTTGGTCGCGTTTTGGATAAATCGGTTGCGATGAACATACTCACCAATAATTGTCAGTAACCAAGTAAATGGGGTCAAAGATGGGAGGCATACAACAATGGTAAGACAGGGAAAGGTGTTTCAAGATAACAGGAAAGATGGCTCAAACGACCAAACAGGAAAGAGGACGGATCGTTGGTTTGATAGAAGCCGGTACGTCGATGCGAGGTAAAAACGTCACCAGCGACGGTCAGTAAATGGTGGAATCGCTACCAAGCTCAGGGAAATGTGGACGACCTGCCAAGGAGTGGCCGTCCGAGGGTGACTTCTGCAGCAGAAGAAAGTGAACAAGTCCATAAAGCCTGACACCACTCTCGAGGGGTTTGCGACGCATCCTGATCAGGAAATGGCGGGGGATTGACCAGGGACAGATCAGAGGTCTCATTGAGAGTATGAGAAGACGACTCCTTGCCGTTCAGGTCAATGATGGAGGACACACCAAGAATGGAGGACAGGATAACAGCAGTTTTAGAGTTAAAGATACGGCAATTAATTTTATGGTCATGTAAACGAAACGAGTTTGTGTCTTTTGTCTTGATTTTGTCTGAGTGTGATGCTTATGTGAGTTCCCTTTTGGAATTGGGGTGAATAGGGGCTTTTGCAACTTTTGAAATTACATTAAGCCACTCAAGTGTCCATAAATCCACCAAACAACATCGTAGCGCAATACAAGATGTGTCAAAACGTGCAGAAATTAACGGTGAATAGAAACAAACAATTAAATTTTTGTATACTATTTCAGGTTCCGATAAATCTGACCATTTGTAAGTGTTTAGATACTTTATTGGCGCAGTTTATGTGTTAGTGTGTGCACACACGCTGTGTGTGGGAGCAGGGGCTTATTTTCTGTCCGAAATGGGGTCAAAGTTTTTCATATAGACCAGTCTTCGCACTTGGTGTATCTCAACATTACATAAAATAACAAACCTGTGAAATTTTGAGCTCAATCGGTCGTCGAAGTTGCGAAATAATAATGAAAGAAAAAACACCCTTGTCACACGAAGTTTTGCGCTTTCAAAAGCTTGACTTCGAGACCTCAAGCTTTAAATCTGAGGTCTTAAAATCAAATTCGATGAAAATGACCTCTTTCTCGAAAACTACATTACTTCAGAGGGAGCTGTTTCTCACAATGTTTTATACCATCAACCTGTCCCCATTACTCGTCACCAAGTAAGGTGTTGTGCCAATCATTATTTTGAGTAATTACCAATAGTGTCCCATGCTTTTCAGCCAGTGCAATGAGCCAAGTGTCACGTCCAAAAGGATTCACATTTGACGTACTATTATTATTATTATTTTTTTTTTTTTTACTTTGCAAAGCCTATAGTCAGTTTACAATCTCATTGATGCCTTAGACTGGACCATTCCACATATTGTGACCCACTCTGTGAAAATAAGTCAGATGTCGCCCAAATGCATTATTGTGTAATGGGCATTTTAATGTGGAAAATATAGACCAATTTAGAAACTTTAGAACATTTATTTTAGGCAATAAAGCTATGAATACAACAATTTTGTGATCATACTTTAGTCGTTTTAAACAAAAATTTATATACTGGCTGAATTCAAACGGGAGTAACTCAGCAACGCGATACACCCCATAGCTTAGACAATTATACCAACTAAATGGTGCTGGTGTGTTCTTTCCAGCCATGCATATAACTCAATTCTTCGACTAGTCAACATCTGACTCATTTTCACAGATAAGGGGGTTTGGAAAAGGGCGGGGTCAGTTACCAGGCTTGTGGTTATGGGCTTGGGATTTTTTTTTCACACAGCGTACATATTATCTGTGCCACAAACGGAAGCGTAATGTCACCACGACATAAGAATCCCGCTTTTATCGTGTATGTACACAATTCAATTCATTTTTTTTTTTTTTTTTTAAATTGGTTTATTTTCATATAAAAATACAACACCAAATAAAAAGTCACAGACTAATGGCATTTGGTTAACAATAACATTACATCAAAAATATATGTACAAGTAGATATGTTAATACAATAATATTAAAAATATTACTAGTAAGAGTTAAACAGACAAACAGGAATTGGGAAAACAGCCATAGACAGTAGGGGGGATTTGTGGACACAAAATTAAAACAAACATAAGGGAGTTTTAAACAAAACAGCAACATTCAGTAGGCAAGGGAGATTTGGACACAACAGGAGCACAACAGAAATAAAATGGAGCTGTTATCATGAACTGATTGAGTTAAGCATCTGGAGCACTGAGGGGACAGGCGAGTTTTTGTATCTTTGAGATTTGTATCTGAAGGTGTTGCAATTGCCTGGTGTTTCTTAAAGTATGCTCTGATAAATAGTTAGATTTACGTTCTGGGGGAGGAGGTGGGCGCGATGATTATCAGAAGTAAGCAGTGACTTGGAAAATAGGTGTTTACGCCTTTCGTTCAATGATTCAAGTCTAAAAAAAATTCAAGTGATCTAGATAAGAAAAAACATTCGGATAAGCAATAATACGCAAAGCCCTTTTTTGAACTTGTTCAATGTTATAAGCTTGTATTTCAGTGATTCCCGATGACCACACAGCAACAGCGGATACGAGTAATGGGCGAATGTATAGTTTATAAATAACAATGAGGTCATTGGCTTGAACTTGATTTTTCTTTAATTTACTTAGTGTGTAAAGTCGTCGTGAAGCCATACTGACTATCTGTTGAACTTGTTGGTCCCATTTGAGATTATTTTGAATGGTAATCCCAAGTGAACGGTAATCCAATGTACTTATTAAATTTCGTTTACTCTCTAAATGTATAAAAAGCACCACTCTTTACATTTCGAGAAGCTGTCCCTCATATGGCTCTTTAAAAACAGTGGTGGTTATTTCACTCTTTTAAAGGAGTTTCACTCCAAGACAGAGTGAAAAATCACTTTAAAAATATGCAAACTTCAATCTAAAAGAGTGGAAGACCACTTGAAAAAGAGTTGACCCTCATATGGCTCTTTAAAAAGAGTGGTGGTTATTTCACTCGGTCTCTACGGCCATCTAAACATATCAAATAATAACCGTTGCAAACGAATGGGTCTTCAAAGACCGTTGGACATTGATTGTAGGCTGGTATTTGGTACTGAATTTTGTCAAACTTAGAAAATATACGGATATTTTTCACCCAATTCACCCAAAGATAGCCTTCTGCTACTGGTCTGTCTGCTACAGACTCACATCGCAGGCCTCAGCTCTATCTCTCTTAAAATTGCTGCCTTCTCTCGAAAGATCAATGATTGTTCTGAATAAAATTGTACTGATTTCGCCCGCAATCACTCTAACATTCCTCATTTACAATAAAAAACATTAGCACATTCCCTAAATTCCTGGAAATAATAAAGAAAAAACATTAACTTTGCAACCTTCTCTCAGGAAGACAAAGCTCGACAAATTGAGGAACAAATGAGTTTAATTTAAAAGCACCACAATTACATCGTGTCGTCCATTGCTATCCTGCAAAAGTATAACAAAAACTTTAATTGAAAGGAAAAAAACGGAAGTCAATAACCCTGTAGGTCTGGAGATAAACATTTGTATTTTAACATTTCATTTTTGGTACCCGTAGTGGCCTTGATAAACAGTCCTCAAAAAAGAAATGAAAATCTTACCTCAAGTTCAGAAGTTTATTGCTCAATGTTTGGACATACCTCTGAGGCCATGGTTGTCTGAAACCTTTCTGGCTTCGTCATCGAAACCTCAGCTTTTCCCAACTAACATCAAATGAATCACGTGACCAAACCGGCATTTTGGTATTGGACACACACATCTGTCTCATTTACATATCGTTTAATCTCAGTCTGACAGTGTGGAATTCCCCCCCCCCCCCAAAAAAAAAAAAAAAAAAAAAAAAAAAAAAAAAAACACTTGGGTATTTCCAATAACTGGCTTGCAGTACGAACATGTACTTGTTGTTTGTCAGGGCAGAGTTCCTATATTTTAGTCAACATACCGCCGCCAGACAAAGGTTTTGCTGCATTGGGCCCCGGCAGACACCTCCCCTCCCCTGGGTTAAACATCAGAGGAACCACCTGAAACCAAGTTGAAGTTACCAATAACAGGATTCTTAATACAAGTTTCAACTGTTAGACAAAGTTTCATGTAAATCTGAGCTAATACCTGAATGAATTAGTGTCAATATCACAAAATTAATCCTAGACTTGACCCAAGTGTCCCAATCCCGTGGTAGTCGTTTTATTTTAAGTCCACATCAGAAAAATCCCCAACCTGTGCCGGGACCACCATTAATAACTTCATATCGACGGCATATGAATCTCTCGCTTGAGAACTGGACTTGAATAAAGACAACATTAACTCACATCCAAGCCTGTAGTCATTTCATAGTATGTGATTTGACCGTGGCATGTACGAAATCAAGGTTTAGGCTAACATTTTCCGATTACCTCATAGGTTTCACTTATGTTTATACGTCTTTCTAGTGATGATAGTCATTTAAAATTAGCATAACTTTTCAAATGTCTACTACTATTTCCTAGCCAATATGACAGTCTACTGCGCCATTTTGATTCAATCGTAGTTATAATATTTATTTCACAGTGTATTGGGAACAGTCTTAAAGCAACATACATGCGCAATGACAGTTTGAAACAAACACAAGATTCTACCAAATAAGTCAAATGTACACAACAATTGATCATGTTTTACTTAATGATGAAATGGAACTCCAACAAACAGAGCCATATGTTTTTTTACGTGGATTTTGACCACAGTTTGCCACGAAGTTCTAAGCCATGCAGTACAAGTTTCCAAATCTGTCAGTATATTTCCCGCAGCTTCTGAAATTAATTCCTATATAAGGAGCCATGTCCACCATTGTGTGCGATCAATGTTGGATGTGCGCCAAGTTCAGTTAATGTTTTACCTAGATTGACAATGATTGGCTATAGTGCTTGAATAAATAAATTCGGGAATAACAAGGGGAAAGTCCGACATTTTCCGCACAAGAGAAGTAAATAACAAAAATATTCAAAAGTTACCACGGTCAGTCGTCGTCGCAGCATGAACTCAACGCACTCGTTGTACGATAGCGGCGAATTCACACGGGTTTTCGTTCATATTACTTTAGTTACTATTCTCATCTCTACGATCCTATAAACCATCGCACTAGGGATTTGTCTTCTATGACGTCAGAATCGGAAACTGAGTAACACGCGGTGCGGTGCAATGCACCTTATACCGCATACATTCTACAGTTGCTGGTTCATGTTTGAAAGTCGGTTAAAACAAAAATTGCCGTGTTATCCTTATATAACCTCTCTGGATTTATTTAAGTTTCCATACACACGTTTTTTGCTCAGTTGAAATACCTAATGGCACTGTGTTCGTTACTGGTTTTTTCCCAAAGATTTTTTTCACTTGCGTTTTTCTGTAGTGCACTCGATACCGTGGTGGTTCATGGGGTCATTTAAAAAAAAAAACGACCAAACATCAACCAATAATGTTGTTCTTGACTTTTTGTTTGTTGTGGTATTTATTTATTTGTTTGTTTGTGCTTTTGAATTGGGTATTTTGTTTGTGTGTTGAATGCTTGTTTGTTCGTTTTCGGTTTTGTTTGCTTGTTTTGTGTTGTGGTTTTTAGTTTGTTGTATTAATGTGTTAAGGAAACAACCACAAAACCATTAAAAAGTGCTTGTGATTTCCTTTACATAATGTGTTTCGAAAGTAACAAACACTTCGTTGTTTAATAGCACATGACTCAAATTTGACTGACAAAATAATCACCAGACATTAATCTAACGTCTAAGCTTTGAACTCTCCCACCCTTTACATACATCAACCAGCGCTTGGTATGACGTAGATCAGTTTCATTGGCAGGCGTACCTGAGTAAACATTTTATTCATCAATTATTAACCAAATATAGGAGTGCGTCGTTAATATATGCATGAACATTGGATTGGTTTTCCCAGACAAACAGCGGTTTCCAAAACGATGAAGTGATCGTTGTTGCTAACTAGAGAAAAAAAAAAATCGTTGTTGCATATCTCATCATAACAGTCAAAACAATAAAACTATATTTGTTTGTTGTGAACGAGGAAAGATCCAGCAAGGTCTTGGCTATCAAATTCAAGTTTTCGACCCCAAAACAACAACAGCAACAACAACATGAAATTCTATTGCATCGAAGAGAATATGAAATGAAATGAAAATCTTACCTCAAGTTCAGAAGTTTATTGCTCAATGTTTGGACATACCTCTGAGGCCATGGTTGTCTGAAACCTTTTTGGCTTCGTCATCGAAACCTCAGCTTTTCCCAACTAACATCAAATGAATCACGTGACCAAACCGGCATTTTGGTATTGGACACACACATCTGTCTCATTTACATATCGTTTAATCTCAGTCTGACAGTGTGGAATTCCCCCCCCCCTAAAAAAAAACAAAAAAAAAAAAACAAAAAACACTTGGGTATTTCCAATAACTGGCTTGCAGTACGAACATGTACTTGTTGTTTGTCAGGGCAGAGTTCCTATATTTTAGTCAACATACCGCCGCCAGACAAAGGTTTTGCTGCATTGGGCCCCGGCAGACACCTCCCCTCCCCTGGGTTAAACATCAGAGGAACCACCTGAAACCAAGTTGAAGTTACCAATAACAGGATTCTTAATACAAGTTTCAACTGTTAGACAAAGTTTCATGTAAATCTGAGCTAATACCTGAATGAATTAGTGTCAATATCACAAAATTAATCCTAGACTTGACCCAAGTGTCCCAATCCCGTGGTAGTCGTTTTATTTTAAGTCCACATCAGAAAAATCCCCAACCTGTGCCGGGACCACCATTAATAACTTCATATCGACGGCATATGAATCTCTCGCTTGAGAACTGGACTTGAATAAAGACAACATTAACTCACATCCAAGCCTGTAGTCATTTCATAGTATGTGATTTGACCGTGGCATGTACGAAATCAAGGTTTAGGCTAACATTTTCCGATTACCTCATAGGTTTCACTTATGTTTATACGTCTTTCTAGTGATGATAGTCATTTAAAATTAGCATAACTTTTCAAATGTCTACTACTATTTCCTAGCCAATATGACAGTCTACTGCGCCATTTTGATTCAATCGTAGTTATAATATTTATTTCACAGTGTATTGGGAACAGTCTTAAAGCAACATACATGCGCAATGACAGTTTGAAACAAACACAAGATTCTACCAAATAAGTCAAAATGTACACAAAAATTGATCATGTTTTACTTAATGATGAAATGGAACTCCAACAAACAGAGCCATATGTTTTTTTACGTGGATTTTGACCACAGTTTGCCACGAAGTTCTAAGCCATGCAGTACAAGTTTCCAAATCTGTCAGTATATTTCCCGCAGCTTCTGAAATTAATTCCTATATAAGGAGCCATGTCCACCATTGTGTGCGATCAATGTTGGATGTGCGCCAAGTTCAGTTAATGTTTTACCTAGATTGACAATGATTGGCTATAGTGCTTGAATAAATAAATTCGGGAATAACAAGGGGAAAGTCCGACATTTTCCGCACAAGAGAAGTAAATAACAAAAATATTCAAAAGTTACCACGGTCAGTCGTCGTCGCAGCATGAACTCAACGCACTCGTTGTACGATAGCGGCGAATTCACACGGGTTTTCGTTCATATTACTTTAGTTACTATTCTCATCTCTACGATCCTATAAACCATCGCACTAGGGATTTGTCTTCTATGACGTCAGAATCGGAAACTGAGTAACACGCGGTGCGGTGCAATGCACCTTATACCGCATACATTCTACAGTTGCTGGTTCATGTTTGAAAGTCGGTTAAAACAAAAATTGCCGTGTTATCCTTATATAACCTCTCTGGATTTATTTAAGTTTCCATACACACGTTTTTTGCTCAGTTGAAATACCTAATGGCACTGTGTTCGTTACTGGTTTTTTCCCAAAGATTTTTTTCACTTGCGTTTTTCTGTAGTGCACTCGATACCGTGGTGGTTCATGGGGTCATTTAAAAAAAAAAACGACCAAACATCAACCAATAATGTTGTTCTTGACT